>NC_047661.1:116285994-116620013 GCF_011762505.2 Arvicanthis niloticus
CAATCAGAAGCGTAACCCAATACCCAACCTATAAAAACTATCTTTGACTGGTGGAGACATGTGGACATCTGCCTCCACGCCCCCTCTCTCTTTCTCTCTCTCATCACCTAGCTTCTCCTCTTCTTCATCTTCTCTCCTTGCTCCATCTCTTCCTCTCAGTACTCCTTCCCACTTAGCTCCTCCTACATATCACTCTTCCTGTTAAAGTAAAACTTTTCTCTCAAAATACAATTAGAGCATACTTATTCCTAATTGTACCAGTGAGGTACAAGATAGTCCTAATACCCAGTCCATCATTTTGTTGACTAACTAGAACCTCTGTCATCTCTTCTAACTAAAACACTTACTTTTGATCCTGGCTTTTTTGGCTTTAGAATGAATGTCAGCTGAAAACCATCTACTCAGATCTTTTCTCTCAAAGTAAATAGCCAGGATTGGCTATGAGACTATAGGTCTTCAACCCCATCAGAAATCCAGAATGACTGATTTAACTGAAGTTATGGGAAGCACTAAACATAACTTCTAAAACTTAGCCAATTTATAGAGACCGCTGAACACCTGAAAAGCCCCTATACTACCGAACGTTGGAGCATCAAATCTTCAGCCTTCTGGCCCAGAATCATCTGACAGACCTTAGTGATGCAGGATTATTAAGGGCTGATTACTCTGTCTAGGCAGATATAATCAGTCGACTATTCTGCATGTGTGTCCTTTTCTGGACAGTAATTTGTCTGTAGATGGAGAGAGGCAATTCTTGCCTAGTGGCTGTCACCACACAACTGAAGTAACTCCAAGGATGCTCAATTTCTTCTTAGAATCCACAACAGGAAGCTGTCAGGAGCAGACAGGTCTCTAATCAATATGAACATTAATATATAAATATTTGTAGTGTCAGTTCTATGGACTTCTGATGTTTTGAAAACCAACTATCCATGTAAGGTAACCTGGACTGTTGTCTGTTCACTCCTCTCAGCTATTTCTAAATAAAATATGGAAAACACCCCAACAATAAACTCAAAAATATGAATTTGCTATAGTCCCTTAACTCATAGGTTAACCGTCCCAAATCAGTTAAAAAAGGGCTGGGTCTAGGCCTTGTATTCCTAAATGTGTTATACAGGCACAATGCCCATGAGAGTATCAATATTCATCTCATTTTTATATTAATAAGAGGCTCGTACCAATGAAAACCTTAAATTTGAATTCAAAGTAAATTTTGTACCATTTAAGAAATTAGAACTTCATCTTGATAATAATTATACAGATTTCTACCAATAGGTTATGGCTATGCAATAAGTCCTAGCTAATCCCCCCTGTTCCAACAAAACCACTACTTTTCCCTAGAAAGACAGACCATTACTAACCACATTAGTCCCCAAGTTCAGGGAATAGGGGCGCTGACTCTTCTTTAACTTCTTCAAGCTGATTAAGGGCTTTGAGATTTTAGAAGAGGGGTGGGGGAAAGAGTAAGTTGATAAGCTTCTGACGCTGTGTCTTCACTGAATCCAGATGGAATTCCGGGACATCGGAGGTTTGGGCAGGTCTGCTCAGTATGCTTGATGAGTAGATACACCAAGGCTGTGTATTCTGCAATATACAATTCTAAGATACTGCCCGAGTTAGAGTGCCTGGGATCCCTGCTTCCTCTGGGTTCTTAGAGGTTGGGGGCAGAGCTGCCACCCAAGATCTGCTCAGTGCTCTGGCCCAGACCGGAAGGAACCAGTGTTCCGGGCGGGAGTGACTTCCTGGGGCCCCGTGGGTCCTGGTTACTCCCTGTTTAGGGCGGGCCCTGCTGTCTGCTTACCTAAGATACTGCCCGAGTTAGAGCGCCTGGGATCCCTGCTTCCTCTATCCTGGCAAGTTCTAAGACAAGCCTATAAGGAAACAAAAAAAATGCTAATGCTAGTTAATGCTAGAGGACATATTGGAAATAATTTGATCCTTTCTAAACTTGTATTTAGAACTTTAGTGATTTATTGAAGAAAGTCTCTTAATTATTCTCAGGAAAGAATTCTATGGCGAAAAAATCTTCATAAATAGCCCAAGAAGAGGTTTAGAAACATAATTATCAAAATCTTCAGCATATAAGATAATTTTACAAAGTTTTTGGATGGAAAGTTTAATCAGTGCAGGCCTTATCTTAAAAGATTATGCAATGATATGTACTTTTTGAATATTAGATTAATATTCTAGGTTTGACTCTCAGAAGGCTAAAAATGAGGAGCCTACCACGAACTGACTCACTGACTCACAACCCAGACATTGTGTCTGAACAGATGGTTCCATTTATTCCAGATTTACAAAATGATTTAAAGCATTCTAATTCTTGATATTCATGTAAAATATTTTGTTGTACAATGAAGATAGCTTGCCAAAATTTTTATTTAAATCAAAACGAGCTCTAATTACAGGGACTCAATAACAATCACCTTGTAAAAAGGCTTAATACATCTTTTATGACTCCCAATCAAACCTTTAAGCCTTTTCTTATTCTTTGAATGTAACATCCTCTATACATCTATGTTTTGTGGTTAAATGCAGGATTGGAAGACCTCTCAAACAGGTATCTGCAGGATCATAAATTAGACCTCTCTAACAGTAAGCTGAACAATGCAAAGTCATATGGCCAGAACTTATTTAATTGTATTGTGACCTACATTTTTAGCTTGGACCTGAGGCTGATTGTTAACTATGGGTGATTTTTCAGTACAAACTACACAAAGCATTCCTAATATCGGTTCAACCAGTCCACTCAGTCATAGGCTTAGATTTGTAAAACCTACTTTAATAAGGGTTCTTAAAGGCTTAACCTCTGTTCTAGCCCTTAACCTAGCATAGGGCTAAGGAGAACATAGACCTGTTTAGAAATAGTTCTTTGAAGGTAATTCCAATCTCCATTGTCAGGATATCAGGAGTTTAGTTCATAGGAATCAGCAGCGTTGTACTAACAAACACCACTTGTGAATCGGAAATGCCAGTTTGTCAAGTCAACAGAAGTGGCAAGAAGCCACTGCAATATCATGAGAAGGTCTTTGGTGCATTTCTCTTTATGTTGTCATGACAAATGAAGATCAGTGAGGAAGGCAAAATGAACCAATACAAGGACATCATCAGTCAAGACCAGTGTCAACCAAGCTCAGTGAAGACCAGAAAAGAGTGGCAAGGCAAACTAACACTACACAGCACTGTCCACTGTCTCTTGGTATAACTCACATCCTTTCTAAACATCATGTGTTCTCTAAAGCAGCCACTCTAGCAAAACATCACATTCCGTGTTTCTAGGCTGCTTCCAGAAAAATACCACGTGTCTGTTCTCACCAAAGCATCCTCCTACGTGTCTGCCTGAGTAAAAACATCCTCTTGTAAGAGAGATTAAAGAAAAGACATCACGTGACACAACTGAGTCTCCAGAGAAAGCAGAAGTTTACACTTCACTCAGTAGACAGGTGTGTAAATGTCTATCTAGTTGCAACATAAGAGCCTATTTGTACCTGTTACTATCAGCATTTTCTCTGGGAAGATGAGCATTGTGGTAGATGATAGAATATCACAGGATGAAGATGATGGTACGTAAGTAATGAGGCAAAGTAGACCGAGTCCTAAGTAATCTCGGTACTGACAAATTTTACCTGAAGATCAGTAGGTCAAACTTTGGATCACCTCATGCTTGGGCTTGGATATCTTGAGAGAAAAACATTAATAATTTTTCTTGTAATACTGCTTCATATGGTTTTCTAGTACAAAAGTAGAAGCATGTTTTCTGTGTAAATATATTTTATTAACTCAGATTTATATTTTCACTCACCCTATGGATTACTGACCGAATGTGGTTCTTTATTTATTCTCTTTCATTTCTATCTCCTCCTTCAAATTTCCAAGGAAGGAAAGAATTTGGTTTAGATGGAAAGTTTAGCAGCGACCACCTACATTGCTTTGCTTCACTTTCACATTCACTTCAGTCTAATACAAATTATCCTCCTAGCTAAGCTACATCTCTTTGTCAAGTCATCAGGCAGTATGTATTAAATATAAGCTTCTATTTTAAACTGTAGGACTATAGCACATTAGGTCACAGGCTTATTTCACACCATTTAATTAGAGTGGGATTATGTTTAATAAGGTTGAAAACATTATATGAAGATAACTTGTTAATGGCAAGGGCGCATTACATTTTATTACATCAGCCTCTTGAAGGAATGGGGAGAGGGTGAGCAAAGTCTGAAATGAGGTAGTAGGGACTTGGTGATTAAAGTGGGAGGAGGAGTCATTCTGGGGAAAATCAGAGCAAAGGTTTTGAGCAAAAGGAGGGGTGGTACACCTTGTGTAGGAGAGGCACAGCATCTGCCTTGACTGTATGAGGAAGGTAATTTGAAGTGACTGACAACAACACAGCAGGATCAGCCTTGGATTCTAATCCAGGGATCCTATTCTACAGGAATTTGAAAGGAGGAGAAACTGAAGAGGGAGAAACAGATTTGAAAGAATAATTAGCATTTTTTCAGCATCTCCTCTGGCTTCATTCAAATAAATCATCAAACATTAGTGAATTGGAATGTGCAACTAAACATACAATGTTTTTCACTCTGGAAAGTCAAAGGTGAGTTAGACATTAGAAACAGTTGAGTGAGCAGATTTTTCTATTGTGGGCTCATACTAATATATTAATATTCATATATTCATGCACACAAACACACACATGTATTCTGTATTGTTGAAAAAATACTCGTGAGTCACAGAACTAAACATCAGAAAAGCATAACTTGAAGAAAGACAATGGATTGTACACACCATTACAAGACTAAGTAAATTAGAAATTGAAGCACTAACTAAAGCATTAGTGATCTTATTAAATAAGGAAGTACTACCATAACCTCTGTGCTTACTTGCTGCATTTCACATTTGCACCCAATAATAACACCAGGTGATCTTTTGCTGACTTAGTCCTGGGCTCATGATTCTTTCTTGTGTCTTTAAGAACATCCACTTATAATGGATTCCAGGTGCATCGAAATCTGTCTCCAGTGTATTTAACACATAAGAAATATGTTCACAGTTACATCATCTGTGCTGTAAAATTCCTTGGGTTACTTAATATTGTGACAAAAACATTAACACTTGAAGCAAGTAATCCCAAAAGTTGTTAAGATACGTTTTCAGTTTTTAGTTTTTTTCATGAAGTTTTCATAAACCACTTACATATTTTCCATACTTTTGAGAAAATGTACCAATAATTAAAGCATTAGAAAACAGAAGGACAAACTAATATATTGCCTTCTCAGCATCTCACTAATTAAATAATTATAGATTAACTAATTTGCACCAAAGAAAAACAAATTATAGAAGAAAAGATTAAAATATAGCAGACAAGATCAAGTCATTGATGGTTACCAAGAGATCACAGAGAAAATATTTTTCCTTTAACTTGGTGTCTTTGAGAAGCAATCGATTCCAAAGTGAAATTGTATGTGTGTGTTTGTGAGTGTGTGTGTTTGTGTGTTTTATGACAGGATTTTTATGTGTAGCCCTCACTGTCCTGGAACTCACTTTGTAGGGCAGGCTGGACCCAAACTCACAGAGACAAAAGGGAATCTTAATCATGCCTTGGGAAATGTCAAAAGTGGTCCAAACAGAAATGATGAGGTGTATATTCTTTCTGATGGATAAAAAACAGATAGAATAAGTTATTGATATGAAAGAGAAAATGAGATACATTAGACTTGACAGCCTTTATTGAACAGTCCAAGTAAAACTCCAAACCAACCAACCAAATAACCAACCAACCAGACAGACAAACAAACAAAAAACCACCAGGAAACAACTGTAATGAGAACATGTTGAATAATTAAGGATCATGACAGTTTTGGGGAACAGCTTCATAAAATGAATAAATTAGAGCTAGGTATTTAGGGAAATAGTCAAGTGCTGCCTGCCTCATACTCATAAGACCCCTGAGTTAAATGTCCAGCATTGAAAACAAACAACACAAAACCATAACACTGATTATTGTGGAGATCCTAGCTACCCTCTGTGTCCTTGAATTTGTATAATTGTGTGATTTTCATTAGCAGCCTGACATAGGGAAGAGAAGGCAAACAATGTGGATAATGAAATTCTTAGCTTCCTGAGTGGATCTGAGGTTATGTCAGCTTCAGAGACATAATTTCATGTTGTCTTCATTTCAAAGCTCTAAGGCAGTTCCTTTCAGCCTCCATTTTACAAAGAGGGAATGGGAAGTTTTGAAAACTCTGATGAAGACTCACAGAGGGAATGTAACTCAGGTTCATTTCAACAGCACAATCTGTATTCAGCTACAGAAATGAAGAAGTCAGATGCTAGTCTGAGCTACAGAAACGATGGTTTATGTGGAATGAAGATACATGTAAGCAAGACTAATAAAGCCCTTGACTTAGTTTACATGGATGGTAAGAAAAGATCATGGGATGTACTTATGTGTGAATGTCTATATGTGAGTATGTATGTATTCATGTATTTTGGAATATAAAGTTTGGAAGTATGGTGAGGAATTCATGACTGTTCAATACCATGGCAAACATAAACAGATAGCATTTGGGTATAAACCCAGAAGTAAATATTTAGAACATTTTTTTCAATAAATAATCTATATCACAGATTTATGTGTATACCTATGTATGAATAGTGTTACATTATGAAACAAATATCTTACCACTTTTAAAAATCAGAACTTCTGAAATATAATCTTTTTATAATCTCTTTCCATTAAGGAACAGAATCCTCTAGTTAGGAACATCCCAAGTCACAGTGACATTTCCTGAACCTTCTTGTCTCTCTGCTTGCATATGTCTTTATAGTCTAGGGAGGCTTACAGAGGCCAACAGTAAAGTTCGGGAGTAGACAACACACATTGCTCTCTAAGCATGTAGCCTGCTTCTGTTCCTTTCTCTGTGTTGACTCCTTACATCTCTCTGTGTTGTTCATTGTCCTACAGTCCTGGTGTGATGTGTTCAGCTCCATCATGAACTGGTGTTGTCCTCTGTATCCCTAGATGTGTCTTTCTGGATTTGACTGTTTTGTTCCTTTCTGAAGAGAAAGAGTACCCACCCATTGCTTGACACTCTTATGATTTTACAGGACCCTCTTCTCAATCAGCTCCAATAGAGAGGAGGAGAACAGGACCCGATAGTGTATGTATGGCTCCTACTTGTCTCCATTCCTTCCTCCCCACCATTCATCTCCCCAACTTTCCTTTCCCTCCTCTCTTAGCTCTGAGCTTTGCTTATGCTTTTCTAGAACTGAAGTAACAACATCATCTCTATGATATTTTCAGAGCCTTTCCCTTTCATTTCTATTTCACATTGTTATAAAATGAACCATTTCACAACTAAGAGCTACAATTTTTTTTTTTTTTTTGCTTTCCTGATTCTCTGTTCTATTTATGGTGATAGTCCTTGTGACTCACTTTGGCATATCCTCTCTCAGATATATGTCGAGGTTCATGGAAAAATAGGAAACATGCTGTTTGTTATCTTACATTGTTGATCTTCATTATTTAATATGTCATGAGAAAAGATGCATGATGTCAGCTTTCACGCTTTTAGATAAATAGATGTGAAAAATGAGTGGGTGAGGGTGTGAAGTTGCCAGAGAGAAGCCGAAGACAGGAGGAGGTTAGTCAGCAAGCACCATGAAGTCACCTGACGTTTTAAAAGAAGGCCACACACTTTACTTTCCACTTGAGAAACAAGGAGGCAACCATTGAAGTAAGATGCTGCATAGTGTCCATAAAATGAAACTAACCTGTTGCCTAGTAGAACCACAATCATTTCTGGCACTGAGACCAGAGAAAAGATTTCTCCTTTGAGTCCTCATAAAAAGGACAACACAACACAGCTTAGAGCATCCTCCAGGAACTGTCCTAATCGTGACATCAATGAATTTTATCTCTTTGTTTGTTAGAATTCTTCAGTGCAGGCCATCAACACAGTGCCAAGGTGAAAGTGCAGTTTATTAGAAGTGTTTCTGTGGGGACATTTTTGTGGTCTATATGTGCATTTATTTTGTACGTCAGCCTTTTTCCTTGGGAAGGTTGTTAGTGGTCCTCTATGTGGATTGAATTACACTTCAGGAAATCTTCCACAGATATTATCCTCTAACTAAAGTTAGGATGGTTTCCAAGCTGCAGTAAATGTGTAGCTGGGCTCTCTAACAAGTACTTGGGGTGCAACTACTTTGTGTTATTGATGAAGAGCAGAACTGTATGCTCTGTATTTTATGTGGGCTGGGAGTAGGCTAGCATTTCTAATGATGAAAGCGAGACTCTAGAAAGAGCTGGGTTACATGCGGACTGTGCTTTTACTACCCAGAAAATGGTTGCTGGGGAAAGGAGGTAGAAACATCCCCTCATGAGGAATCCAGTTTAGCTTGCTGATGAAAAAAAAAAAAAAGTCTCCTTGAATATGACCATAATAACTTCAGCCTGAAGGGAGGAAAAAGTATACTGTGTGTATTTAAATACTCAGAGCAATTATGAAACTCAGCATGGTCTCTGTTGACCATTTAACCTTGAGCACTGTAATTTCAGTATGAGTCTCACAAAATAAATTGGCTGCAAACACAAATAGAAGTAAATAAATGAATCAAGTTTGTCTAAAATTGAAGTATAGCAAAAATGTTATCTATCAATACTAATGAGGTGACTTTAATGGAGTTGATAAGTAGCATTTTTTTGCAGAAGTTAATTAGACAAACATGAAATTGAAGAGTCACAACTGAAGATCAATTTTATTCTCAGCTAGCCATATTTTTTTAATTTTAGAGAATATTAATCAAAATGGAGTTAAATATTATACTTCTTTAACATGAAAGTAGACTTAACATTGCAGATATAGATATGGTGAATAAACATTGTTTTCCAATATTGTATACATATCATGTAGGTTATAAATTGTCCCATTTATAGGTTTCTTCACTGTTTTGTCCTGGGTCACAACACCAAGCCTGGTACACAGTATAAAAGTAGATCATATAGTTGTTATTACTATATTGATATTATCTATCCTGATAAAATATAAACAAAATGAGATCTCATTGTCTTATATGAATATTATGCATTTTAAATGAATAATTTCAAATTTTTAATTGTTATAAAATACATATTAAATTTTAATTGACTTTAATTTTCTTCTTTAATTAAATAATAGGTTGTTACATGTAATAATGGTTTTGATTTATGTGGGCACATAATACACAAACACAATTTTGTATCTTTTTGCTTTTCTTTTTTTTCTTAGTCTTTTAAAATAGCATACCTCTAAAAATTTGTTCTGAACAAAATATATCAGCTAATTATTCTCCAACTTACTCATTCTTCATTTGTGGCTATCATTATGGTAATTGACATATGGCAGATGACACATGCTTTTGAATGCTTTCAGATGGTGTGCCCATAATGTATTGGTAAAGCTAATTGACTACTGAATATCAGTCAGAGGTCTTACAGGATCAAAATCCAAAATTAGAATAAAAAATTTAAGTCTATATAAATCGCTGGTGCTCTTTCCCTCTTCTCAGGTAAAAAGAACACACACACACACACATTAAGTGATGTGACGTCTCTCACAATATCCCATCTAAAATGACATAAATAATAAAAAATTTATCTTTGAATAGAATTCCCGCCATGGCCACCAACTGTTGAATGTTAACTAGGAGATTTGGCAGGTGCAGAGATTTACAGTCACCTTCAACATTGGGATGTAGACATGTAAGCCAAACAGTGCATACACTAGCAAAATCAATATCCTAACCATCTGGCAATGGAACAAACATGTCATTCTTCCCACCTTTGATTGGCAGTGTTTCTAGAAATGGAGGAATTTAAATCCTATTTCTGATCATCTCACAAAACAATCTTGGTTTACTTGGCTTCATTCTGTTTCTCACTGAAATTACGAAGTCAAAGTTTTTACCCCCTGTTTCATTATTGCTGATACCTGCATAGTTCTTTATTCCCAGAAATCCTTTCCTAGTACCCTTCATTAATTCACTAACTTCAAGCTCCCGCCCTATCAAATGTTCCCCAAAGAGCATGAGAATTTGGTTGTCTAGAAACAACCAAAATTTTCTTTGGTTGGCTCCCAAAGAAAAAGTGTATCCTCACAGAAAAGTGATTTAGTTTTTAAGGTTAACATGGGTCTGAAAGTGTCTGCTCACTGATTTGCTCAGGAATCATTTGGTGGATTTGGCAGTGATCTCGGTGACCTTCAACCTAGCTCTCTATAAAGAGCAGCATTTCTGCCTATCCATCCAGTTACTGATTGGAAATGTCCCTCTACAAACATATCTGGTCGAATATATCAGTGACAGCAGAGATCAGACTTTGTGAGTCTCTCAAATTTTGACTTAATTCCTTTCCTGATCCACTGCAATTTCTTATTAATTTGAAGAAATGCTAACTGAATTCAATAATAGCAGTGATAATAAGTATGTTTCTAGGCTGAAGTTAGCAATCACAAAAACTATAAATGACCTGTTAATCTTTCATCTTTAAATCAGAAACCAAATGCTTGGATAACAAAGATATAATTATTTTATATCATTTTAGATTTTTTTCGACTTCATTATAAGATGGTGAAATTTGTTTTTAGCTTTTAAAAAGGCAAGAGTTGGATATTAAGAATTATATAGTATTTATCCTGTCTTTCTTTCAAGATAAAGTGTCCAATTATATCTTTTGAATAATTCAAATTCTTTCTCATCACTGAGAACACATTTTAAATTTATGGCACAGAAGGGTTTCAATCATGTTTGGCATTCAAATCTCAAGGCATCTCCCATATTTATTCAGAACAGTTTGACAAAATGTACACAACAGACTGCAGTTTAAAGTCTCTACTTTTTGCAACATATATTTGCAGTAAAAGTTCCAAAGATTTGTACAAATAAGAATGCATTATGGATATACATGTTTTGAACACCTATTTGATAAAGAATTTATCACTTACTAGCCTTTTATAGACTTTTTTTTGCATAGCATTTGGCTGAGTACAAACGATAAACGCTTCATTTTCTGTCCTGATAGTAGACATGAGTCTCTCTCTCTCTCTCTCTCTCTCTCTCTCTCTCTCTCTGTCTGTCTCTCTTTCTCTCTGTTTCTCTCTCTCTTAATTTTATTTACAAGAACATCCACATGGATGCCATTGCTCTACATATTAGAGAGAAATTTGAATATCGGATATAATTTTAATATTCAATGAAACAACATTGAGCTGGAGAGATCAGAGGACTGAATTCTTCCCCCCCCCCCCCAAGAAGAAGTCAAGTAAAGGTTTGAAAAGAAGGCTTGAGTTTAAAAGTAGGAACAGTGTGGGACCTAGAGAACATTCTAGGAAGTTATGGAAGAGAGTGCTTAGCAATGGGAGATAGCTTCCAACTGCTTGCAATGAAAATTTAGTTTTCTCCAAAGAAATCTCACTGTGTATACAAATCCCTCTGCTACTTCCCCACAGCCCCCTAATCAAAAATGGCCAAGTAGGTGGAAAGGGAAACTTCCCAGGCTGTGAGTCAAATAGACCTTTACTGTTGTTAAGATCACTCAGAGTTGACTTGTGCAGATATTTGTACAGTATTAGTAATGCCATACTACCAAAGTTACAAGATACTAGTAACACCATCGTCCATGTAAGCACATAAAATAGAGGACAAAATTAAAAGTGTAAGAAGCATCATATGCATAGGTTGACCCATAGCTCCAGCCACCTATGTAGCAGAGGATGGCCTTGTCTTGTCGGGCAGCAATTGGAGAAGAGGCCCTTGATCCTGAGAAGACTCGGTGCCCCAGTGTAGGGGAATGCCGGTGCGGGGAGGCTGGAGTGGGTGGGTGAGTGGGGGAGCACGCTAATAGAAGCAGGGGGAGGGGAAATGAGATAAGGGGTTTCCAGAAGGACTGGGAAAGGGAATAAGATTTAAAATTGTTTGCCTGTTTCTTTGTTTCTTTGTTTGTTTTTAGAGACCGGGTTTCTCCGCATAGCTCTGGCTGTCCTGGAACTCATTCTGTAGCCCAGGCTGGCCTCAAACTCAGAAATCTGCCTGTCTCTGCCTCCCAAGTGCTGGGATTAAAGGCGTGTGCCTCCACTGCCCAGCTTTAAAATGTAAATAAAGAAAACAACCAATTAAAAATATTTACAGCAAAAAAAAAAAAAAAAAAGGTTGGCAATAGAAACAAGGTTTTAGATATTTAGAAAAGCTTGAAAATAGACCAAAAAGATTTGAAAGTGAAGAATTTTGTGATTTTTTTTTTTTAATGAGTGTAGTTGTCATTGAAAAGATAGAGAGAGGCTGGAGATTTGGCTCAGTCGTTAAGAGGACTGGCTGTTTCTTCCAGATGACGCGGATTTAATTCCTAGCACCCACATGTCAGCTCACAACTGTCTTTATCCCCTGTTCCAGGGCATCCAACACTCTCACACAGACATATATGCAGTCCAAACACGAATGTACCTGAAAAAATAAAAATAAATAAATTCATTTTTTTAAAAAGTGGAGCAAAAAAAATTAAACTGTGATTCACAAAAACGAGAGGGAATTAGAAAATTTGAGAGCTAGCGTGAGAACTTAATTTTCTAATTTTGATAATTAAAACATATGAAATTATAAAGATAACAAAGCTTGAAAAGAGAAGAAATAAATAAATGACCCAATCTAAGCACAAAACAGGGATGAGAGAGCCAGTCCTAGAAAGAGAAAAGCCGGCCTTTCCTGAGGTTTGGATCAAACTCTGGAAAAAATGTGGCCACAAACTCTCTTGTGAGGCTTCCATTTTATTTATGAAATAAGGAGGGAGATGCTGATGGAGAGACTATTACAGATCCTTTAAGGAGCCCGACATGAGAGATGATCAGAATGGAAGTACTGAATAAGTCAGGAACACTGCACGCCTGATTAAGGATAAACAGCACAGTGACTGAGGAAAGTCCGGGACCACAGGCTATTTTTAACTCTCGCACTAGTGCTCATCATGACACTCTTTATGAGGCTCTCAAATATTTATTGAGCTCAGCCTATGTGCCTAGGACTATATTAAGGTCCAGTAGGTTGTGTCTGAGGAAGAGAAGAGATGCGTCATCAAGGAGCTGGCTCTGGTCTGTTAGTAGCATTAAATGTATCTCAGCCCATTGTCTTGTTTTGCTCAGCATCTCATTGTGATGTGTTCCATTTGGTGCCCATCCAGACACCCCTTCATTTCTTTGTACTGTTCTGACCATGTCATCTCTATTTTGTGAATGAGGAAATGACATATAATGTGCACGTTTTCCCCTTCCCCTTATGCTTTCGGAGATTATGAGGCTGTGTTTATCTGTGTTCCCTGCTCTGAGCATCCCTTCTCAGCAGCGCATCACCAGGATGCATATATTCAGATGATATCCCTGTGCAAGATCAAAACTGTGGTACTCATAACAATGCTCATGGTTCTGATTGTGAGAATGATACACGTTTTTAGCATATCGTGTCATCTGCAAATGGCGTTTCCAGCTGTGAACTATCAAAACATTTCCTAAATCATTACGGCTTCCAACTTTACTATTTTTATTCCACTATCTCAAACTGTCTCCTTTCCTCAAATTTTATAAAAGTTAAACTTTACTTACTTGCAGTTTTTCATTATGATGTCTTATCTATTCAATTAATTACTTATTTATAGTACATGAACACATAATATGTGATCTGGAAAGAATTAGAAACTTGAACACAAATTATATTAAAGTTTAAGAAAATTGTAGTCAGAAAGAAAAAAATTAAAATTTTTTTTCCTTGTCAAGTCCACATTTCCAAAGTATTAAAGTGGTGAGTCTTAATTGCTACCCTCTTCCAATTTAAGTGGCCTTTTTTGCTCCTTTGATATTAGGAACCAATCAGTTACTTTTAATCAGTTGACCTTGTGGGGCTATATGTTGAGACTTGGGAAGCAACAAAGAAGAAATGCACACTAGACTACAGAACATTCAGTCCAGTTCTTCAGCAAGTCTGACACCTTGCCTCTGTTTTAAGCCTATGTGTCATTAAAACTCTTTAGAGGTTGTGATAGTTAATATTATTTATCAGCTTGAGCAAGGTCCAAACTGTCCAGATTAAAAACCACTTCCAAATGTGGTATGTGTGAAGTTATATTAGCATCTCAATGCATATGATCTATTGAGAAGATACCACTCCAAGTTTGGGTGGACACATTCCAACATGTTGAGAGTTTCTAGAGCAAACAATGGAAGAAGGAGGAATTATCCTCATTTCTCTTGATATACAATAAGAAAGCTAAGACATCTCAAGTCTTTGTATCATGAGATTGAACTAGGATTTGTATTGTCAGCTTCCTAGGTAATTGGGCCAGACTTGGATTGAATATACCAATAGTATATTTGTATGAACCAATTCTTCATAATAATTATGCCAAACCAAAGTCTACCCTACTTTTCCATTTTTCTGGATAAATTTAATATACAGTATGTACAGTGGAATATTACTAATTATTACAAAACAATAAAACAATATGGAGATAGAGAAGTCAAGGAGACAACAATACCTAACATTCTCTTACCTCAGTTTTTCAGTGAGGTAAGAATAAACATCATACAATGAATTTTCATAAAATTCAACAATGAATGTGGAATAGCTACAACATAGCTGAATTTATGGTTTGGGAAGTACTGCTAGACAGTGTCTTAGGATGGTATGCATCAATAATATATGTTTGGATTTTATTGATCAATTTAACATTCCTTAAACTAATTTAGGGAACTTACAACTTCACTCAGACAAAATTCAAAACATTTCAGGTAAGAAAGGGAAATTTGTGTGCCTACTGTCTGAAAGCTTTCTTCCTATATTCTATTACAAGGATCTTTATTATCACTGTGAATGGGAATTTTTATCAAAATTCTGATTATATTTCAAAAACTATCCTATAGCAACAACAAATCAAGCATATAAAAACTCAATTTTCTGCCATGTAAGTGTATGTTTGCTTTACTAATTTTACCTACTCCTTATTCTCCACGTGATAGATCTTATCTAAGCCCAGAAACATCTTTGTTAAAAATGTACAGGTTACCTGGGACACATTGTTGCCTCTCTTTCTGTGAGTCCTACAGTTGCTGTAGTTATGGTATTTCTGCTGCCTACTCCTTTCATCTTTCTTCTCTCATGAATGGCAATGAGGGAGCCTGGTGGAAGCCATGACTGCATCTGGATTGATGATAAAAATTAAAGTTGTTCATATATATATATATATGTATATATATGTATATGTATACATATATATGTATATATAAACATTTTCAGAAAACTTTGAATCTAATAAAAATTGAAATATATTTTCTTCATATTTTTCATACTATGAAATTTTATTTAATGGTCTCTCTTTTTCATATATTTCTCCATATTTAAATCTACAAAAAATACAAATAGAGTCCTAAGCCTATATCTGCAACATTGGAAACTTGCAAATGGAGAGACAGGAAGAAAACTGGAATGTTTCCTCTCAGTTTTCAATATAGCAACTTCTAAGTTCTTTACATTGATTCTATTTCATTTTAATATAAAAATCTATACAAAATGACCCTTTGCTCTGTATGCATTGAATTGATAAAATTCAAACAGCAGAAATTTTCTTTTCTCTTGGCCATAGATTCTTCTTAATATTTTTCCTGCTTTTAAAATTAAATTTTATATTTTTACTTATTAACTTCTTCCTTCGCATTGCCCTCTTTCCAGTCACCCCCTCCCACAATTTTATCCCTTCCCTTCTCATCTGAGGGGGATGGGGGTCACCCTGGATATCTCCCCACACTGGCACTTCACATCTCTGATAAGCTAGGTGCTTCCTTTCCCATACTGGAAACAATTTAGATGTCCCTCAACTGAAGAATGGATAAAGAAAATGTGGTATACAATGAAATACCATTCAGCTATTAAAATCAAAGACACCATGAATTTTGCAGGCTAAAAGATGGAACTTGAGAAAATCATCCTGAAAGAGGTCACCCAGTCCCCAAAGGACCTGCATGGTAGGTACTCACTTATAAGTGGATATTAGCAATAAAATATAATATTCCCATGATACATTCCAGAGACACAAGGAAGCTAAACAAGAAGGAAGGCACAAGTGAGGATACTTGAATCTCACATAGAAGGGGAAATAAAGTAGTCATAAAAGGCAGATAGAGGGAGAAAACTGGGAGAGTGAGGGGATGGAAAGGGAATGTGTGGGGTCAGGATCAGGTTTGGGGAGAGATAGCCAGATGGCCATGAGAATGAATGGAAATCTGCAACTGACAGGGATGAAGAGGTAGAGGGCATCTCCAGAATGAGACAGTAACCTGGGATAAGGGAGGTGCCCAAGAGCCTATGGGGGTGACTTTAGCTGTGACATACAACATTGGGAATATAGAACCTGAGGAGGCCACCTCCTATAGCCAGGCAGGAACCCCAGTGAAGCGATAGGGGCACCAATCAACCTACAAAACTTTAAACCCAACATTTATCATCTACGAGAAATATATGCATGGGGCATGGAGCAAAGATGGAAAGAATGGCCAACCAATAATTGGCCCAACTTGAGACCCATCCCATGGGGAAGCACCATAGATTCTTCTTTTGTCCTGAGATTATAGCCCAGAATGGATGGTTTTCTCTAGGTTTTCATAGCATGTTGACATCTGCTAAAGGATGTTGGTTTTATAGAAGTCACTAGGCACAATTCTTGTGTTGTAGTTAAACTATGACTTAGGAATTTTCTTTCTAGTTTCTCTAAGATTCATTAAAAAACAAATTTTTTGATTATTTTATTTTTTTACATTTCAAATGTTGTCCCCTTCCCAGTTTCCCCTCTGCAAACCCACATCCCATTTCCCCTCCTCTTTGCCTCTATGAGGGTGTTCCTTCTCCCACCCACCCACTCCTGCCTCACTGCTCTAGCATCCCCCTATGCTGGGGCATCAACATTCCACCGGACCAAGGGCCTCCCCTCCTCTTGATGCCAGATAAGGCCATCATCTGCTACATATGTAGCTGGAGCCATGGATCCCACCATGAGTACTCTTTGGTTGGTGGATTAGTTTGGAAGGAACTGAAAGACTTTGCAACCCTACAGGAAGAAAAACAATTTCTTTTCATATTTTTGCTTATACATCCTTCAAATCTGAAAAGTACTCAGGAACATTGAGAACTAAAAACCAGTGATATTTTTGTGGTGATGTCGTTCAGTAGCATAAGGTTTAAAAGGTTTGGATCTGAGAAGACCAAGAAAATTCTATTTTCCAATCTGTTTCCTCTAGGGATATTCCAAAGATTAATGTGGCTCTTTCAGGGAACTAAGGTACATTTAGAGCACTAAAGAAGTCATTTACTAAATGGTGCCCTTGGGACTTGCAAGAGTTAATGTGTCTATCACAAGGTGAGCAATGGACTCTCAAATGTATGCAAGGATCAGCACCAGAGCTTATAAAGCCTTATAAGAATGCTGGTTGAAAGCAGCTGTAGTTCATAGCTTTATTATTTATTACTGTAATCTTAAGTCAATGTATTTGCTGATTTCCAGTGCTTGCCCTATAGGCAACTTAGACAAAACAGAATCTTCTCACTCTTAAAGTGAAAACACATAATACTGTAAGCATTGTCCAAATGGAAATGTCGTAAATATGTAAATGTTAACCAGTTGTCTCAGATTTCAAGGAGACAAATTATGGAATTCTAGACCTTCACTCCAAACCCTCTTTCTTAATTAAAATCAGACTGCTACCAGTTCCTTTGTAGATTTTTTTTTGTCCAGAAACAGTAAAATAGCATATGTGATTTCAAGACAATTCTGAAAAAAAATCCCCATTTTAAAACAAAATTTAAGAAAAAACCCCCCACAAAAGTGTAAAAATATTAATGAACTTTATTTACCACAGGTGTTATAATGATGTGTTTGATATCTCCCCCCCCCTTTTTTTTCCTTGAAATTTTCTGAAACTGGATGATGTTTGTGTTTTGCTTTTTTCTGACTGAAGAAAGAAATTTGAGCATTAGTCCTTAAAATTTACAAGAGAAAGAGTGTTATCATCTTAGTATTCTTATGAAGAGCTCAATTAATCTTCATAGCCTGTTTCTATGTTAGCTCAGTGGGCATTGAGAGAAGAAGGAACCAAGAATGATGGTGGGCCTTGAATACTCTTCTCCCGTTTCTTCTCAGCATTCTTACTCTGACTGACACAATTTCCTTTCATGGCTTGATGTGCCTTTTGCGAACTAAAACCTCTAATATACTTACCTAGTAATCACTGCAGAATCAATATATGTTCTAGCTAAGCCCATACATGTTCCTAAAGAGACTCCATTCTGCTTTGACTAAGATTTTGAATTCTGTACACTATGTTTCCTAAAGCAGTACTGATGAAAACACAATGAACTCTTAAATGCCATTAAACCACACATTCTTCAGATGTTACCTAAGAGATATTCCTAAAACATATTTATTTGCCTAGCATGCATTTTATAAACTATCTTGGAACTCAATTAATCTTTCCCAATTTTTCTAATAACTGCTGAAATTGGCTTCTGTCCTTTTATGTTGAAGCTGGAATCATGAAGTCAGATTTCAGGTCTATATATACCACTGGTTTATAGTCTGAGCGCTTTTCACTATTAACTTACTGCCTATAATAAAAGAATTTTGTGAAGGAGATATTAGCTTATTAAAAATAGAGAGACTTTTGAGTTAAACATGGTAGGTTGAACTTATACACTGCTTTCTTGATCTATCAAACTCCACAAGAATGATAGAAGCTATCATTTGTTTGTCTTCTTATTGTTTTAATATAAGCTCAAAAAGTCAAACAAAATTTAAGAGTATACCTAAGTGTCTTAGTTAGGGTTCCCATTGCCATTGAGAACCAGCATGACCAAAGCAACTCTCTGATAGAGGAAAACATTTAATTGGGGCTGGCTTACATTTTCAAATGTTCAGTCCATCATCATGATGTCAAGAACATCGCAACAGGCCAGCAGGTATGGTGCTAGAGAAGGAGCTGAGAGTTCTTCACCTTAATCTGAATGCAGCCAGGAGAGATCTGTTTTCCATAGTCAACCAGGAGGAGGGTCTCTTCTGTATTGGCCTGAGATTCAAAGCCTACCCCAAGTGTGATGGGCTTACTCCAACAAGGCCACCTCCTCCATAAAGGCCACCCCTCCTAATAGTGCCACTTTCCATGGGCCAAGTTTTTTTTTTTTTTTTTTTTTTTTTTTTTGGTTTTTCAAGACAGGGTTTCTCTGTGTAGCCCTGGCTGTCCTGGAACTCACTCTGTAGACCAGGCTGGCCTCGAACTCAGAAATCCGCCTGCCTCTGCCTCCCAAGTGCTGGGATTAAAGGCGTGCACCACCACTGCCCGGAGGGCCAAGTATATTCAAACCAACACAGTAAGCATGAATTTAGAAAGGAGATCAGCTCTGGAGGTCAGCTGGTCCCCCAAGTGATGGTCTAAGTTCAAAATCATCAACTAGCATCATCACAGAAAGCTTCTTATCAATGTTGGCTGTCTGACTCTTAAATATGAACAGTTAATATTGACCACATTCCAGGAAATCGCTCAAACCAAAGATAAAGGCTAACAAAACATAAAATAAAACATAAATAAAACATTGAATAAAGGGTTAAATATAAGAGAAACTAAACATCAAAAATTATGGTAGTAGGGTGAGAAGATACATACAGGACTTGGGGAAGGGATTTAAGGACAATGGAATTTATTTTAACTGTTGTCATAGATAAACTGTATTTCATTTATGAAAATCTGTATCACTACACACTACACACCTTATTATTGTAAATTTTAAAACTCAACAGGATGCCTGTTGCCCCATGAAGTGTAATGAATGAATCTAAATTCATTAAACATGAATCACAGGAGCATACTGAAGGGATTCAATTGTGTTTTCCCAAAAGGTATAGTTAAAATTTTAAGCTCCTGTGTCTGTCAATATGAACTTATGAGGAAATGAACTCTTTAGAGTTGTAATCATTTTCGATTGCAACCAGCAGTGCTTTCCCAGACAGTGACTGGTGTTCACATGAAAATAGGATACTTGGAACAAAGACAATGTGAAAGTACACAGAGATGGACTGTAGAAACTAGAAGAAATGATAAGTTTTCTCCTGGACTCAGAGAGCATGTGACTGTTCAGACACCTGTACCTCAGACCCCATGTTGAACTATGGGGCAATTATCCTTATACATACAGGTTAGGGTAGTCTTCACCAGTAATCATGGAAACTTCTCTTTGTGACAGCCAAAAACTACAAAAAAAAAAACCAAACAAATCAAATTAGAGAATTGTGGAGGCCAACATAATATTTCTAAGGCTTGGGGAACACTGAAGAAAATGGGGGTAAACAGTAGTAAGAGCTAGAGGATCAGGGAGCTTCTTGGGAGATTGTGTCTCCCAGTAATATCAGAAGCTACAGCCATAAAACATCTCACCAACATGACTACCTAAATGTGAAAACACTGGCAAACATGCCGGAGTGGATGAAGAAAAGCCCAGCAGGGCTTAACACTACACAAAGAAGTACATGAAACCATGCAACTAGGTAAAGCTGGGAGAGGAAGAGGGTGGTCTTCCCCAGGGAAGAGGACTCGGAATACTTCTCCAGTGCCAAATGTTCAGCTCTGAATTAAATAAAAAAATAAAAAAAAATAAATAATAAAAACTAAAACTAAAAAAATCTAGGGTAAATAGTAACATGTAATTATATTTCTAGTTTTTTAATGTGGAATTTATTTAGTTTAATAAAAGGCAAAAAAGCTATAATTACATGAATTAAATTTAAAGTATATTCCTTTAGATGAACTTAATGAGTTAGTATATGTAATTTTATAAACTGGAGAGCCTTGGATTTTGTTTAATTGTATAAGGATTTGATATTTTCAAAAGGTTATAACTTAAAAAAATGTTATACAAGAAAAAATTCTATTGTTTTACTGACTCAGTCTCTGGCCCTTTGTTATGATTCTCGTGGGAAACTAATGTAGGAATTTACTTGGAACACAGTGTTTTTGGTCAGATTTTATAAGGCTAATGAGAAGCCACCAACAAATATAACACTTGTACAGTACTGTACTCTAGTGAACAAGTTTATCACTCACAAGTGTGTAGATTAAAATTCTGCAACATGTATAGCAGGGCTGCTAAAAACCAAGATATATATATATATATATATATATATATATATATATATATATATATATATATTCCTTCTATAAGTATAGAGAGTGAAGTTTATCCACTTTTAGATAATGATATTAATGGTGTTAAAAACTAGATGAACCCTGTTATGACAGAATATATTGACACTATCAATACAATGTATACACATTAGTGCTATAAAACATATATGGGAATATATACATGTATTCACTTATATGTGTATTTCTGGGTCTATGTGAAATCCTGGAAAAGAACACAATCACTTACTACTGAGCTCATTGAAGACCTTGAATTAATTTTTTTGGAAAGTTTACCTAACATAGTAGACAAAGGACCCTGGGAAAGTATACAATTTCACTGTAGGGGTTCTAGAAACTGGAGAGGAACTTGAAATAGCTTGTTTTGATCATATAGGTGCTTAAAGATTATCAAACCAAACTGAAATGATTGGGATTGGAAAACAAAGAATAAAATAAGTATTCCTGGGTTCATTCTTATTTGCTTAAGTGATTACATAAATGTGTATCTTATTACATCTCATTCTCATAGAATAATTTAAACCAATAAATGTATAAGCACACGACTAATAGAAGCCATAACTAGGCACAAAGCTAGTAGTTACTGCAAGCATTAAGTAGTAAAGAAAGTTCAAATAAGGGACAAATAAACATGTGAAAAAAAACAAGGTATTTTCAGTCATAAATTATTACTTCTAAAATATTTTTTAACATCAAAGTTTAAAGTTCATGTGAGGGTCATTACTAAGACAGACAGAAGCCATTTTATCCAAATGATCAAAGTAAATAGCTCTAGTTAATAAGACATATCATGTCAGCTATTCATGATATGATATACTCAGAAAAGCACATTACCTTCTTAGTCTTTTCCAAGATCTACAACCTCAATTTAATCATGGAGAAGCATCACATGGACCCAAGATGAATAATATGTTATGAAATGAATGATCAATGCCCTTCAAGAATAAGGTCATGAGAGACCGGTCAAGACTGAGGAATTGTTGCTGACTGCAGGAGACCAAAGAGACAAGATTAAGTGACATGGGTGAAGCTAGAACAGAGGCCCTGGGAGATGAGGGGAGTGATAGCTGAGTCAGTTTGGAAATTATATGTTGTATTTGTATATGTTATTTCTTGTTTAAAGACTTATGTTTTTCTTATGCCATTTATCAACATTAATAACTGAAAAGCTTCTGTAAGTCAAAGGACTCTGTAAATAGGACAAAACAGCAACCTACAGATTGGGAAAATATCTTTAATAACCCTACATCCTATAGAGGGTTAATATCCAAAATATACAAAGAACTCAAGAAGTTAGACTCCAGAAAACCAAATGCTCCAATTTAAAAATAGGGTACAGAGCTAAACAGAATTCTCGATGAGGAATCTTGAATGAGCGAGAAGCACCCAAAGAAATGCTCAGCATCTTTAGTCATCTGGGAAATACAAATTAAAATGACCCTGAGATTCCACCTTATACCAAGCAGAATGGCTAAGATAAAAATCTCAGGTGACAGCAGATGCTTGAGAGAATTTGGAGAAAGAGAAACATGCCTCCATTGTTGATAGGATTGCCAGCTGGTACAACACTTTTGAACTCAATCTGGTGGTTACTCAGAAAATTGGAAATAGTTTCACTATTTCCAAATAGTGAAATAGGACAAAACGGCAACCTACAGATTGGGAAAATATCTTTAATAACCCTACATCCTATAGAGGGTTAATATCCAAAATATACAAAGAACTCAAGAAGTTATATACTGGGCATATACCCAAAAGATACTCCACCATATCACAAGGACACATTTATAGCAGCCTTATTTTTAATAGTCAGAAGCTGGAAACAACCCATATGTTCCTCAACAGAAGAATGGATACAGAAAATGTGGTACATTTACACAATGTCATACTACTCAGCTATTAAAAATGAGGACATCATGAATTTTGTAGGAAAATGGATAGAACTAGAAAATAGCATCCTGAGTGAGGTGACCCAGACCCAAAAGAACATATGTGGTATTTACTCACTGATAAGTGGCTATTAGCCAAAAAGTTCAGAATACCCATGATACAAGTCACAGACAATATGAAACTTAAGACACAAGTGTGGGTGCTTCAGTCCCACTTAGAGGGGGCACCAAAATAATACTGTTGTAGCAGTTGAGATTAAATTCTTATAGAACTATGTTTATGAAATTTCAGTATCATGGAGGGAGTAGGGGAGGGAGCTTAGGGCGAGTTTTAAAAATCTGAAATGTTAAAAAGTCATGAAATACTTTGGTAGCAACAATAGAGGAATTTTGCAATAAAAATCTTTTTTGAACTTTTTTGAATTTTTAAAATTAGAATCTAAACTAGTTTATCATTCAAATAAGAATATGAAATATTGATATTTTTTATGGATTACATCTTAAAAGTTAACTTCCATGCACTTATTTTAGGAAGCCCTCAGCAGGGCATCTCAAAACCAAGGGAATAAAATGGAGGCTGCTGATTTCCATTTCCATACAGACCAGAAACAAAAGAAAATATTAAGTAACTTTCACAAAAATGAGAGCTCTGCTCTTGTGGACATGGTGGGGTTAGCTATCCATGCAGTATAAAATTTTTGTCAGTGCTCATATCTTTAAGAAAGAATGATTCTCGCCTGGCAGTGGTGGTGCACGCCTTTATTTCCAGCACTTGGGAGGCAGAGGCAGGGGGATTTCTGAGTTCGAGGCCAGCATGGTCTACAGAGTGAGTTCCAGGATAGCCAGGACTACTCAGAGAAACCCTGTCTCAAAATCCCGCCCTCCCCCCAAAAAGAAATAAATAAATAAAGAATAATTCTCTCTCCAGAAGTATCTTCCAATTGCCAAGAGTTCTTAGTGAAGAATGAGTCCTGGAGGTTATCTTCCCCCATCTAGGCCAGAATTTGGGGTGCTTTGGTAGGGAAAATGGGTCACATGTATTTTATTTCACTGTATACATACATGAAATTCTAAGAAATAAGTAAAATTAAGTAACCACATATTGCATATTGTATGTGCTTAGTACAGTAATAGATAGTGGCAGAAATAGAATAGAATAGAGTATAAAGATACAGTATTATATATAGAAAACCAAACATTAATAGAAGTGATTATTAGCTTCAAAGAAGTTTAAGAGGGAGCAGTGGTAATTATTCTTGCTTTTTATGTGGCTCAGCTGTGAATAGCACTGGGTTCTAAAACTCTAAATATACAACCAATGCAAAATTGGTGCATTTATATTAGAATAATGGAGATATTAAAAGCATCAATGTCCAATAAAGGAGTAGATGTATGGAAGAGGTCTAAATTTTAGTTTTCCATTATAAAAGTTTAATTTTTGATGCTACAATAATAAAATATAGAAGAGATAAATAGTAATATATTTACAATAAAAAAAATACTGAACAAGTCCATTTAAGTCTGTACCAGTGATGTTGAGCCTATAAGAACAAAAATGTGAAATAAAATAGATATAAATATTTTAAGGTATTCATCTTACATTAATGAAACATTTATTGGGAGTGGCTCATCACTTATGAGCATGAACTGATTGTTCTTCTAGAGGACATAGGCTTGTTGCCTCATGTGCAATTGATGGCTTTTTAACTTTATTTTCAGGGGGATGTGATGACTTACCTCTCCGTGCCTCCTTAGGCACCAGACATGAAAGTGGCACATAGGTAGGCATGCAGGGAAAGTAATTGTACACAGAAAATCATATAAAATGAAAATGTAAATAAAAATAATGCATGTATTATGCATTAAGTGTTCTTTGAGCTTTTCATTCATTAACTGTCCTTTTCATTGTCATTTCTGTTCAATAAGGTGACACTCTGCTCAAAAATTTACATCCATAAATAACACATAATAAGTGGGCAGTGACAGCCTGTTCCTGTGCATACAGTCATGACAACATCATGGAAGTTGGGCTAGATTGGATGAAACCAGGCCAGGACCTCTCCTGTGTTGTTTTAGTGAATATAAGCTCAGCTCCATGGAGGTGATATAAGAATAGTTAGTGTGTATACTGACTGTCTTGTTACAAAGGTGAGATAGGAGTGAAGTGAACAGACTGAAAGTCAACAGAAGAGCAGATTGAGCTGAAGAAGAACATGGTGAGTGGTGGGGACCAGAGTACCACTGGTATCAATTATTTAATTGGATAGCTTATAGAGAAGAAGATGGAGTGCAATGGTTAGTGCATCTGAACCTTTGAATTCCACCTTTAGCACCTTTGGACTTTCTAGGGAAAAGCCATGAATATTTTAAGGAAAATTAGCCATACACATTTTTTAATGATTCCAAGTACACTGTTTTAATTTTGTTATACATTTATTATGTTCCAAGGCTCAATCTAGGATAATCTGAAGTTAATATGTTAAGTTTGGTATTTTCACCATGAATATTCCTTTATCTAAACTAGAATTAACACACGGATCAGTCTTAATTGTAATTCAAAAAAAATATTACCTTAGGTCGCTCTCTCTGCATAAGTGGTAAGTTCAATTAATACTTTTATACTTTAACATCATTGACAGTTTCAAAATTTGCTTCTAAACAATCTGAATCTATAAAATTTTATTACAAGAGACTCCCTTAAATATTAAGCATGCCAGAACATTTTGTTGTGTAGAGTTGGAGCAAGGTCAGTCTCTCATTTGTAATGCCTTGAGGAGTTTCTCACATAGTACCTTAGGCTTAATATCTAACAGGAAAGTAATATGCAATTTCTCATTCAATTTGACAATGTAACATGTATTACTTACATTATAAATTTTTGTATTTTTAATTTTGCAACCATTATCTTCTGTCCTTTTCCTCACTATGAACCCCTCCTTGATCTCGTTCAATTAAATGGCATTTGTTCCTTGTTTTCATTAATTGTTGCTACATACATGTTTCTGTGTGTATATATGTATATATATACATATACAAATATGTATATGCATATATACATATACAAATATATATGTATATGATGTATATACATATCCACCTAAGTCTGTAAGTCTGTATAATGTTACCTGGATATGTTCTCAGTGTTGAATATTTAGTACTGGTTAACCATTTGGTATGGTCTTCCCCAGGGAAAACTCTATTTCTATAGTTGCGTTCCATAGTTGGCTTCAGTTCTTTGTGTAGGGTTTGGATCTCATTTGTTTCTTTATTCACAATAGGTAGGAAATGGAAACATCTCAAATGTTGTTCAATTGTGGAGTGAATAATGAAAATGTGGTACATATTTTCCATTTAGCTGGACATAAAAATGAAATCATGAAGTTCTTAGGTCAATGTGTGGAACTGGAAAATATCAAATAAGAAAAACTAATCTAAACTCAGAAAGACAAAAGTCGCATGTTCTCCCTCATCAGAAGCTCCTACCTCTAATTCTTCAGATATGTGTATATAGCCCAGATAAACTGCAGAAAACAGGATTGCAAATGGGACCAAAGGCAGTAGTAATTGAGAGAGAAACAGCAGGATATAAATAATTT
Source organism: Arvicanthis niloticus (assembly GCF_011762505.2). Taxonomy (NCBI): domain Eukaryota; kingdom Metazoa; phylum Chordata; class Mammalia; order Rodentia; family Muridae; genus Arvicanthis; species Arvicanthis niloticus. The sequence goes on from NC_047661.1 coordinate 116,312,734, forward strand.
TATTGAAGAAATTGGCAAAATAGGGAGCTCTAATTGACAGGAAGAGGGAGATATGCACAGAAGAAGAAGGGATGGAAAATAATAAGGATGACTGAAAAATTCACAAGGAATCTTACTACATGTGATCTACCTAAAGAAAACCTACAATCCATATGTCTTTGTATACATACATAGTTAATTGCTTTATTTTCCTTATATTATTTGTTGGTTGCCTTTGACATTTCCTTGAAAAACAATACTTTTCAGAAAGAAACAACTTTAGAAACTAATGCATTCCTAATACAAATCTACATGTTCCCTGCATTGTTCTATAATTGAATTCCAATCCTTTAATTTCTTCCTAGTCTCTAATATTGAGACATATCTCCAGTAGACAAATGAGTAAGGGTTTCCCTTTCCAGTTACCTCTCTCTCTCTCTCTCTCTCTCTCTCTCTCTCTCTCTCTCTCTTTCTCTCTCTCTCTGTCTGTCTTTCTTTCCCCTCTCCTATCCTTAAACCAACAGATAGAAATAATTCAGAAATTCACCAGTAAAAGAAAGTTCACGTAGTTATAACAAAAACACAAGCCATAGCAAAGAAAAATTAGGCAAAGAAAAATTATCACTTTTTAAAGTTATTGTCATACTCAAGTTAGTACTAAATGATCCTTCAAAATGTTAATGTTTGGAATAGAATCAGGTCTGGACTCAGATTTCCAAGATTTCATTTGTAAAACAGATGCACATCTGGGATATTTTCTCATTTGGGAGAAAAAATTTCCTGTTCTTCTTTAAAGTATTTTTTCTTAGAAATAAAATGAAAGATATTTATATAATGAGTATTCAAAACAATTTTACATCACTCTTTTTTGTGTTTTATGCTCTCTGCAGATCTGAAAGGGAGTATCAACCATGAATAGAAGTTGCCCTTGTTCAGATTTCTGGTCCTACCAATACAGGTAATGCAATCAACTTACGGAGAAACTTTGACTTTGACTCTCACTTTTGAAGGCTCAGTCTACAGCCTTCTAGTATTTGGGTGTGGCAAGGTAGGGCCTTGTGGCAGAAACATGAGGTAATACAAGTGTTTCATCTCATGGCAGCAGGAAAATTAAATAAAAGAAAGAAGAGGGGCATGTTTCCAGTATGGAAGCCTGGGCTCCTAACTGACTTCCTTCCATGAAGCCTGCTTCTCAATCTTGTCATTGGCCAGGACCATGTCCTTACCACATATCCCTCAGGGAGACCATCAGAGTCCAACAGTATCAGCTGCAAAGCTTTGTTTCTGTAACATTAAAATTATCTTGTAGATTTTCCAATAATTTTCTTGTGTGGGCACAATAGCTATAAACTTGCTGATCAAAGTTTACAGTGAATTTTATTCCTCTCATAGCAAGAGAATTCATAGAAATATTCTATTCAGCATAAAAGCTATAACAATGATCTCCAAAGGAATGTTTGATGTCATGGATTTGGGATATATTCTTGTCAGGATGTTATAATTAGTGTAACAATATTTACAGTTGATATCTCCAATTTATATAATTTCTCTAACTAATTTATTAATATATACATTTGGTTTACCATTTTTTAGCTATAACATTGATAGAAATAAATATTTTAATTCTCTCTGACCTTATCTTTAGACACATAAGTATCCTCAATAATACTTTTTCTATATCCTTAAGAAAATATATCCTTCCATAAATGCCACATGCACATCTTGCTTTGGCATACGTAAAACTTAAGCAAACACAAAAGGCCACCAAATGCATGACAAGATTTACAAGATAAGCAGAAGTTTGTAAAACATTTTCTACTGTTAGCCTCTGCCCCCTTTTACTTACATCCTAAGATCAGAGAAGAAGAAACAACCTGGCAAGCAAGAGCTGCTGTTTTCTGGGGGCACAAACACAAAATCTAGTTGGAAGCCATTAAATCAAAGGTACTTGTAAGTATGAAACTTAATTATCTATAAATAGGTTTAGATCCTAGGTTACCATTTACAAACATCATTCTCATCATCAAATTATTTCAAATATTCCTTAGTATCTTTAAGGACCCCAAGAATACCTTAAATAATCATCACTTAACTTGCCAATATACTGTTCTTTAATTTAAATCCTTTAGATGGAATGCTTTGCATCTAACTAGAATACATAAAAACTGGTATATAAGTTCATAACTGTACAGTGAGGAGCAGTAACCTGAGGGGTTTATTTTAGTCCTGGCTCCGTGGAGCAAGTGGGGAGAGGAACTTCAATATGCTTCCCATATTCAACCTGAGCTCTATAATTTGTTTCTATTTAAATGAATTATTATTAAGTTACAAATTCTATTCAGCTATGAATGAAAAAACTGATGGTACCTGATTAAGTTACCACACTGGATAATTGCAAGGATGGTGATGGGCAATTCTACTATCCACGTAATTGCTTCTTTGCAACATGACTAGATTTTTTTTTCTAACATGAAGTCAAGTCTTTTTCTACTTCCCTTTAATTTGAGCTGATCCTGAGAGTTTTCTTTAACTTATAGACATCATGCAATTGATGCTGTATAACTTCTGACTTTAAAATTCTTGATGGTACTTGTCTTTCTCCACTACAGAATAAAAGTAGCTCACACTGTGCTAAATAAACAATTTTTTGAAATTGTGAATTTATTGAAGTTTTAATTTTTTGTTCTTTTATTCTTTAACTGCATAATGGATGCATAAATATATACCAATAGATATATTATGAACAGTACACAAAAAAAAGATTTAACAGCAAGTTCAGAATTTAGTGAGCTCTCAATAAAATTAAATTATTATTCTTACTGAAATCATCTGTGTCTGGAATCTTAATTATTGTTGCTTCCATATTATTGAATAATAAATAGTGTGTCGGGAATTAACTATCTCTTGAACTCTAACAACTAATATTTTTAATTGGCTTTAAGTTCAAATATAGGTAAATAAATTGTTATAAGTCTAATCGCCATTTAAAAATAAAATTAACTTCTTCATTATTAGGTTTAATCTCCAAAAAAAGAGAGGGGAATCGGAGCATTGATCTTCCTTCTGATAAAAATGTTTATAATTTGAGTTCTAGGCAATAGAGAAGAGATTCTTCACTCATCAGGGTTGTTCAGTGAGTTTTAATTAAAATTTTATCTGTAGAATCATATATGGAGGTGGTTGGAGCAGTGGAAGATATTTATAGTAGTGGGAGATGTATGAAAGTCTCTACAATGACATTGATTAAAGCATTATTGAGTTGTGAGCTTTCTCATTTGACATTTTAATAGAATAATTTCCCATTTGCATACATATCAACTTTATAATGACAGCCTTAATCAAACTTTTCTGTTTCTCTCTGGAAAATGTTGAGATAAAGTACCATTTGAACAAGCCCCAGCCATGCCCACCACTCTGTATTGTTTATTCCTTAATAATTACTCTAAGTTGAACAAATGATACAAGGTCCAGTCCATTAGATGAGTCTGAAACAAAGAGAGTGATGGCACAAAGTATTATATTTCAGAAAATTATTGGAGTATTACATAATGATTTATAAACACAGCCAAATTCCAAACTCTACAAAAATCTGGGAAACATTTATTAAGACCAATAAGCAGTAATTTCTTCAGGGTACTTTTCAAATAGTATTTCATTACTTGTTTCATTTTGATCTATTTTTTAACTCCAATTTCTCATGAAAACAAGTTGTACAACTTATGGTACCACTCTAGGAAAATGATTTTCATAAATAAAGCAAGAAGTAATGGAAAGGAACACATATCAAGATTAATGCATCTGACTTTAGGTTTATCGTGACTAACTGTAATTCTTGAGCCTAAAGTTATTGGAAAGGAAATCTCTCTCATGGAAACAGGCAGAAAATCCCAAACTATCTGGGCAACACAAGCAATTTACTTTCCCTTGACTTAAAGAATTGTGATTTTATAGCCATTTTCCTCAAGATTATTGATTTCATATGCAGTTTTGAACAGTGACATAACGCATCTGAACTTCACACAGACTGAAAGATAACAAACATTTTTGTCATTTGTCAACTGAAAGCAATCAATGGGTCCTGGTCACATTAGATGCACAGAGCAGTAAGGGATAAATTTTCTTCAATCAAAATACCAAAGGGTCAGGAAAGGTAAGGATATTTCAAAAGACAGATAAAAAAGAAAAAAATGAATGTTTCTTGTATCTTTTCTCAGTGCTTATATCATTTTAGAGGCAGTGAATTTTGGTGGACACTTGTCTAAGAATGTCTGCTTTAACTACCTAGAAGACAGGTATGTTCTATAACTCTGCAGATGCTTATTAATCTCTGTACACAGAAATATAAACTCATTTCAGTAGAGTATAATTTAAGACAAATTTGATGCTATGAAAAAAACATATCATGCTATGTACATTCAAGTACAAGGTCTGGTATTATCTTGTTTCATTTATTTGTATCAGTGTATCTGCTTCTTGCCATTATAGAAAAAGATAACGAAGTAATACAGAAGAAATGTTAGCAGCCAGAGGCAGACCTTGTTAAAATTCCTAAGTTGATGCAACTGTTCCTTCTTTTTAATTCTTTCTTGTTTGTTTTCCTCACCACACACACCATTACAGCATCTATTCCCACTATGCAATCTCCATAGTACCCCATTGAATTCATTCTTGACAGCTGGCTAGACAAGCTTTTATTCCATCTGTGATACCCCACAGACATTCCATGTCTGCCTCATTCCAACCACGGGTGATCCATTGATTTCAGTAAGATCATCCAATGGAATAAGGAGGAAGTCTTGATTTGCGTGGCATTCCCTCTTATCCTGAGTATAGCCCATTAGATCTTGGTCAAAGAAACTTGATGCAATAGATATAAAAGAAATAGTTACAGTGAGAGTTGTGTGTTATAGTTACAAAATAATCTAAAAAAACCAGTCTAATCAAAACTTGATTAGTCAGTGTATGGCATTGTGCATATTAAGAAAATGCTTGAGAAAATGTTTAAAAATGATTACAGTGCAGAATTTTTTAAAAAGCAGAAGCTTTAAAGAAAGCATTTGATCCTAGAGAAAGAAGACAGTATCTTCCTTGCTAATATTTCCACTTCTAACTTTTATTCAAATTTAATTATCTCCTTGCTGTTCATATCTGAGAACTTGAAAGACATATGCAGAAAATCAACCTATTTTTCCTATAAGCTACATTTCTTAGGTCTTTGTGCTTGGTTTTCAAAATATTTAACAAATCATTGCTAAACTAACTTGGAAAAGAGTCATTTATGCATTCTTTAAAGTGCTCTGATCCATCAGATCTCTTTTATTTTCTTTGCTCTTTTCTGTTCTTTCAACCGGCGTGTGAGGTAGGAACAGATACTGCTAGCTTCAGTCATGACAAGGAAAGGAATATTTGGAGCACTGCATTAATTATGAACTTCGAAGACAAACAGTAGTAAAAATAGCAACACCTTTTCTTTTTTTATGGATAAATCAGGCTATTGAATTGTATCTGAATATAAATGCACTCCAGGATTTCTAGGTCAATTCATTCTTTCTCTTAAAATATAGACATTTGTTCATAAATATAAAGAGAAAAGCAAAATACTCTTTTTCATCACACGTTGTAGGGGAAAAGAAATCAAATTATTCCCTCAAAACCTCTGATTATCTCAAGTTCATCCTCTGACTTCCTAATGATGTGGTTTCCTTTTGATTCCACTCTGGTTTACCTCATGCATGAAACTCTTTTCTCTGCAAATAGAAGCAGAATGTAAGAATCGTGGGTCTTAGCGGGCTAATGAGATGTAGAGATGGAGTCTGTGGTCCCAGCACTGCTGCTATATTAAGGGCATCGGAAGCACTGATGAGAAATGGAAACTGGGAATACATGTGTTTCCATCGCTATTGATGCCGTCTGACAATCCCAAGAACTTGTTCATCTGGCAGAGAGCTTCGTGGAGGCGCCCATGCCTGAGTGCGAGGAATATGTTATCTCAATGGCCAAGGTCAAGCCCTCAAGGTACAAATACCTGAAACTAATTTTTATGCTGCTCACAGCAGGGTTTAGTTTTGCCAGTTGATGATATTCAAACTAAGGCTGTTGGTTTGTGTTTAACTTAAGAAAATAGAGAAATAATCCATGGAGAAAGACTCTGAGGCTCAAAGAGCACAGTGACATCGTGATCTTCAGCTCCGGGGAATTAAAGCCCTGCAGCCTTCATGGGTAATTCTGGTAAATGGTAAATTATTGTCATTATTCACTTAACAATACTTATGAAATGCCTATTGTGCATTGCTCTTGGAGTGGAGAAGCAGTAAGCCAGACATACTCTCTTAATCTGTTCTAAAAGTATAGAATCACAAATTCTCATAGCTTCTTATGCCTTTGTGGATACAAAACACATGTCTTTAAATTGCAACACTTTAATCTACAGCAACCAGTAATACATGGAAACCTTTGTATGGATGAATGGAATGCTTAGGGCAAAGGTGCTTTTCTTTTCAAACTTTTATAGGGTGTGTGAAAAAGTATAGATAATTCTCATAAAAAATTATAAGCATAAACTCTGTGGTATAATTGTAGTGGGTAGATATAGAGCTGTAGTTTTAAAAGTTCTTTGTGGTGCAGACAAAATGTATGAGTCTATTAAAGGAGCTAATACATATTCTGTATCCATGCCTTGATTAAGGAATTTGACATGGACAGGGCAATGTGACCAGAAACTGAGGGTGAGATGACAGACAACTTGAATCAGATGTTCACAGTCTAACAGATGGATCTCAGGTGTTCCACAATCAGGAGCATCACTGATATACAATACTGATACAGATAATTTTTTCTTCAAAATGTATCTCCTAGAGATCTTACTATCCAGTTCTAGCAGAATACCAAAGGGAAGGGCAGTGTGGCATCACTTATCATCAGCCGCATTTTCCACACAGGCCTCCCACGTTTAAGGGCATAAGTCCTGAGTATCTGAGACCTTGCCTTGATTGAAAGTTTTCATCTCTCCATTCTTCCTCCTACCTAACAACTTGGAAGCCCCATAGCCTTCTAATCAAGACATCTGCATAGACTAAAACCACACTTCTCTGGGAGTGGAGAGAAAGTGGAAACAAAGTTTATAACTCATTTAAGAGAAAATGAGTTAATTGAACATATTTAAGTCAACATAAATTGTGAGTAATGTCATATAATTTTATTTTGTTTTGCTGTTATGTATATCTATTGTATATATGATCATGTATGTAAATATGCAGGGAAATGGTTGTGAGAGTACTCAGGTAATTTCTTAGAAAAATTCAGCCATATATTACAACATATAAAACAACTTCTTAAATCTGTGTATTATCTTTGACTCACAGAAAGGAAACACTTGGGAAATAAGAATTATATTTATACATCAAAGATAGACTTGTGGGCTATTATTTTATATACCTATTTTCAAGTTTCATTATTGAGCTATTAAAATAAAAATAAAAACCTAAATTATATTAGCAGCTTAATCACATAGTAATTAAAATTCTCAACCAAAACTATTTCAGTGAATGGATGCTAATGTAATTATTATTGTTTTAACCATTTATAATGTGCATATAAATTGCTTTTAATTCCATGTTGCAACTGTATTTATAGAAGGATTAAGTTTTAAATTATTACTTGAAATTGTTCTTTGTGACAACTAGCCTTATCGTCATCGACCAGCAGTGTTATTTGATAGCTTGTTTTAAGAACTGTTACGCCCCAGCAGAATCTGAATTCAGAGAGACATGTTCTGCTTGAGATCTGCTGTGCAAAAGCTGGACTAGCTGACTTGGGATTTCAAGCTCTAAAATCTCAAGGGATATAGTTCATGACGAAGATGGTTAGGACAGATGGTTCTCTCTTCCACACTCCCCAGAAATAAAATCAAAAGGAAAAGTGAAAAAAAAAAACAGTAAGCAAAATATGATCATGAGGGATAGAGGTGTGATTCTCTGTGAGAAAGAAGAGACTGGTCCACAGAAGTTGATAAAAGTTTGATGTAGGACTGAATTCTGTATCCGTTTTGCATCTACCTGTTGCATCCTACTGCTCACAACTACCTATTACAAGCATTTATGACAGCATGTGGTAGACAACTCCAGTGTCCTGGCATATAACAACAACAACAATAACAACAACAACACATTTCCTTTCAACATTCAAGAATGACTTTTGTTCAAGACATTTGAGAGATCTTTTCTACTCATAGCTCTGCTATCTGGTAGAGCTATGAGATTCTGCTTTATCTTATCTGAATGTCTTTTTAAGAATAAATACCACCTATCAGCATTAAATGGCTAGAAGCTTGCTAAATTCTTGGTGTACAGACACTTTATTACCTAACACTTAAATGCCTCTCAAGAGATTGAAGTTATGCAACTGTTCAAAAAGAAATGCCCATGAGAATAGACTTCATTAGATTGACACAGTCATTTTATAAGCAATGAGTGAGTCATTAGGAAAACCTGGGGTTTTAAATCCTTTTGATTGTACATTCATTGTTCAATGCAGTCTTGATTTTTTTCAAAGGAGTTCTTTTGATCAAGTGTCTTTGGCACAATTCTTCTTTGCTCTAGCATTTTCCAAACATGTTGTGGAAGACCTTATAGGTAGTAGTATCGGTTACTATCGAACTCTCAGTTTGATATGATCTAGAACCATCAAGAAGACACACTGCTGAGTGTATCTATGACGGGTTTTCTAGATTTCTAGAACATTCATCTCTTTCTGTTCCTGACTACAAATGTACTGTGAACACAGCTGTCTCTGGCTGACATGCTTTCCCTTTAGAACAGATTATAATCTACAGAAATGCCAGCTAAAACAAATTCTTCATCCTTTAAGTTGCTTCTTGTTGGATAGTTTGTTACAGAAATTAGTAAAGTAATAAACATGTAGGCCCTATCATTTTCTTCATACCATTTCTAAGTTGTCTACACACAGATTCTATACTTAATAGGGCTTTCTGATTCCCTCTGTCAGTGGCCAAATTTTATTTGTGAGTGGCAGTTATACTTAGGTCTGAGGGAAAGTGGTGCTGCTCACCAATGAGTATATCTAGTCTGTTGTTGAAGCTGCTGAAGTTGCCAATATTTAATGACATCAGAACCCAGTTTTCTCTGCTTTCCAATATTCACTAGGGATCAGTGGCTCTCCAGTCTTCGTCTTGGCCTTCAGCAAAAGATTGGGACTTCTGAGACAGCCAGTTTAATTAGTGGGGCAGCGACCAGGTTCTCAAGCCTCCCAAGCATGTAGTCATGTTTGAACCATCCAGCCCATATTGTGTAAGCCAATATAATAAATATCCTTTATAATGTATCTGTATGTAATATATACATGTACATATAATATACATAATATATTATATTATTAATTCTGTTTTTCTGTTTTCCTATAGAATCTTAAGTATCACAACAGTATCCTGTGCATTCATAAAGCTTTCACCCACTTCGCCTCTTTTTATTTTTTCCTTTCTTATTTCTTCACTTTGTGTTTTTAACATCAACCTCCCCCACCCCCAGTACACTTCTTATGCACCATTATGTTAGCTTCTGAAGAACTCTTACTAACGAACACAAATTACTGAGTCAATATATTTGGGTTCTACAATCTCAAGGAACTGAAGTTGTAAGAAATATCAAGTACTTTAGTTATCAGAACAATAATAGATTGTTTTATACTCTCATTTTCATTGACTTCATTTGTTATGAGAAAACTCCTTATTTAACTGTGTTAAGGATAAGTCAATAAATGTCAGAGGTAGGAACTCTGGGAAATCATGAAACCTAAAGACTATGTAAGGATCATTTGCCTGAGTCAGCCATCCTTTGGTGTTTATTGTGTCGTACAATGACCTCTAAACATTCTTTTTAGAATTAGCCTTATCTCTAAGCTGGATACCTTTCATTTCCAAAAATAACTAAATGTCCTCTAAACCTCTTTACAAAAACCCAAAGTTATAAAGTCCTCTATAGAGTAAAGCATGAAGGGAAGACAGCTTTATTTTGTTCCATTTAGAGAAATCTGTCCTTGGGAAGCGTTTGCTATGTTTAATTATGTACCGTTGTCTCTTCCAGAACACTTCCTGTTAAAGCAATATTGATCCAAACCTCTTTCTAGCCATGCATTCTCTCCCACAGAGCACTGTGTAGAGAAGACAGGTATTCCAAAGAAATTGGACCTAGAGAAAAAAAAATATTAGGACCAAGAGACTTTTTCAAAGTACTAGTTTCTGGTTTTATATTTTCTCATTAGCTTGTTCCTTCATATGAAAGTATGAAGCTGATTTTGTCTTACATTGTACACTTGAGAGCTTTGAAAGGCTGTGAGGTGTTAGAGGGAAGATAATCATATGCTAACAGGAAACGCATTTTTGGATCAATTTGCATAGCTCTGCACCTGGTGCCAGTTTGCTCAGGCTATGATGGACGGATGTCTGTTGACTACTTCTCGAGTTCACCTTGGCTCATGGAGCTGAGGAGGCACTTGTCATTCCAACCACAGCTAAGGCTATTTAGAGACTAGAGCAGAGAAAAAAAAAGAAAGAACAAATAGAAAATTGGAAGGTAGGTGGCATAATTCAAGGTGAATCTTACTCATGGGGATTATCTTTCTATGAAGGTATTGTAAACATTAGATTAATTTGTGTTATGGGTGTATTCTTAATAGCTTTCAAATTATCTGGTAGTGAAAATGGGAACTCTGCTGGCAAAAGTGATTAAAGGGGAGAAAATCAGAGGGTAACTGGCTGGTTACATTTAGTAATAGAATGGGACAGTTTGCTTTTAGGTCACTGGTTCTAATTCAGCCTATCAGAAGGATGACAAGCCAAAGTCATAATGTGATAGTTTGGAGTAGTTATTTATATATACACCAGAATATCAGTTATAACTGTCTATAGTTTTAGGATTGTTTTTTCAGTAACTTAAGACTGTATATTGCTTATATTCGGATTCTATTCTGATCTTTTTCTCAGAAACTTCATCATTGTCCAATGAGATTTCATAAAAGTTGAGTGGCAATTGTTCTTCTTAAAGATTTGGGGACTTAATGGTGACTTTGGCTTGTTCCTCATAATAATTAATCGTTTCATAGTTTGAGCTCTAAAGTTAAGAAAATGTCATTTAGTTGATATTTGAGAAGAACTACATTCATGATGTGCCTTCTTTTTAAATCTTTCTTTACTTCAGTTGGCATAGGTTTGGTTTCTGGGTAATTTTAGAAAAGGGACCAAAAATACCTTTCTGCAAATGCCATCCAGATTTTCTCTGCATAGCTCTACACTCAGTTCTTCTAGAGAAATGTAAAGTTTGAATGGTATGGACCTGTGGCCAAATGGGTATGCATACCACAGGAAATGTGGTATCATTTACATAATGCAAACATATTAGGCAATGTAGTTGCTACCAAATGCCAGGAAAGCAGCTTTTAAGAAGTAAGTAGTTATTAACACTTCCAAAGGGGAAGAGGTTAAAGAGAATAAACAACTATAAATATAATTTTTTTCCCCACCATGTAAACATTTTTCCAAAAGTTATCAACCCTAAATATATTATGGCTATAAATAACACTCCAAATAAGGTATATATTTTGAAGGTTTTGAAAATTTACGGCTTTGTGAAGAACACAAGGGTAATATTCATGTATCAAATGAAGTCTGTATGACTAGACAGTACTATAAATACTCTGATGGTTAAGAGCTCATGATCTGAGACTTTCATTTACTTCTATAAACCAATGCGAAATCTTTCTAGCCCTAACCATCAGTCTTTGATTTTTATTTCTCAATCAGTAACACTAGGCATCAAGGTATCAAATATATTTTGATTTTGTAGTTATGTAGAAAATAAGAATAGACATGACAACACTTGTTTGTTACCTGTAAAATTAGATTTCCTAGTATGCATTTCCCATGTAATATGTGCAGTTATGCAAGGCAGAAATATATGCACTGAAATGGTCTTTGGTATATAAAACGTGAGTTCAAGTTGTTCTTTTACTTCTTTTGAACATTGTAGATGAAAAGCAAGTGCTTACAGATAAATATAGATGATTTTAAAAAATTACTTACATTAAAATTAAGCAATAAGCTATCAAGAAGAAGAAAAAGACTTGAATATTAAAATGACATCCTTGCTGACATTGATAACAATGGATTTTTTGTTCTGTAAAAATTGTAGATTTCCTTGTGCTACTGTGGTGACAGTAGTGATAGTGGGCAGAAGTGTTTGATACAGATCTAAACAATTTGTTCTCACCTCACAATATATGTTCAACATTTCAATCTGATTGGTTTGTAGCTGGAAAATTCAAATAAATACTTTGCCCCAATAGACAAACTATCGTGAGTGAGAGTAAAAGAAAGGATAGACAGAGTGCGATGAGTTTCCAGGACTGCTTGGTCCCGGAAACCTGACTGGGGCAACTGGGGGTTGAAGAAAGGAGCACAGAAAACTGGAACTGGGTGGGACTTGCTCACTCTGAAGGGGTAACAACTATCAAGACATCAACAACCCAGAACCTCGGTCCATTTATTATGTATATCACAATACTAGGCTATTGTTGGCTAGTCCCAGTAGGAAGTCTCTATATGGCATTAGTTTCAGGCTGAGAACATCCAGGAGGAAGACGTTGCCATGGCTGATGCTTTCTATGATCCATTCTATGTTCCATTCTATGAACATTCACAGGTAGACAAGAGGAAAGGTTTGCTATTGTCATGTGTCATCTTATCCTTGTCAATGATGCCATTCCACTCTTACCTTTTGTAGGGAATGGGCTTTCTCCATTCCCTACATAAGAACCTAAATGAATCTTTTTCTCCTGGATTTTATTTGTTTCATTTTTAAACACCTTTGGCAGTTTCATGTTCTACACCACGTGCTTTTCTTACACTCATTCCCTCATGCCCTCTTAGGCCTCACCTCCCAACACATCCTCAGTTAATTTTAATGTGTATTATTGTGTTTTTGTTTGTAATTTGTGAATCCCTGGGCTTAACTAGGTATAATCTCTGATTCACTCTTTTCTTTCTGGTAGGATGAATCAAGGTAGGTTCTGTCACACGCTCCTTCTGTATCATATTGTGCCTCACCATAGGTCTAGAATTAACAAAACTAAAAAAAAAAAAAAAAAAAAAAAAAGCAAAAGAAAACTAAAACAAAAGTCAACCAGGAACATCCAAAGCTATAAGTAAAATATTAAAATAATCCCATTTTACAAATTTTGCTGACACCTGAAGAAAGCTCACTAAAAACAGAATATTGGTGTTAGAAGGCATGGTTTAGAAGCTGTTGGAATTGAAGGAGGAATTCGAAATACTTGTAGATGTGGGCTTGTGGAACCACAGTCGGTGTGTCAGCTAAATGCATGATTCTTGTGGGATCTCAGCAGCCCAGAAGGCTGACAGGATAAACCGGATAGAATATTGTACTTGTAAGGTTTGGAGCAGGAAGAGGACTGGGAACTGAAACAGAAATTATTCGTGTCAAAGTAGGACAAAGAACTTGTTTAAGTTTTTCTTTTGGGTGTCTCAGTTTAAAGATGACAGACTATTTTAGAAGAGGAAATTCTAAGATCCAGAAGTTAAATGTGCCATAGATTTTTATGGCTGCTACCAGTAAGGTTTACAAAAGAGAACTGGAATCCAAAGGCAGAACATAGAGATTTGGACAATGTGTAGCTTAGTTGGAAAGGTCTGTGTAAAATTGAAGCCAACTGGAATGGTTCCTGAAGAAAGTATCACCATTAAAAAAGAACATAGTACTTCGCATCTGATCTTTAGGGAAGATGCCTTAATATACTCTCTGTAATTGGTCTTTATATTCTTATCACAGGCTAAGAAAGGGTAGTCATTTGAAAGATCTTCCTTTGATAAGGGACTTCCTTCAGGGATGCTCTGTTCTCATAGACAAAGTATAATGTTGTTTTCTCAGGACAACTTCCACTACACTCAACAACCTTGGCACTCAAAGGCCTATGCAGTCGCTCCACAGGAATCCTGTGCTTTTGAAGCTGCTGGTGGTGTTGGTGTCATTATACTTCTGAAGGTTTTACAGGTATGCAGATGGTTAGAGTTACATTGCCCTGGAAGCTTTTACTCACATTTCAAATGTGACAGAATCAGGATCTCTGTTGGTATCCCATGGGGGCCATCATGCCTGCAGAGGTAACAGAGAGGTTAATGATGCCAGGGAAACTACAGGAAGCTAAAGATGGTGGGAACATGAGACAGCTGTTGTGGCAAGCTGTAGGCAATGAGTAGAGTTAGCGCAAACGAGAAGCCACATGATTGAAACTGGCAAGGTCATAGGGATGAAATTACCCAAGCTCTTGGGAGATCGCAGTATGCAGCCATGTGCCAAGATTGCTAAACATGGAATTGCTGTATTTAATGTTTTCTTTACTGGGTTTCTTTATCACTTAGGTTCTAGTTTTCCTTTATGGGTCCAGATTCCTCTATGGAGTGAAAATGCTTAATCTGTTCCATTGGGTCATAGATGTGTGTAAATTGACTTTCAATACATACAAGACTGACAATCAAATTAGCTTACAGTCTCCAAATTTGAACCTTTGAACAATGTTAAAGTTGCTGTGATTACAGAGACTCTATTATTGGGTGTATGTGTTTTTGCACTATGGCATAGGTAGTCATGAGCTTTTGAGAGCTATGGTCAGAATATTATGGTTTGAATATGAAATGTTTCCAACAAACTCATTGTTAAAATTGAGTTCCTAGTTGGTAGCACCATTTCTGGAATCTTAAGGCGGGAATAGAGAAGTAGGTCCCTGGGAACAGTTCTTAAGGGTTGACTCTTACCAATGTTCCTTGCTTTCTTACCACCATGAGTTAGTTGTACAGCTTTTTCCATAGGATCCTACTACATTAAAAAAAAAAAAAAAAAAAATCAGAGGCCCAGAATGAACAAAAACAATGATCAAAACTGCCTCCTTTGAATTGTTTTGGACACTTAGTCCTCAGTTGGTAGACTGTTTGGGAAAGATTAGAAGGTATGGCCTTGTTCAAGTAGACGTAGCAGTGATGAAATTGGTGTGACCCTGTTGGAGGAGACAGATCACTGGAAGTGGGCTTTTGAGGTTTCAAGTGTCCACCCTAGGCCCAGTGTCTGTCTGTCTCTCTCTTTCCCTATCTGCCTGTAGATTAGGATATAAAGCTCTCAGCTACCACACCAGCCCCTGATGCTGTGGTCCCTGCCATAGTAATAAAGTGCTAACTTTCTAAAACTGTAAGCAAGCCCTCAGTTAAATGTTTTTCTTTATAATAGTTGCTTTGATCCTTGTGTCTCTTTACAGCAATAAAACACTAAGACCGTTTACTGTTTTAAAATGAGTTACTATTTTTAAAATGAGTGATTTTCGAATTCCCACAGGATTGCACATATTTAAATGATAAGAATTTAAATAACTTCTTGCAGGGATTATAAGGACAAACTGCATACAAATTGTTTTCCTGTAGGCAAAAGGGAAACCTCCTGTTAGTGACTGTTCACAGCAGTGACTCAGTCACCTAAGCTCTTTCATATGTATAGTTCTAAGTGATCAATGTAACAGCTCAGGGAGTTAGTGTATGAGGCTAGTATTCTAATTTGGGGGTTGTGTATAAGAAAAATTGCTCGTGGCTATGATTGTTTCTGGTCACACAGCTTGAAGGTGAAAGAGGCAGGAAGCAAACAACAGGATACCCTGTCTGGTTCCTTAGCCACTCTGGCCCTAGACATTAGGATTTCACTTTTGTTTTCTTAGGCACTGGGCTAGCTGTTTTATTTTGGTATGTATCTCTCAGCAATTGCAGTGGAATCTAATAGGGGGCATTCAATTTAACCCATATTTGTGGCAGGCACATTATTCTATATGATAATATATTCTTTTTATACTTCCCAGGTATACAAAGTGAGATCTGCCAACACTATCTCACTCTTTGAGAAGCTGTTTATTTATCATTCTCACTACTGTCGTTCTTTTAGCAGTGATTCAAGCTTAAATGTGTTCATGGAAAACTGAAACCCACAAGTAGTTACACTAAAACAAACCAGCCTGCCAGACAAGTAATAGATACCTTTAACTTAGTTACAGATTACTGCAACCACATTTAAGACCATTGCATCTAGTACTGTGTGCACTTTATATAAGGTATTTTCCTTTTTTTAGCCACATATTTTGGCAATTGTGTGTGCACTGTAGACTCTTAGCATGGAGGATCTGAGCACTGACTTGATGTTGAAGGATGCTTCAGAAGAAAATTCATGAAATCTTGTATTGTATTCAGGTTACAAAGCAGAAATTGCCAACTGTTCTCTTTTCTAAGATTTATTTTAATAATTTTTTTTTTGAAAATTTCCTATGTGAGTATAATGGTAGTGACAATATTGATGCCTGCTTTGAAAGCCAGGCAATGTCTTTTGGGACATCCTCTTTGCCATTTATTTTATTCTCAGGCTAGGTGAACAACTCATGCTTCTGCTTTGCCTCCTGCCCTGTGCTTATGGGCAAACTTTAGGAGCAGAGTTTGACAGGTGGGCCTAGAAAAACTAGATAATTGTAGGAGACACTTCCAAGTGCATAAGGAGGTTCATGTTTTCCCACAGTTGAATGTGGCAGGGCATTTGACAAAGGGATGAGGTCACCTTTGGGGTGGACATCCTGTCACTGCCATGGAGAAGAACTAGTGGACTCAACTGGTTATGGTTACACATGGTACAAATTCTACTATATGGTGTTATTCCTACCTGATCTTTATTGCCTGATGGGAATTCCTACTAAATCATCATAGGCAAAGACAGGTGATAACAGCTCTCCACAGGAAGATATACATTGCTATTCCCTTTATACAGGTTAACATGGAAGATGCAGGAGTTCTGGCTAACCTGATAGATTCTAGTAAGGTGAATTATAAAAACAGATGTGATGAGATTCTTGGTCCCTGAAGAAATGACATCCTCGGGCTACACTCTGTAGCTTGCATTGTGAAAACTGTATTCTATTGCAATTTTCTCTGATATAAAACTGTCCATCCAGTAGGGAAGCCTAATTAAGACAAAAGATGTTTACAAGGAGGTAAAACAAAAAGATGTTCTAGGAAGACATAAATTGTCATATCCTGCAGGGAAGCTCTTAAAGCCTGGAAGTAAATGATTCAAAATAGTTTCAGGAAGTCCATAAAACTGGCCAGCTTTACTGGGTCTTCCTCAAACATATATAAACAGTAAAAGACTTTTGAGAGGAACTTTTGACAAGTTGAGCTACCTAGACAATTCTCAAGACAAACTGAGTTACCTGTAAGAAAGAAAGAAAGAAAGAAAGAAAGAAAGAAAGAAAGAAAGAAAGAAAAAGAGAAAGAAGGATAGATAGATCCGCCAGCTGAGTTGTTTGAAAGCACCTCTGGAAAAAAAAAATAACTCAAATAACCACAAAGGATGCCTCTAACTTGTTAACCTGTCTACAGGCTATGCAATGTGCCCTCCATTTCCAGCATTCGTGAACTACCTGCTGGCATGGGCTTTGGGTCTTCGCACCATTTCTGTTCTTATAAGTAACCCTTCAGCTATATTTCTCTCATTGATGTACCAAGTTGTACTTTAGTGGTATCTATATTTTGGTGTTGCTGGTCTCCTATCTGATGTTATAGTTTGTTTGTACATGTCTCCCCAGTTATAATGTCACACCAAAATTGTTAAAGTGGAGAAAGCAAAGGCTAAAAGAACTTGGTGCCATGCAGAGTTAAAATTATATCACTGAGTTTTCTTAATAAATTAATGAAAATTGTCATTTATCTAGTGGGCATTTGTGTTGAAGGTAATAACCCCGGAAAAATACTTCCACTAGACACAACCAGGCTAGAATAATAGATGGTGATCCTGTCACTACCATGGAGAAGAACTAGTGGACTCAGCTGGTAATGGTTACAAATGGTGCAGACTCTACTGTGTGGTGTTATTCTTACCCGCCCTTTAATACCAGATAGGGATACCTACTGAATCATCATAAGCAAAGACAGGTGAGAACAGCTGCTCCATAGGAAGACATATACTGCTTTGCCTTCATAAAGGTTAACATGGAAGATGCTATAAGTTCCTGGTGTGGGAGACAGTGACAAGACTTAGTACTAGGAATTAATGTTAAGCTCTCTACTGACCAACCTCTATAGCTCTCTTAACCGTTATTTTCTTAGCTCTGTGTTTACATGTTACCACCATCCTTTCAATTCTTAACGAAAAAAAAAAACCCTACTGGGATTTTTTAACCTTGGATCATGTAGCAAATATTAGTTTTGTGAACTGCACATTCTTATTGGTCCATTCTTCTGATCTTTAGTTGTTTAAAAGTCACAGCGTGACCCTTAATTATGAGATTTCTATTAACACTTAGACAAAAAATATCAAACTCAAATTTACATTTACTTTATGTATTTTTAACTAACCTAAACTGTATATGAACAAACTTCTCTGGTACAGTATCAGAAATTTTTTTTGAATGAGTCTTGGACATACTCTCTTCTTTTATTTATTTTATGTGAATACACTGTCACTCTCTTCAGAAATACCAGAAGAGGGCATCAGATCCCATTACAGATGGTTGTGATCTACCATGTTGTTGCAGGGAATTGAACTCAGGACTTCTGGAAGAGCAGTCAGTGTTCTTAAACACTGAACCATTGCTCCAGACATTTTAAAATAAAGAATTCATATATATATATATTTTTTCATACATATAACATATAACTTTTAAATTATTTTTAGTGTCCAAATCTTTACTTACTACTTATACAAAGATTTTTTTTAATATTCTACTAATATGCTTATTGCAACAAGAGCAGGTGAAAAGCTCTTGCCACCAAGAAACATGAGATGCAATCTTTGTTTTTGTTTCTACCAATTATATTCATGCTTATCTATACCATTCACCTTTTCCTTTTTTTGTTTAATCATTTATTTATTTACACTCCAGATTTTATTCTCCTCCTTGCCCACCCTCTGACTGTTCCACATCCCATATCCCCTCCTCGTCCCCCTGTCTCCACTAGGATGTCCCCATTCCCCAGCCCCATGCCACCAGACCTCTAAACTCCCTGGGGCTCTCCAGTCTCTTGAGGGTAAAGTGCATCTTTTCTGATCGAACACAGACCTACCTACCCAACAGTCCTCTGCTGTATATGTGTTGGGGTCCTCATATCAGCTGGTGTATTCTGGCTGGTTGGTGATCCAGTGTTTGAGAGATCTCAGGGGTCAACAAAAAAAGATCAAGGGGATACAAATTGGCAAAGAAGAAATAAAGGTATTACTATTTGCAGATGTTATGATAGTATACATAAGTGACCCCAAGAACTCTACCAGCTGATAAGCAACTTCAGTAATGTGGCCAGATATAAAATTACCTCAAATAAATCAGTAGCCTCCCTTTATACAAGTGATAAACAGGCTGTGAAAAAAATTAGGGAAACAACTCCCTACACAATAGCCACAAATAATATAAACTATCTTGGGGTAACTCTAACCAAACAAGTGAAAGACCTGTGTGACAATAACTTCAAGTCTCTCAAGAAAAATTGGAAAAAGATCTCAGAAAATGGAGAGATCTCCCATGCTCATGGATTGGCAGAATTAATGTAGTAAAAATGGCCATCCTACTAAAGGCAATTTACAGATTCAATGCAATCCCCATCAAAATTCCAAACAGCTTTTCATCTGTTATCTATACCAGACAATTTTTCATCTGCTCTTGTTGCAATAAGCTGATAGAGGCAACTGCCAACATAGTCACCCTGCTGTTCTGAACAAGGAAGATGACGACTTGTTTCAGGCCCTGTACAACACTATTCAAGATGTAAGATTCTGCACAGGCTGCCTGAGTCAATATGTTCACACACAAAGGCAAAGGAGTATTCAGCCTTCTAACTCCTAGAAGGAGAAAGACTTCTCTACCTCTGTATAGTTTCCTTCCATTTTGAAAGGTAATTTATGATTATTAGTGGCTTAGCATCAAGTTCAAAACCTTCATTTTTTTTCTATTGTAGCCACTCCAGTTTGTATATATTAATATCTCATTTTGATTTATATTCACTTATGTAAGTCTATTGAGTCTCTTTCCTTAAGCTTATTGACTATTTAATATTTTCTTTTGGAAAGAAGCCTGCTCAAATATTTTTGATACATGTTTATAGTATGTAATGTGTTTTGTCTTCTTGAGCACCTAAATTTTTTTATGGTGAAAACATTCAAACTCATTTATTTTTATTTTTTGAACATTATCATTTACATCTGTCTTCCTGTTTTAGTTGGCCTATTTGTCTTATTGAGAAGTTGAAAATTGTTTGTGCATCCCTCAGAGTATATACCTTATTATCTTAATAGTTTATATTTTGTCATAATTATGAATAAGCGTCAGATCATATTTAGTCACTGAAATGTTTATGTATTTTACTTTACAAATTTTATTTTATTGTTTTCTATGGATGTGTTCATGTGTGTGTGTGTGTGTGTGTGTGGTTTGTGGATGTATGTATGGCCCATGTATGTATGGGACAATTTGAAGGAGCTGGTTCTTCTCCTTTACCATGTAGGTCCCAGGCAGCTAATCCAGATCCTTAGACTTGTTGGCAAATTTCTTACCCAATGAGCCATCTCATCAGCCCATATATAGCCACAAATTATAAAATTTACTTTATATTATCCACTTGCAAATATTTTCACTTACACTATTTAATGACAAGTAGGACATAAGGTGTAAAACATGATGATTTGATAGTATTAGGTAATGGTTTCTTCTGAATTGAAACATTCTTCCTAGGGGCAGAAGAGATGTTCAGGAGACTCAGGAAGTAAGCTACCATACAGGATGTTGTGGAGAGCTGAGACTAATGAGATCCATGAAACCACACCAAGCTTGGAGGAAGAAAAGAGGTAGAAATGTTAGGTGGAGGCTCTTCATTCAGCCTTTGAGGTTCTTTGACAGTATGATTTGGCTGCAACTCATGTGGAGTATTCCAGGGTGGCTTTGGTTGGGTGAGATTTTGAAGATATATCTGTATCTCTAGACATTAGATATAGATATAGATATAGATATAGATATAGATATAGATATAGATATAAATATAGATATAGATATACTGCATGGTAATTACTATAACCAAATAAATTAACAGCCCCTGTCTAGGTTTATGTTAGATCATTAAAAACTCAGGCTTGTGTGTGTGTCTGTGTGTGTGTCCTTTGAAAAGTCAAACGTCTTAATCTTCAAGTACATTTTTAAAATTTTATGCCTTTTGCATTCAGATTATATTTTCCAAGAGTGTTTTTCCACTTTAAGGTTCATGTTCTAAACACATTTTAATTCTTGTTTGTTAGAAAAATCTTTGAGTTTCTTTTCCTGTAATAATATTCAGTTGTTTCAATACAATTTGCTAAAAGACATTGTTTTCCTTATTAAATTGTTTTGGTGCTTTTTATAAAGCTCAATTGCAAATGACTGTGGTTATTTTAGCATAGGTTTTATTCTGTCCCAAAGATCCGTTTATCTAGATTTGCACCAGTGTCATATTATTTTGTTGCTATAGGTCTATGGAAATTATTGAAATTTAGTAAGATTTATCTCTCATCTTTATTAATTTTATAAATGACTTGTCTTTTCTAGGTTATCTACTTTTCAGAATTAATGAACCCATTTCTATTAGAAAGCATATAGTATTATTAAGATTGTATTGATTCTATAATTCAATTCAATATCATCTTATTAACACTATTGACTCATCTAATTTCTGAATATATCGATATCCACTTACTAAGGTCTTTAATTTTTGTCAGTAATGTTCTGTTGTGGTCAGCATATAATTGCTTATCTTTACTTCATTTATCCACAGGTATCTCACATTTTAACATTTTTTTTGTCAATGTGTAATTTATACATCATATCTAGTCGTCTTTGTCTGTGACTGCATAAGTATATATAAATAGTTTAGTGTATTAATGCATCTTTCAATTATTAAAACTTAATGTTACTTTCAACATGTGGTAGAGTCCTGGGGATATTTATTCAATAACAATTTTTATATAAATAATTTCTTTTTTTTTTTACTTTTTATTACTTCTACAACTAGTGTCTCTGGTGAAACTTTGAATCATGCTAGTGTGGGCAGAATCTTTCTTATAAATCTCTCTCAAATTGCCAAAGTAAAATTTGTAGATAGCTTACAACTTCAAAAGTCATTTGTTATTAAACCTTTCCAATTACATTTTATTTCCAATGAACACATTTATGTATCTTTCTTCCTCTTAGCACAAATATAGCTAATTTGTTTGCAATTAATTTTTATTTTATTTATTCACTTTACATCCCACTCACTGCCTTCCTTCATCCCCTCCCACAATTCTTCCCCCTCCCCCTCTCCCTCCCTCTCCCTTTCTCCTCAGAGATAGTGTGATTTCCCCTGGGAGGCTTGGTGAATCTTCTCCCTCTGAGGCCAGACAAGACAGCCCAGCAAGAACAACATATTCCACAGACAGGCAACACCCTTAGGGATAGCCACTGCTCCAGTTGCTTGGGACCCACATGAAGACCAAGCTGTACATATGTTTTATATGTGCTGAGAGGCCTAGGTACAGCCCATGTATACGCTTTGGTTAGTCTCTGAGAGACCCAAGGGTCCAAGTTAATTGAATCTGTTGGTCTTCCTGTGGAGTTCCTATGCCCTTTAGGGCTTGCAATCCTTCCCCCTACTCTTCTTTTAAAATCACTTTTTAATTGCTAAATAAAGACTGTCTATTTTTAAAGTTTTAGCCTCTTGATCTTTTAGGTCTTTTTGAGGACTATTGTGTACACTTCTGTAATGAATTGGCATGTAGATTTCATTTTTTCATATGTTATTTTCTGTATGTGTTGTCAGATTAACAGTGGCCTCATCATAGACACTGAGAGTCATGTTTCCTCTTCCATTTTCTAGAAGAATTTAAACAGAATTGTTACGTATTGGCTTAAATGTTGAGCAGCATTCCCCTAGGGTATTCAAATTAAATGAACAACTCTTGGTTAACATTTTAACGATTTATTTTACCTCTAAAATTTATAATGTTGATTTTTGGCATTGTTATATTTTTGTAAATAATAAAAAAATGTTGATTAAGTTTATAATCAAGTAATTAAGTTTATAGCTGGGTCCTCAGGTAGTGCTATGTCCAATTTTCTGAGGAACTGCCAGACTGATTTCCAGAGTGTTTGTACCAGCTTGCAACCCCACCAACAACGGAGGAATGTTCCTCTTTCTCCACATCCTTGCCAGCATCTGCTATCACCTCAGTTTTTGATCTTAGCCATTCTGACTGGTGTGAGGTAGTATCTCCAGGTTGTTTTGATTTGCATTTTCCTGATGACTAAGAATGTTGTGCATTTCTTGAGGCACTTCTCTGCCATTCGAGTTTCCTCAGTTGAGAATTCTTTGTTTAGCTCTATACCCCATTTTAATAGGGTTATTTGGTTGTCTGAAGTATAATTTCTTGAGTTATTTGTATATATTGGATATTAGTCCACTATGGGATGTAGGATTGGTAAAGATCTTTTCCCAATCTGTTGGTTGCTGTTTTGTTTTATTGACAATGTCCTTTGCCTTACAGAAGCTTTGCAGTTTTATGAGATCCCAGAAGTTCTTTTATTGTTGAGAATAGTTTTCACTATCCTGGGTTTTTTGTTATTCCAAATGAATTTGCAAATTGCTCTTTTTATGTCTATGAAGAATTGATTTGGAATTTTGATGGGGATTGCATTGAATCTGTAGATTACTTTTGGCAAAATGGCCATTTTTACTAAATTAATTCTGCCAATCCAGGAGCATGGGAGATCTTTCCATCTTCTGAGATCTTCTTTTAAAAACTCTCTTCAGCTAAGTTTTGGTGTTAGTAACTGAAAGAGTACTTCCAGGTTGTACTGAACCTGGACTGATTCCCTATTATGTATTTAATCAAGTAGTCTAACAATAACAGGGACTGAGAATAATCCAATCCAATCCTATCCACGTGTAAGAGAAATCATTGAATCTCAGAGAGAACAAGTATTTTCTTCCACCTGTATGAGACCTCTTGCCAAATGCAAAATCCTTTGAACCACAAAGGAGAAAGACTCCGAGGGTAAAAAGAGAACCTGAATCATTGAAGTTTCTTCTTTGCTCATTCTCACTCATCCCCCAAAGAGGAAATATTAAGAAGAAAGGGATTTAAAAGATTCTGGCAACAGGCATGCTGGAGGTTATCAACACCAATAGATTGACCACTTTAGAAGCTGGCTGCAAACCATTTCCTACAGTTTTCCTACAGCTTAAGATCAAATGTGTTTTCTAATCATTTCTCCTTAGCATGGAAAAGTTATTTATTCCAGTGCCAATATCAAGATTTCAAGATATCTTCAGTTTTTTAACACTTAACTGCCACAGTGAAATTTAAGTAATGTAGTGCAATTTGTATAGATGTCCATCTATCTACTGATGTTCATATAATTCTTGCTAAGTAAGAAGTTGTTTGAAAAAGCACATTTTCAAGACACCTTGAATTTTTTCTGTCTTATAATGAAATCCTAATCAGCTCCAAAAACAGCTGAGAATGATATCTAGGTGTAAACTAGAAAAAACGACATACTTCTGTTATTCAGTAAGTGTGTGTTTTTTATTAAACCAGACCTAGGGTTTCTACAGTTGGCAGCTCTGGTGTAGTGAACAACAGTGGGGCATGGTTGATATCGAAGGCAGAAAATTAAATCGTTCAATTTGTATCCTGTATATCTTTAATACCATCTGACAAGGCTTTTAGTTGCATCCCCTGATAATTGTGAGCCTTTGGAGAAAAATGAGAAGTGACAAAATGTCATTTCAGTTTAAAGTTGTTATTATGCAGATGAAAGATGGAAATAGAAAAACTAAGAGAAAATGAGAGGAAAAGAACAATAAATCTTAAGCTTTATATATAGTCCAATATAAAATCTATATTTCTTATTTTACTTTAGAAAAAATCTAAACAGGAAAGGACTAGACTTTGAAAACTAAAATATTTCTCATGTTTAGTTTGAAAATGTCACTGGATAAAAACCATTGTATTTAAATACTCTAAAATATGTTATAGAAACAGATGTTTTCTTTTTGTTCTGATTTTGTCTAATCATAAACAAAAGTGCAGAATAAAGATATTTAAAACTAAATTGGCAAGATATAAATACAATTTCCACTGGCTAAGTTGTCACAGACTTTTCCTAATACAAAAATATAAAAATTATTTCTTCATCCTTTGAAATATTACCTAGGCCTTATTTTTAGTAGTCAATTGTATTATATTTGAGTAAAAACTATAATTAATAAAATAGGACCTTTTGTAAATCATATTAATACTTTAAGTGTATTAATCATAAGTATATTACAATGATTGTACAGATAGCCAGATGTCAGCTTTCTCCTGGCATGCAAAAGAGGAATGGTGGATTCTGACTTGATAAGGTAACATCGTTCTGTCTCTTTGCTCCTGACTTTAATATTTTGTTTCTTCTCAAATGATAGAACCATTCAATACTACAATTCTTTGGTTCTTATATTCCATCAAGCCATTTCAGAAATTTGGGTCATTTATTTTTAAATGTCTTTGATTATGAAGTTAATAAATCTTATTACTTTAGTGAATGTCAAAGAGAAAAACCACAGCATTCAGAGGGGCTGTCACTTTACTCTTATTTTATCCGTAGTAGAGGAGGGTGCTGTAATTATTGAAAATTAAGGGTAATAAATTATATGTTCCTAATAAATACCAAATCTAAAACTGCAACTTAAAATATCATTCAAAACATATTTAACATAATAGTTATATTTGTTCTCAATTTAGAATATTATCTCAGTGAAAGATGTAGATAAAAGCAATTGAGGTGATTAAGCAGGAGAGAAAAATCAATATATTTCTATAAACATAGGGACTCAGAGGGTAGTGGGTAGTGGGTAATTAGGAGATTAATTATACACACACACACACACACACAGACAGACACACACACATAAAATCAGTGATCTGAGGAAGATATTAAAATTATTTTTCTATTTTTGGAAAATATTTTTTATGACTTTAATAATAAAGGGTAAATAAATTTTTATATTAGTTTACTTTTGAACGTTTGTCCCCCAAAATAACAATCTCATATCTAAGGAAAGAAAGCACATGCACACTTAAATTAATATTGGAATCAGATGAGGAGTATAGATCCCCAAATAAATATCAGCAAGAGAATATATATTTGATTGCTTTCTGGATTTGATTAAATTACTTAGGCAATTTTCATTGAAAAAGAGTTTAAAAATAAAAAGGGTTAAAATTAATTAAAACAACAAATAATGATTTTTTTTATTCTTTGGAAAGATATTGACAAACAGCTTTCTTTTCACAACTCTTATTTATAGCTTCAACATCTCTTTAAAGTTTATAAATCGTATGACTTCTACTTGAAGTTCAGATGATTTAATTTTCATGGTTGGTTGATCATTGTCAGAGCCCTGTACTGTTCTCTCGGTGTGTGTGTGTGTGTGTGTGTGTGTGTGTGAAGGAGAGAGAGAGAGAGAGAGAGAGAGAAAGAGAGAGAGAGGAGGGAGAGGGACATGGAGAGAGAGAGGGGGAGAGAGACAGACCTTGCAAACTCCATATTTAATGCTCTTTGCGTGTGATGTTTATATTATAATTCTTAGAAGGACATGGAGACCTGTGCCTTATTATTATAAAAATGTACTTTTACCCATGCACAAAAATATTTGCCAGTTTTGTAACCCATATCAGCAGTGTGACTTGAACTATTTTGAAGACTTACAAATTGCCTTGTAAAGGCAAAATACCTTTTGTTATACCTTTTAATTTCACTTGCAGTCCCAATGATGTTCTGCTGCTCTCTCCAATCTTTATATCTTCTTTGTACTTTCTTTTATAATCCCCAGGCCAAGTGTCTGCATCCTAAAAGTCATCTGGAAAGAAAGTGAATTGAAAGTATCAGTTATTAGAAAATTTGGTTTCTGGTGTTGACTGATCTCATCCATTGTAAAACCATGAGCTCTATGTATGGTTATGATCTATTTCTTTGTAATATGTGTGATTGTAATTAACCAGGGCATTGTTTATCTTCCTTTTGTTTATTGGCACAGTAACTGGGTTGGTAAGGCACTCTGCCTAAAAGCTGAAGGGACACCTGGGGAATATGTGGGGCTCTCTTCTCATCTACTTTTTTTTTTCTTTTCTAAGGCTTTTTTTTTTTTTTTTTTTAAGTCTTTTAGGTTAAATTTTGAGCTAGCAGCTACATGTTTGAGCATAGATTCCTTGGTTTGTAATAAAACAGCACATCCCCTAGGACAGTGCTTTGAAGAAGAGATGACAGAGTCCTGTTGCTTTGGCTTTGATGCAAATTAGAGCCCCAGCATTCTTCAGTACATATCATATTTGAGTTGTCTGCTGACATTTTCCAAAGATGGAAAGAAAACTTATTTTAACCCCAGAGGAAAACTAAAACTACCAAATTCAATGAATGCTACTTTTCTTTTCTCAGTAAGAGTGTACATAAATTCTTAAATTCAATTCCAGTTTTATCTTCAGAAAATATCCCTTGCTGTTTTGTCAGGGATTTTTAAGGTGAAAATTTTAATTCTTGGTGCAATGTCAATGACTGAGAAAATTCAAGTGAAGTATGGGAAAAAGCAAGGATTTAATTTTTATGATTTTATTAGGGGAGTTTGGAATGCAAATAGTTTTAACTTCTTTTTTTATGAGATTTAACAGATAGCACCCGATAAAGAAAATAGCAAATATTTTTATACTGAGAATAGAAATACCATCAGTTTTTGAACAGTGCATCTATTCTTACCCTTCTTCCTCTTTATGTTTTAACTGTAGACTTTGGTCACAACTAATTCTTTAGCTTCCTTCTCAATCGACCTAGCTAGAGCCTAGCCCAGCTAGATGATTCATGAACTAGCCTTCTGAAGAGTGAGGGATAAGCAAACTTTATGGTACTATTTCAAGGGAGAGTTTGTAATTTCATTATTGATGTAATTGAATAGAGATCTACTCTGGCCTGAATGCTGTGCATTTATAAGATTCATAAAATCTCATGTGTAAAAAATATATAAAAAGTAAATAAATTAAAGACAAAAAATTAATAAATTAGGATACTGATCCCAAGGTAATGTTATAAGTAGGTAGAGCTCCTGAGAGGATGCTGTGAAGGAGAGCATAGTCCTGATGTTTAGATTTAGAATCTTAGAAAGACTCCCGGGAGAGCTAGATATCGACATCCTGTAACAAATATGTGTGCAATAACCACTGTGTTATGCAGCCTGAATTAACTAAGACAACACTTTTCCTTCTCCTATCTTTATACTTTAAATGGGCATTAGTTATAAAATCTTGGAGGTTACTTTTTAGAACATAAGAGAAAGTCATGGAGAATTGTAGAAAATTTGTGATCTTTCCAACTATGTGCTATTTCAGTCTTATTCAAAAAGACTGGCAGATAGCTCCAGAGTGGGGTACAGCATGCCAAATGGCAGTCTTCGATGGATGGTCTAAGTCAGATAGATGCATTGATACCCAGCCCAAAATCACAGCGATAGAATGGGCTACAGTTTATCTCGTGAAATGGTCCAGGACACTACAGCAGGCAATGCTTACTCTCAAGCAGAGTTTCTTAAACTGTGTGTCACAACCCCATGTGAAGTAACTCAATGGAAGCTAATAGAAAAACATTCAGCAACACTGAAAGCTTTCAAAAGTACTATGACAGAAACTTAAGAAAAAAATCAAATGTATAAGGAACGCAACAGGTTTCTGATAGCCGTCTCCCATGTGCTGTGAACAACTTCATAGCACCTTAATTTTGAACACAGAATGTTAACACTTGGGATGAGGGTGTTGAGATAGCTTTCTGGGTAAAGGTGCTTGCTGCCACACTGATGATCTCACCTTGGTCTGTGGGACCTCACATGGTGAAGGGAGATAACTGACTCCAAGGACTGCCTCGACTCTAGAAAATAAACAGAATAAACAAACAGTAAACATCTGCCTCTTGTCTAGAATTATGACACATGCATGCTTATTAATGCCTTCCCTACTTAGCAGTATAGCTATTGAATATAGCAATAATCCATTGAGCATTGTTCTTTACTAGCTGCTCCTAGATGTCCAGAGATTTCATTTTAAAACAACATAGTACAGCAAATTTTCATTTAATGCTTGTTTGAAGTTTTAACGATTTGAAATAAATGTGATAAGAATGAGTAAAGTGCTAATGTGATAGCATAGCATTTCTCCGCACTAGAGAAAACACTGTCTATACAAACTCTCGAACCCCATCAAGTACACCAGTTCCTGGAACCAGGCAGTGTAGGCTTAATCAGTCATGATTTCAGAAACAACATCTTTCAGTACTTGCATTTTAAGACCCTTCTTCTACATTATTTTCTAAAGTAAAGCAAAAGGGACATTGAAAATACCCAAGTGTTTTCATGAAAAGACAATTCTCCTGTCCAGGCTTCAAATCTGCAAAGCCTCTTCCACATTAATCTAATGAATTTCTTTAAAAATAACCTAGCTACTCATGGCAGTGCAGGTCTGTAATCTCAATGCTTTGGAAGCTGAAACAGAAAGATTAGGGGACTAGTTTAGTGTTTTATAGGATTCCTGAATGTATGAATGATTCTCTCTCTCTCTCTCTCTCTCTCTCTCTCTATATATATATATATATATATATATATATATATATATATATATATATTTCTTTTGCCTTTCCTTAGTCACTTTTCTTTCTGCTTGTATTGTCTGATTCCAACATGTTAGTTTTTGTTTTATCTCATTATATTTTGTTTAATGTTATGATTATCCCTTAGAATAGGGATAGTAACGTTCCTTATCTCATAAGAGACAGAAAGGGGTTGGATCCAGATGAGAGGAGACATGTATCTGGAGAACTGGAAGGAGTTAGAGGGACATGAAATCATGTTTAAAACATGCATACAAATAAACATGCAAATAAAAAAAAAAAAACCAAGATTGTAAGAGTTCAATAGAATTTACATGAGGAGCTTTGTGGACCTGTAGCCATGGGCTATCTATGTTTCTCATCTGTTCCAATGCAAGTTGAATAAACTAACCTGCTAAGTAGCAGTGGATAAATGGGGAGGTTCCTTTTCTACCCAATTTCCATCATAGGTAAAGTCTCTGTCTTTGAACTATAAGGTGAGGATGCTGCTGCCTCATTTGGATTTACCCTAGCATGCTGATAGAGCAGAAGTTTCCAGGAATTTCAAGTCACGGGGAGCAGAAGCTTCTCTCCTACCCAGGGTCCAGAGTACTCTCAGTAAGAAAGTGGGAATTTAATATCAAAGTGAGCTCTTTTCCTCAGAAAGAGAGAACTGTCAATGTTTGAAACAAAGTCTGGAAGGTCCAAGGTGAAGGGATCTTTCTGTAAATAGTCCTCTTAAGTAAAAACAGGAAGTTAATATATCAGCCACATAATTCACTATAGAAATCAGAGACAGTTCAAAAGAGTTCAGTGGAAACCTAAAAATCCTCAAAGATGGGTTTTAGACACTGTTATTCTTTAGTGAATCACTTTGAACAATTTATGCTCCTGTTCCCTGGGGAAAACAGTAGAGGAGCCAGCTAGTATCAGAGGAATCTCCCAGGGTAAGGCATAATAGTAAGGAAGCAAAAGATTTAGCAGAAAGACAAGGGGGACAAACTAAGAACTGTAGGAAAAATCACTGTCATCCTTGAGTGAGTATCCACATGCCCACAGCATCATTCTGAAAACACACACCAAAGACTTCACACTGTGAAGAAAACAGTTTGCCAAAGCAGGCTAGTTAAGTCAGAGAATGCATGTACTTGCAAACAACCACAAAATCAATCCCCACAGAGAAATGGGAACTGCTTCAGGGTATTGTACAAATGTCTCACATTTAAGAAAAGAAATCATGAGACATACATAGAGAATAAAAGACAGAAACAAAAACTGCCTGGGTGCATTGAATAATAGATTCAACAAACATGGAGAAGTAACCACAGTATGTTTAAGGAGCTACAGCAATTCACGTATAAAAGGAATAGGAAATGTGTGAAAATACAACTTCATGAAGCAACATAGTGATTATTAGAAGAACCAGTTGGAAATTCTGTATCTGAAAACTTTGATATCTAGGATGAGAAATGCATTAGATAGCTTAACAGTTAATTGAATCTGGTGGAAGAAGTAATATGTGATCTGAAGACAGACCACACCAGACCAAAGGGTTCCAAGTGAGGTTTATTCAGGAGATAAGGCAAAGGTGGGGCCAAGAAGGTTGGCAAAGAAGAAAAGGAAGAAGAGAGAGAGGTCAGGGGGCTCTGCCTATTTGTATGGGAGGTGACATAGCCTTTTGCAGGTAAAGGTGGGAGGTAACCAGTTGGATTCTGGGAATGTACGGTGGTTGCCTTGGCAATGATGTGGGGGTCGCTTAGACGTGATCTCACTGGGTTTGGAGCCTGATCCCAATAGAATTGATGGAAATTGTGAAATTCAAATAGTTGAGAATGAAAGAAAATGAGGAGCTACTCACATAGTTAGGCAGCTCTTACTGTACAAATATGTAATTTAAATCCAAAGAGCGAAAGCACAAGAAATAAACATGTAATGAACATGAAGAACCTTCTGGAGACTCAAAGTGCTGGAGGAGAGACATTTACTTTAGCATTCAGTAGAGTATGTGATAGAGATGCACGCTCTTCATGCTGTAGGATGTGGAAAGATAGAAGACACTACTAAGGACAAAGAAAATCATGAAAACAAAAAATGCAAAGATGATGCATAAGACAGGTTGCAACTCCCACAGCTCTTACAGTTGACTTAGTAGAAGCAATAGAGTTGAGAAGGAGAGGACAACATGCTTCAAATGCTCAAAGGAAGAGAAAATTATTAGCCAAGTATCTTATATGCAAGAAACCCATCTTCAAAACAGGAAGAGAAAACACACACACACATACAATCAAACAATTAAACAGAAACCCACCAGAAGGAATCTTTTCCTAGCAGACAAACTCTGAAAAAAAAAGTTTTATCATAATGCAGTAAACAAAAATGAAAATTGCCATGAATAAGAAAAGCTAAAAGAGGGACATTTTGTAGTATCAAATAGCACAAACTGAGGAAGATTCTGGGTAGTTAAGATATACAATGTAAGCCCTTGAATGGTAACCAAGAAAATAACAATACATTAAAAAGTCAGACAAAAATTGATGAGCTGTGGTTGGGACCTAGTGTCCTTCTAAGGTATGACAAAGGAGGAGTTCCCACAGAGGCATCACATAGAAGAGCTAGAACTTTAAATTGAAGTCTCAGTAGGAAGTACTAGGTCACAGGTGACTCCCTTTAAAAGATGACAGCAGTACTTTAAGCCTCTTTGGCTTCATTCTTTCTTTTCTTAAGAGAAGTAGAACAGGTTTTCTCTGCCGCATTGCAAGAATAATAGAACATTTCAAATAGGGGGAAAAACAAAACAACAACAAAACAAAAAATACTCCTGGATGGAATTCTCTGAAACTGTGGACCAAAGTAACCCTTTTGTTTGGAAGTTGGTTCTCTGAGCATTTGTTGTAGTCAATTTAGGTTAACTAACACAGACATTTTGGTCCTGAGTATGCTTCATGTAAAAATCAGCTGAGGAGAACTAGTCTTATGGTCTGGATCTGAATTGACCAAGGCTTATGCTTTAATGCTTGTTATTATGACATAATAATATGTTTCCAGGTCTGCAGGAGTGGGTAGCACCAGCGGGGGGGTGGGGGGTGGGGGGAGGGGGGATCTTCTTTCTTGGTTCTTCTAGAGGCAGCAGAGGGTTTTGTCTTATGCGATATTTAGAGTTGCTGTATAATAATAGAAAGTTTACTTATTTAAGTCTAACTTACCTGGCTACTATAGCTGACCTGCGTTCTGTGATCCTCTGAGGCCAGAAATTGCAGTTTCTGGCACTTATAGCACCTCTTCCTAAAAACAGCAAAGGACTATCTCAGCAGGAACTGGGTGGCACTAACTTTTGTCCTGCTAGTAGGAAGTTGCAGAAAGACAAAGGGACACTTTGAAAAGTGATTATAGCATTTATTACTAAGTTGTAAAAAGTTTCCTATTAAAGCTATCTAAGAAAAAGGGGGAAAGCAGAAAGATCCTAAGTGGGGAAAGGGAAAAATTTATATTAAGGGAAAAAAAAATCTTCTAAGAAAAAATATTCTTTTCTATCTGCCTTTCATCTCTTTGTGCTCAGTACTTTATACATCTTTCAGAATACATGATCACATGTTACAAAGTTCATTACAAATCCACACAAAAATCAAATCATAAATTGAAATAGAAGTTTACAACAGAGAATCTTTACATACATATCCATTAGGAGTAATTATCTGTCTAAATATCCATTACCTGTTACAGCTCTACAGGTTCACAGGACGCTTTAAACCATAACTAAGTTATTAGTGAAGTTCTGTATAGATAAACCCAGTCAATATTTTATCTTCTGTCCTAGAATCTATAATAAATCATTAGTTCCCTTTTTTATGACCTTTGGGTAATTGTTTTACAACCTCTTGGAATATGCTCTGAGTAGGAGAAAGTCTGGTTACTGTCTAAGAGCAATTAACTGGTGACACTTGGGAGACTGGCAGAGTTCTCATTGCAGTTTTGACTATCAGAAAAGGATCTAATAGCAGTTCCACTGTAAAAGAGCTTATTAAACACTGATATAATTTTAGAAATTTTTATAGAATCATCATTAAGACTTAAGAAGTCATCTATTTGTCTATATATCATAACTACTAGAGAATACATCTTCATAGATCTGCAGAGATCTGCTCCAAAGGGGTGGACTAATACCTAGTTATTGTCATATATGTTTAATAATAACAGGAAAAGCATATTAATAGTAGGAATCTTTCCTAAAATGAATTCTTTTACGGCCTTGCTTAATAAGAGTAAACCTGTGGCTGATTATATAATAATTCAAAGCAGACCATCTCAGAAAGATCACCTGCTAGTTATTAGCTTGTCCCATTATTACTCCTGACATAGGTCATATTGACCTGGCAAGATGGTAGACCCATGTGTAGGAGGCCAAGAGACAATGGATTGAATCTTCTGAAAATGAAAGCCAAAATAAATAATCCTTTGTCTTGGATGCAGGTCCATATATGATATTAGGTAGCTATAATCTCCAAATTTGGGCTTTTGTCACATTAACATAAAAGAAACAAATACACAAAAGAATAACAGCAACAACAACAACAACAACAAAAAAAGCCATCTGAACCAGAGAGCAACCAGAGATATGAAGGTGTAAAATCACAGATGAAAATCAACGGGATGATTTCAAGCCTTAGACATAAGCAGAGTCTAGGACAATATTAATACAGAAACACATAGAAATAGTATCTAACTCTGCTTTCTATAGGGAAGGTAACTTGTACAGGTAAAAATACTGAAATAGGGCTAAGCAGTCAAGAGAACAACAAAGACAGAGTGCTTCTAGAATACTGGACAGACCAGACAGATGAGGGCCACGCCTCTAATCCCTACGCTCAGAAGGCAGAGACAGGTGGATCTCTGTGAGTTCTAGGCTACCCTGGTCTACAAAGTGAGTTCCAGGACACCCAAAGCTACACAGTGAAACCCTCGCTCAAAAAAACCAATTAATAATAATAATAATAATAATAGATAACCTCAGAGAAAAATTAATTATTTTTGACTTGTTAGATTGATTCAGTTGTTGGCTAAATATTTTCTTTTCTAAACTACGATGCAGTTACATATGTGGTATTTTATGGCTGTAATCCCAGTATTCTGAGAAGGTGATGTAAGTGGGTGACATGAGCAGCACTAGCCAATCTAACAAAGTGAATTTGGAGGCAACTTAGGCTACAGTGATATACTTTATAAAACAAAAAGAATTGAAAAAATAAAATAAAATAAAAGTAATTAAAGAGAGAGAGAGAGAGAGAGAGAGAGAGAGAGAGAGAGAGAGAGACTTCTCCCCAGAGAGACTATGAGATTCCAAGTAATGTGTTTGTCTTGTTTGTTTGTTGTTTATTTTAAGGGAGGAAATGGTTTATTCAGCTTACACTTTCAGGTCACCATGCATCACCCAGGAAAGTCAGAGTAGGAACTCAAGTCGGAGCTGAAGCAGAAACCATAATGGATTGCAGCTTCCTGGCTAGCTTCCTCTCTAGCTTCCTCCCAGTCTTTCTTACACAACCCAGGACCACTTGCCCAAGGATGCCACTGTTGGGCCCTGCCCTCCTACATCAAGTAGCATGAAGAAAATGTCTGCAGATGTGTCGTCAGGCCAATCTGATGAAAGGTAATTCTTCCATTGAGGTTCCTTCTTCCAAGGTGATGCCAGCTTTTGTCAAACTGAAAAACACTAAGTAGTACAAGGCCCAAGGCAGGAGGCACCGAATCCAGGTGATCTCCAGAGAACGTGAGTGTTGAGGACTGAAAGGCTCAATGACAACAGACAAGAAGAGGTGACTCTCATGGTATCAAAACAAGATCTGGGTGTGATGCAAAGAGCAATCAAAGCAAGAGTCTGCTGTGCTTTAGGCTGCCTTAGTAACTTGAGCTCTGGGCTGCTCAGAGGGCAGGCCCTAAGAAGCCACTTGCTTGAAAACCAATAGGCTGGGGAATTAGATCACAGTTTTGACTCTGTTAGACCCAGAGAGCAGAGACCTGTCAGCTCTTTAGGGACTCATTCATACCAGAAGCAGGAAAAGGAGTGGCAATGAATCCAAAGTCACTCACACTGAGGGATTCCTGGAGAATAAGTTCCTTGCCATCAGGGCCGACCTTGCCTTTTTTTTTTTTTTTTTTTTTTTTTTTTTTTTTTTTTTTTTTTTTTGTGCTGGGCATTGAGGGCAGCTGCCTGCTGATGCTGGGACCTGCTCAGAGCCTGATTGGAGGGGTCCCAGAGGAAATGTGTGTTCTTATGCACAGGTTCACAGGCATAGCTGGCCTCTAGTCACTTGAGGGCTAGTTATTGTCAGTCCTTAGGCAAATGTCTGTCATTGCTGGTGCGCATGGCATTTGGGGTTTGCAGGGAGTCCACACTCTTTTCATAGTCCAGCTCAGGCTGAGGAAAGGCTGGTGTTTCAGCAGAGTGCAGTAGGCAGTGCTGAAGAACACTGGGTCAGAGAGGAGGTCAGTGAGGCAGCCAGGTTGCTGGGAGGTACTGACTGAAGTCACAGAAGAGGCCTGGTCCTGCTGAACCTGACGTACGGGATCTACCAGAGCCTGTAACCAACAAACCCAATGGCCAGCCCTGGCTGGGAGGCCCATGAGCTCAATGGCACAGCCTTTGGGGTCTGTGCTAACCTTTACAGTGGAAGGCTCGGATGTGATCTCAGCATAGAAGGTAGCTCTGTGAGTCAATGTATCCTGGCCTAGAGACCCTTGCTTCTAACCCCGAGGTTCTGAGACACCCACATGGGCCCCAGAACATGAATCAGCAGCCGAATCAGAGAGTGCTAGGTGTTTTGTTGTTGTTGTTGTTATTGTTTTTTGTTTGTATTTTTTTATGAGGATTCAGTTGGGGTTTAACTAGAAGACAGTTTCAGCAGGCCGCTCGGGGAGTGGTCAGTGTAATGTGACAACCTTGTCAGGGGCACAGCACTATGTACTTGTGGTTCCTGGATTGATCAACTGCCTGTGGTCTGGGTCTCCAAGACCTAGAGTCTTCTGAAGAGTAGAAAGCTGCCCTAGATGTTTCACAATGTGTTCCACAAAACATCCACAGGTCCAGCTAAGCCTGGCTCTAAAAGAAGTCTGAAGCTTTTTGATGTGCAGGAAACTGCAGCAGGTTGTGATGGAGGCTGGGTCCTGTGTAAGGAGTGTGTGTGTAGCAGACACAAGGGCTGGTGTGCTTTTGGGTGTCTGTGGCCCACCAGTTAGGGTCTTGAGGTGGGTAGAGCATGCTGGGGATGGTGTATAACTTGCCCACAGGGCATGATCTGTATACTTGCTGGCTGTCCTCTTTACAAAGCACTGTAGGGCTGGGGACATGGCTGGGCTCAGACCTTTGGGAGTAAGACTGGCCAAGTTTTCTGTAACTCTGCAATGCTTTCTGCTTCTTGACCTGGTTTATGGCAACTGCTTCATTGGCCATCTTCAGTCCTAGACACGCCCTGCATCCTGGTTCCAAGATCTTGAATGTGGGTCCCAGTGTTCTGTCCACATAGGGACTCTCAGACTTTTTGATTAGCAGGGGTGTGTTCTCAACTTCTCCCCACACCATCAGTGGGGACTCATTCACACCAGGACCAGGAGAAGGAGTGGCAACGAATCCAAAGCCACTCACATTGGGGGACTCCTGGGGAATAAAACAGTTCTCAAAACCCACAATGGTGGAAACCTAACATAGTAGAAGATTTCAAAAATATACCCATACATGAAGATGATCCTACTTGCTGCCAAAGGGGACCTATAGGAACAAATAGCGCAGGCTACTGCCAAGACTATTGATTCCTCTCCACAAACTGATGGCAAGATTCTACTGCTGAAAAAAATGTCTATACAACTCACTGTGGAGAAATCAAGCTTTTGCCTCACCAGAACCTCATTTCTACTGGTTAGTGTCCATGGTACTCCAACATCTTCCAGGATTTAAGATCTATTCTATGAGAGAGAACCCATCCCCAACAATGCTCAAATGGCCAAGAGCCTAAAACTAGATAGCCCAGGGACCTCAAGAAAAACCAATACTTGTGTCCTACTAAAGAAATGTAGTAATAGAATGACTCAATAATATTTTATTATACTCATAGTTCAGTGTCTTGCTGAGCTACCATCAGAGACACTTCTTCATATAATAGGTGAGAGCAAATACAGAGACATACAGCTGGACAATGTGAAGAGTGTGAAACCTTGGGGCACTCAGTCCTAATGGACGTGTCTCCATCAATCTCCCCATGAAGTGTGGTGGTGAGAGGGCAT
This sequence comes from Arvicanthis niloticus, assembly GCF_011762505.2. Classification (NCBI taxonomy): domain Eukaryota; kingdom Metazoa; phylum Chordata; class Mammalia; order Rodentia; family Muridae; genus Arvicanthis; species Arvicanthis niloticus. The sequence continues at coordinate 116,350,741 of NC_047661.1, forward strand.
GTACTCAGGGAACCATGTAGAAAAGGAGAAAGAATATAAGAGCCAGAAGGGATGGAGCACAAGCCCAAAACAATGCCTACTAAACAAAGCAGGACCTATGTTTATATGAACCCACAGAGACTGAGGCAATGTGCACGGGGGTCTTCAGTGGTCTGAGATTGATATAGTCCTCTGTGAGGAGAAGTGGGCACAAGCCCACATCCCTAACCCAGAAGGTGTCTACATGTAATAACTTCTTGAGAAAAGTTATTTCCAGCATTGTCTCACTGGGTAACACTTAAGGACAGCTTATATTGTACTTAAATTTTTTTTTTTAATTATAGAAGAATATTCAGATGATTTCTTATTTCAAAGATATTTTAATGGATATTAATAGTGTGATTTACTGAATTTCATTACTTACATTCTTTCTTGTAGAATGTAAGCTATAATCAATTAAAGTATTACATAAAGGCCACTACTAAAAGAAACAAGGAAGTTTTATCACATCAAATTTGGGCAGTGTATCACCATAGGCATCATAGTGGGCAAAGAAATATCTGCAAAGGCATTTAATTAGAAAGGTAAGTTGAACTTCCACTTTGTTCCAATGAAGCCATTTTTAATCATTAACTACAATGTAGATTCTGCCCTCAATTTCTTCACATATACCAGATGCATTTATTATCAAATCAAAGATTTATTTTCCAAAGATTTATTCAAATGCTCAAGGAAAACCATTTCCTTTGAGCTTTTGATATATATTTTTGTACAATCCTGCATTTTTAAATATGCTGGAAGAAAACATCTAAAGTTTAGTCTAGTTTAGTAAAATAATGGATATGTAATGAATTAGCCCTGTTACATAAGCCTTAATGTATATAGATGTCTTAAATGGTTAGAGTTCCACACGTATTTTGATCTGAAACAGAAAATAAATCTAGAGAGTTATGATGTATAATGAAAGATCTGGTGACATATTTAAACATGGTGTCTTCTGAAATTTCTATGTAAGATCTGCTATGGACTCCTGGCTAGGAGAAACAAGAGTGGCCTTGCTTTGGAGTTTGAAAATCATATATTTCCTGCCTCCACTGTTTTCTTTTTATTCCTTTTCCTTGACAAGAACCCATCAGTCCTCTCTGGTAGATACAAACATAGCTAGTTCTCCTGATGCTGGAAACTCTCTTGATATCTGGTGACCTTGAGGTGTCAGCTCAGATATTCAATCCTTTGTAACCTTTTCCTACAAGAAGATTTTGTCTTATATATAAACACTTCACCATTTACTTCTTTTAGCTTGAGTTTCCTCCTTGTGTGTGCTTTAATTGCATAGTACAGCATTTTATAGAAACATGCGTAAATGTTAAGTAGTTTGAAAACAATGGTGATTAAAAACACAGAGCAATGTGCCCCTGTCAATGAAAAATGTCCAACATTTTTGATGATGTTGCACGCAACTGTAAACCATCTTAAACTTCCAACTGCAGAGCCAAAATTTCCTCACTACTGTGGGAATAAATTTATTATTTGGTAATTCAGAATGATTTACATACACATACACATTTAATTCTGATCCCTTGCCTTTTATTTATGCAAATGAAATCATAATTTAAGTAAATAACTGTACTTGGTTTTCATGGTTAATATATTATCTGGAGAATTCAATCATGCTTTTGCAAACAGTTCTATCTATTTTTTGCCTTTTTCCTTGCATTATATCCATTGCTCATATATTTCCAATACATCTTTAAAGTTATTTTATGTTTCACTTTATGAATATAGCCAACTTATTTTTAGTTTTTAAGAGGTTATTTTTAAATTAGTCTGCACAATTAAAATGAACCACAAAGCCCCTGTAGACATTACAGGATATTACCATTGCTCTGGATACATCCCAGAATTTAGTAGTAAAAACTTATTGCTGAATACTCAAGATACTTGAGTCATAGGACATGAAGAAATCAAGCTGACAATGACCTGGAAGTTTCATCTTTTATGACTAGTTTCAATTCTGCCTTAAGGTTCCATATACACAATCAGAAGAGAAAAATAATAAACATTCTTACCAAGTCATAAGCCATGGGGGGTAAAATGGTGGCAAGTTATACGTGGCACAATAGGTATAGGTGTTCCTTTCTGGAACATCTTCCAGGGCCCAAATGCCATCAATAGCCAGGTCATGGCTATTATTATTCTACTGAATAAACATTGTATTAGACTCTCCTTAAGTTTTATCCTCATATCCATAGACAAGTGAATCTTCATCAATCATCAGAGTAGCTTTTCTTTCTCCAGTAGATTAATACACAGATCCTCAGCAGGTCAACATTCAGCTATAAAAGACTAAAGATTAGTCATTTATAAATGGGGCAACTGTATCACATCAATCCCCTCAAGGCTTGTGGAAGCTTGAAGAAGTTTAAGTGGAAAACTTCTAAGTGCCAAAGAAAGTAGGCATCTGCAGTAAAACAGTATTTGTCAATAGTAGTAGTGCTGTCACATTCAGGAACTCATAGTGGCTGTAACTACAGACAGAAGACCTGGAGAAGATCAGGACTGCCAAAAGCCCTGCAGGGACTGAGAGAGACTAGTGAAGTCTTGTCTCTAGATAAGATACTATTTGCAGTTGATGGCTCCTAGGGGAAGGAGAGTCAGTTTCCTTTAGGGATACGGTCCCTGTGAGGCTATGCATATGTCATTAGATGAGTTTACATCCATATACACAAGCACTAAGCAGACTGCATGAGTTTAGAAACATAAAAGCACAGAAAGTAGTGAGGGAAAAATGATATGGGAAAACAGTTAAGGGAGAATTGAATATGAAGGGAAGGGGATAGATTTGATCAAAATATGGTATATGCATATACAACATCTCAAGAAAAATTATATATTGCTGTTCTGAAATCAGCATGAATCCATAAAATGTTGGTATTTGTATGTAATCAGTAGATTAAAATACATAACAAACAGGGTTAGAATGAAGACATTCTATAAAAGCATATGATTTAGGAGACTGCATTTAAAGTGGCTTACAAGTCTAGAAAGTAACAAATTAAATTCATCTTCTCAGAGATTTGTCATGAATACTCTACACTATGACAGTGTGACAACTACAAGTGTCATACTTTTCTCCATTGTCATCTGTATCTGAAACCAAATTTATCATGAGGTAGTACTCTGGGATTTGGATTAACTGGAGGTGCAGTTTGGTGGAATAAAAGTCCAGGCAAACCTCAGATTCAACTACCAACACAAAGTGTTTTAAATTAAAGCAGATCAGAAGTTCCTTATTATTGGCTGAGCCAAGAACGCTGACCTACCTTACACACAGAAAATACCAGGTTTTCAGGATTAGCTACTAGCAAGACTAAAACAAAGCACATTGTAGTATTAGCAAAGAAGAAGGAATTTAATATCCACCTCCACAATAACTTTGGAACCTAACTAATCATCAATATAATTAAAAAGATAGATTAAGTGGGATTGTACAGTAGCAGTTGTGGTTGCATTCTAGGAAACACTTAGTGTACATAGAGATATTAATAATTGATTTTAAAAAGCAGTGATAAACTATATACCTTAGGGGGAAATCACAATTTTGGTAACATTCTGCCCATATTTAACAAAGTTGCCTTTAATAAAATAACAAGAGTTGCCAACATGGAGCAATTAGGTTGGACAAACTAGGAATTAATTACTATAGACAGGCCCATATGTCACAAAAGTATTGCACATGTTCTCTAAGCGTGGAGAGAGAACAATTTATTCTCAGAAAGCTCTTGAGATACTAAGAAGGGCATATGGCTACTGGGGAGTGGCCTTAAAGAATTGAAATCATGAAGGCACAAAGTAGGCTTGAGCATAGTTTAGGCAGAGTCCATCAGCTTTGTTTAAGCTATGAAAAATAAATCAAACCATATCTAAATTATGTGATTTCAATACCCACAATGGCTTTATCATATACCATAAACCAACTTCAAAAGGCTCTCAGCAAATGAAACTCTCCATCACAGACCCATTTAAGCTGGAATAGAGAAAGGATTATCATAATCTTTTGGCTGTATAGATGTATCCTAGGTTCAGAATTGGCTCCAGTTTAGTTTCAACATAAACAAAAATTAAGTATCTGTATTGCATATACTTCTGCATATCCAGTACCAGCATTTTAGACCTGAGAAATAGCCTATCCGTTTTCAATTTTTCAATTATCTATCTTTTTATCTACCTGTCTGTCTATCTATCTATCTATCTATCTATCTATCTATCTATCTATCTTTTATCTATCATCTATGTGTTTGTGTACATATGCATGCCTTTCTGTTTCTCCTTCGTGTGTGTGTGTGTGATATGTATATGTGTGAGTGTTGATGCCATAGTGTTTAAGTATGGAAATGAGAGGACAAAATTTTATTGTCTGTTCTCTCTTTCCACTTTTCTGTAGTTTTATGATTAAATTGTGGCCCTCAAGCTTACAAAACCAGCATCTTTATCCACTCAGACATTTCACAATGTCCTCTTATTTTTTTTTTACATTTTTATCATTGTTTTTATATCAATCTTATTTTCATCATTTAAACATTCAGAAAACGTATTTTCACCATGAGAATCTAAAGCAGTATAACAAATCAAAGATAATTTTTTTTTGTCCAAGTTGTCCCTTACATATTTTAAACCTGGTTGCTTAAAATTGGACACTACTACAACTCTAATTGAATGAGCTCATGTTTAGGCAATAGAACTGACATCACATGCTATTCATTTACTCTCTTCACACTCATGGAGGCGGGGGTGGGGTGGGGTAGGGGATTGCGAGTAGGGGGTTGGAAATTTGTAGAGGTGGAATTGGGAAGAGGGATAACATTTGAGATACAGAGATGGTTCAAAATACATAAATCAAGAGCTGAAGAGATGGCTCTGCAGTTAAGAGCACTGATTGTTCTTCCCTAGGCCGTGAGTTCAATTCTCAGCAACCACATGGTGGCTCACAATCATCTGTAATGGGATCAGATGTCCTCTTCTGGTGTGTCTGAAGATAGCTACAGTGGTGTACTCATATTCATAAAATAAGTAAGTCTTTTTATTTATTTAAATGTAAATAGATAAAATAACCAATAAAAAGGAGAAAAATGAAAAATAAAGATGTTTTATGTTTCAAAAGGTCTGGATTTGGTGGAGAAATCTTATTTAAAAATCATTAGTTCTTTGAAGTTCTTGCTTACTGTTTTTAACACATATTGTGATGTTCTTAGCAAAACAAGGGTAGGTAGGGTTACCTTCATGATAAATAATCCGTTATGCACTGGAGTGAAAAGAATCCTTGCCCCTCACTTGTTTCCAGCACTATTTGGTAGGATCTCTGTTTGACACCTTTGTTCATCCAAGCATTTCAATGTGTGAGTACAAAGTTTCAGGGGATGAATTCAACATGAGATAGGAATGTGTTCCTTAAGATAGTCAGCTGTGACACCTGTTATCTTTGCATTATCATTTCTTTAGGATAAAATGTAAATAAAATTTTAGCCGTGTTTAAAATGGTGATAATACCTTTATTACTCAAGTCATAAATATATTCATATGACAATATCATCAATCAAAACTTTTTACACAATAGCATCAGAATTCCAACTTTATAATTCAAGTTGAAAACTGTGTGCTTCACCCATCGCCCTAAATTATACATGTGTTTTGTCATAATCTGCCTTGATTTTGGCAGCCACACATGTCATTCTCATCAGATGTTTCTGCTGGCATCTACTCCGCTCAAGGCAGTTTTAGTCCTTGGCAGGCAGGAAGAGGAACATTATACCCCGTTGCCTTGGAAAGGCCACTATCAGCATTTCCACAATCACAGCGCTTTGTGGCTCTTCCTCTTCACTTGTCACAACCCATCTTTCCAGATCATGAACTAGACAGAGGATTTTGACTGTGCTCTGTGTTCCTCTTCTAATCTACTGCCTGATAGGAGGTTTTGTCTCCATTTCCTGGTCCCTGCAATTATTTCCCTCCTTCCTCCCTCTGCCAAGCCCACAGCTGGAGTCATTTAGAGGCCACCTGCAATACATCTCAGGTTTCCATCACACAACCTAGGAAGTCAATCCTGTTCCTAAGCCTGCAGCCTCCGAACGAATTGCTAAGTTAATCATACCACTTCCACATCTGTGTGAACCTCACTGATGAGGCGATGAACCTGCCCTGTTCTATGCTTTGCACCTGGATACCACAGTATTTAAACATAAGAAAGATACCCGATAAAAGAAAATAAGATGACATCCTATTTCTGATGTCAAAGTGTTTTCATTATACCCACCATGTGTCTTCCTTGTCAATTCAATGGCCAGGTGAGTTTAGGAGTCCTGTGCTAAAGTCTTAGGGTACTATAGAGTCACAGAATTTATGAAATGTCTTTCCATATTAAGGAAATTTATTATAATGGCTTATAATTTGTTGTCCAGCTAACCCAAGAATGGGAAGCTATGAATGGGAAATCCAAGGATCTATTAGTTGTTCAGTCCCATGAGGCTAGTTGTTTAAGCTGGTCTCCTGTAGAATTAGGTTCCAACAGACGTGCTAGCAAATAAGTGCAAGCAGATAAAGAAGAGTGAATCTTCCTTCTTCCAATGGCCTTATGTAGGCCTCCAGCAGAAGGTTTGGCCCAGATTAAAGGTGTGTATCACCAGGCCTGGATCTTGAACTTTCCCAGGCTGACCTTGAACTCAGAGATCTGCTGGCCTCAGGCTCCTGGAATTAAAGGAGTATACTGTCTTGCCTGCGGCTAGGATTTTCATGGCTACTATGACTCAAGATCTCCATGTTAAGATCCAAGTCAGAAACCTGTCTTCAGGCCTCAAGATCTGGATCACAGGTGTGCCCTCTATTTCTGGATTGTAGTTCATTTCGGATGTAATCAAATTGATGACCAGGAATAGCCATCACATGTCCTTTCCAAATGTCACAGTTCCCAAACATGTCAAGTTTCTGATTTGCTTTCCTTTATGTTCCCATGGACTCTAATAGGGATATAGAATCATAGCCTGAAAGCTTAAAATGAAGTTTTCATGTAATACTTAGTATACTTCTCTAAACCTTTATCCAAAAGACTACAGACAGTGTAAAATGGTGATGTACTAAAATTAGGAGGATTCCTACTCTGTGTTTGTCACTCAAAGACTTTGAACTGGTTTGTCAGGCAATCTATCAATTAAAGAATTATTCGCTGGGCATCTTCAGCAAAAGTAGTTTATTCATCTTCAGTCTAAGGTCAAACTAATCATAGGGTGGACACCATCTTGGGCTCAGAGGAAGAGTTGTCCCATCTTCTCCTATCTTTGGATATTTGCAACTCATGTATATCTCCTTACTTCTGAGAATAAAGATACCCGCTGCTGCCTTCTGCTTTTGTAGAAGAATGTGCATCATATTGAATTGGGCTCTAGTATTATCTATCTAATTATGTCTTCAATGACCCCATTTCCAAATGAGGTGATATTTTGTGGAATTTGAAATTAAGACTCCCATATATGGATTTGAGAACAATATATTTTATCTCATATCGGGTAGTATAAGTATAGTTTATCTTATCTAATCCTTCTAATTGTTCTATGAGTATTTTTGTCTTCAGTAAAATTGTTCATAGGTTCTATCTAGTCAAAATTCTCAGACAACTTAGCCAAACTTGTGCTTATAGAATGTGTGTTTTTCCTCATTCAATGCATCATAAAATCTGTTTCTTAATAGAACTCTTCCCTGTGAATTCCTGTGATTATATTTTTGTCTAATATTAGTTTTCTGGGCTGCACAATTTCTGGGGCCAGGACATTGGCAATGTCAACTAATTGAAGAGGTAACAAGATATAACAGTCCATTCATAGGAATTCACACCAGCTACTCTTAACCTTTGTTTTGGGAGATATTCTCTCTTTTCTGGCTGCCCATTTTATTTTTTATACAGCCAATTTCCAGCTCCTCAGGTATTTAAAAAGTTAAATCATTATGTATCTTATGCTTAGACAAATAGCATCTTTCTGATCAGTTTATATTTTAATGCATATGTGTTATTGATTTTATATCTCCTTTGTTACAAGGTCATTACTCAGACAGATTTTGCTGAAGAATACACAGAGATAATTTATCGCATCCGTGTTAGTATTTCTTGGGGCTGAGTTAGATAATCCTTTGCAAACAGATAATTTTTACAGAAGATTCTATTTTGAGCTTATCTTTATTTTTATAATATGTTGATAATATATGAGACCAATATGTAGCAGAAACATACATAGTGAGATAAGAGGTGCCTAAAGTAGTTTAGACAGGAAAAAGCATGTGAAAAGTGGATTCTAAACAAAGAAAGCTTCTCCATGCAATTAGAACAAAAAGATGTTCTGCTCAGAGAAATAGTGTATATTCATGTCCACTAATGTGGGGTGATATGCTAATAAACCTATTAAGCATGGAAAATATTACCAGCTATACGCATGCACAAAACTTACAAACATGCTAAACTGTTCAGAACTTGGCCAAAAGTTGAGGAAGATCATTTAAAACATAATATATTATTAATAAACTGTACAATAGCTCCTCTAACTTATTGAATACTGAAAGTGGCAATTGTAATGTTTGTGTGTATGTATTTGCACCATCATAAGTACAAAACTCTTGATCAAGATCAACTGTAAATTGGGAACTGTCCATTATTGAAATCTTCTCTGACACAAACTTAAAGATTACCATCTTACACACTTAATCATAAGAAAATGCATATTAAAACTATTCTAATATTCTACATTACCTCAGTCGGAATAGATATCATCAAAAATTACTGACAAGTTCTGGCATAAATGTGGAACAAGAGGAACACTTCCATTCTGGTGGAGGGAATGTTTTCTAGTATAATTAATGGTTTTAGAAATAACTCTTGGTGTTCCTCAAAAAGCTAGAAGAGACTTATCATGGGGCATAGCCAAATCACCCTGGACATATGCCCTAAGAAATTAGTACCCCTACTACAGAGATATTTGTTCATGCATGTTTAGTGCAGCTGAATTCATAATAACTAGGACATGTAATCACTCCAAATGTCCAACAATTGATGAGTGGATATGAAAAGGTGGCAAATACACATGATGGAAACTCAGACAATTATCAAACCAAATTGGATACTAAGCAAAGTATCCAGGCTGACAAAGATAAATGCTACTTATTTTCTCTCATATGTGGATACTCACCTTCACTCTTTGGTTTTGAGGTGCCTCGAGAACTTAAGAAACTGTAACAGCAATAAAGGAACTGGAGGTGAGGTTTAAAGCAGAAGAGATAATATACCACATAAGTCAAATAATGATGGAGATAGAGTATATTGGGTACAGAAAAGGATGGGAAGCAAGTGGATGAGGGAAGAGAAACACAAAATGAAGAAGGTATAAAAAAATCTTCTCAGAAATATGCTCTCTAGTAACCTCACTACAAAGCTTAGAGTTTGAAAACAGGTATCTTGCAATGACTAGACAATGAGAGTCCTAGAAGCAGTGGTGTGGGACACCTCCATGAGAGTCTTTGTTCAGAAAGATTCCAGAGGCTTCCCAATAAATATGGGCTCTCACTACTCCCCTTAGTTACTCACTGGAATGAATTGATACCATACGAGCTGTAGAAACCACACATGTTGAAAAGTCAAGTTGGAATTGCCTTAGAAGATTCCTCTGTGTTGGTTGGCTAGCATGGTACTAGACAGTCCTACACTGGTTAGGGATAAGGACATCAGTGGCCTAACCCAGCTTTAAACTCTTCAACTGCAATATGAACTTGCCAGACAAGACATACCTGTGATGGTTTGTATATGCTTGGGCTAGAGACTGGCACTGAAAGGGTTAAAATTTTTCAAAAACTCCTAACAGGCAGAGCAGAACCAAGAGTGCAGGTCAGCTTGGTTGTGAGCTCTGTGTTTCAGGAACTTGGCTGACCACAAGATAGATGGTTGGTTAGGAATAGGCTCTTAGAGACTAGCCTATACAAAATGTTCCCCATGACCGTTCCTTGGACTCTGTCACAAACTGAATAATTGGCTGGGACTTTCCACAGGTACTCCCCAATAACCCTCTCTCACTCCCCCTGGGTTGTAGTACCCCCCCCCCATTGTGGTTTTTGGCTTTAAATTCTCTCTGTCTTCAAAGCCCCGGGGTCAGACCCCACTGTCCCTGCATGGGCTACAGGTCTTGACCTCAACACGTTGATCAAAATATACCTCTTGTTGATTGCATCAAGTTCGATGTCTTGTGAGTTAATGGGTGGCTGAGAATTCCTGAGGCTTGGGTGAGGTCCTCCCTTAGTGGGGGTCTTACAGCACCATTAGGAAGTATGGACTTCCTAATGTATGTGTGTCACTGTGGGCATGAACTTTAATATTTTAGTCCTCGATGCCTGAAAGCCAGTATTCTGCTAGCAGCCTTCAGATGAAGATGTAGAACTCTCAGCTCAGCCTACACCATGCCTGCCTGGATGTCTGTGATGATACTGGACTGAATCTCTGAACCTGTAAGCCAGCCCCAACTACATGTTGTTTTTGTAAGAATTGCCTTGGTCACGGTGTCTGTTCACAGCAGTAAAACCATAAGACAGAATTTGTTATCAGGGACTAGGGTATTGCTGTGATAGGCCTGATCATGCTTTTGTTTCGAAAAATGTGGATTTTGGGACTTTGTATTTGGAAAGCAGTGGAATGCTTTAAGTGAGGCTTAATGTGCCAACCTTGTAGGAATATGGAAGACAATGGTGATAAAGGTCATTTATACTGTGTAGGCCTGCTGGCCCATGTGGCCAAGGGACTGTTTTTGTGATGTTTTGGTGAAGAACATGGCTGCTTTTTGCCATTGTCTGAAAAGACTGCCTGGAGCTAAGGTAAAGCAATTCATATTAATTGCATTAACAAAGGAAATCTCAAAAAAGCCCAACAGAGAGTTTGTTCTCTGATTAAGTCTGATGAAGAGCATTTTGAACAAATGTAGCAAGCTGAGAAAGGAAAAATACAAAATACATGGTTTGAGTTAAAGGGACACCAGGAAGTGAAATGGAGCCAAATCCTGTGTTCAAGGATATTCAATTGAATTATGGGAATAGTGACCTTGGGGCAAGATCTCACCCAGCTAAGGATAGGTCTGGGCATGGTAGTGAAAGCATTTAATCCAAAAGGCAAGGTCAAGCAGACCTTGGAGTTCAAGGCCAGCCTAGAACAGAGCAAGTTCTAGATGAGGAAAAATTTAAATTCAGGCTTTGTGGACAACCCCTTTAATTCCAGTGTTTAGGAGACAGGAATGCAGATCCCTGAGTTCAAAGTCAGTGTACGGAACAAGTTCCAAGACAGCCAAGCTTAGCAGTGACAGTGAAGGAACTGGAAAACAGAAAGTTGGTGATAATGGAATAGAACAAGGAGGCTACGTTCCAGCCCCAGCAAACAGCAGAACTCAGCAGCTTTGGCCATGTGCCTCTGGCTTTAGAGTCCAGAATAGAAGGGATTACTGGGACAATTGGTGTTGGTTATCTGGAGCTAAGAAATTTGTGGTGGTTAATAAGAGATCAGCATCACTGAGGTGAAATCTTCTGGAAAGTGTTTTCTGAGAGCACAAAGAAGCTGTGTTTCAGAGATAACCATGATTGTACTTTGTGCTTCAGCTGTGCTTGCTAATGTGTAAGAGTCACCCAGGTGGTACTGGTATTGAGGACACTAAGGGGTCATGACGAATAACTGAGGTTTGGCACTTTGAGAGGCCATGGAAAGTCATTGGCGAAGATGCAGCCTCAGTTGCAAGGGGTCATGCAATGGATTTGAGGCTTGGCACCATGAAGAGAGTCTATGAGAGGTTATTGGTGAAGCCTAGCTGCAGTGGAAGACCTCAGTGTATTGGATATGCCAATACCATGGGATCACCAATAACAGAAGCAGCAGTGGAGCAGATCAAACTGAGCTTAGAGTCCTACAGAGGGCAGAGCTAGAGAAGTGATGTCAACCCTTTAAAGGAGCCCAGAAAACCATGTGTGGATCCCAGACATTGAAACAAGAAGTTGTAACATAGAAGTTGCCTTGGAGACCCTGAAGAGGCCAAAGCAACAGGGAAGACTCCATCTTGTCCTCCAAACAACATTTTGAGTTGTCCTTAGAGTGACATGATCCCCACCCTTGGGCTGTGAAAAAGAGATCACAAATTGTTCTCAGCAGTCGATAATAGACCTAACAGTTGTGGCCAGTCTGCAATAAAAGGAAAAACTGTTCGCAGTATCAGGATGAGTTAAGAAAACATGAATCACCCTCAGGTCAATATACTAATTTTAGATGTGCAGTCTCTCCTTGTGGTTTGAACAAATGCTGAACACTAATCAGTTTAACAGTTAACATTCCTTCACCCATTTACCCAATCCTGTAACACCGAGTCCTGGAAGCCTCTGGTTGCAATTATTCCCTATATGAACCCTAAGCCCTTAGACCTGAGTGTTACTTTCCTAACCTGTTGTATCAGGAAAGTTTGTGACCTGAGTCTGAACTCAGACTCTCATGTGCTTACATTGGAGTTGTCATCCCTGGTGGTCTCTTGGGGGCTTCATGATCTGGGCATAACAACCCCAGGATGTTTGAGATGCCAGAGCCAGGGGTTATCTGCTGAAGAAAGCTACTAATAGGGAGTGGAACCAGCCCAGGAGAAAGAAGTTTATTGCAGGCAACAAAGATGAAAAAGTAATTGGTGATCTGAAGACTGCTTTGATATCATCATGGAGATGCAGAGCTTGAAGTTCACCCAGCTGGTTTCCCATTTTGCTTTGGGAATTACAGTTAAGCGATTGGCTGAATCTCACAGGAGACTTTGAACTTTGGACTTTAGCATTGTTGAGATTGCTATGGACTATGGTGACATTTGAAGTTGGACAAAATGTATTTTTCATTATGCTATGTTTAGGTGTGGCTGCCATAGACTCATGTTTGAACATTCCTAAAATGGGGGCTAGGGAGTGAAATGTGATGGTTTGTATGTGCTTGGGCTAGGGAGTGGCACTATTAAAAGGTGTGACCTTCTTAGAGTAGGTGTATCACTGTGGGTATGGACTTTAATTCCCTAGTCCTAGCTGCCTGGAAGCCAGTATTCTGCTAGCTGCCTTCAGATGAAGATGTAGAACTCCAGCTCAGCCTGCACCATGCCTGCCTGGATGCTGTTATGTTCCCTCCTTGATGATACTGGACTGAATCTCTGAACCTTGTAAACCAGCCCCACTACATGTTGTTTTTATAAGAGTTGTTTTGGTCATAGTGTCTATTCACATCAATAAAACTCTAAGACAATGCCCATTGGTGCATTGAAAATATGGTTGTATTATTGGTTACTAACTGCTCTCTAATTAAATTTGGGACTTGTTCTATGAAAGGGAATTCATACTGAATATTATAAATATAATCCAAAACCTTGGACTAAAGATAAATTATATGTTTGAGGGGAGACTAAGATGGCTGCTTAGCTAATGACCTGGCATCCAACCATTCACTATATATGTATCTCACATCCACAAATAAACAGCTACGTGTCTTAAAAAGAGAAGCCTCTCTTTATAGTGAATGGAAAAATCTATGCTGTACAAGGTGATTAAATACAGGACAGTTGTAGCTGCATCTCTAGGCAAAATATTTATACTAGCTCCTTAAAGGCTCAAGAAACCATGCAGAAGAGCTGATGGAAAGAACAGAGGTAAATAATAGAGAGAGAGGCTGGGAACTTCTATGCATGGCATAGCCATGACAATCACAAACTTATGACAATTGTGTCTACTGTCAGTTTCCATGAAAGTTTGGCCATCTTAGTAGTCATCTACAGAATGGGAAGGGACTCATGGGCCCTACCGGTGCTTGAATGGGGGGAGGCATAGGATCCAGTTTTATTTCCATAGGCAAGTAGACCAGGCTTTGACTGTTAGTTTCAAACTCAGGACCACACAGCCAGACAGCCTCTATGACACTGAACAAAGCCCAAACTAATAAATAGATGGAAGCAATCAGTAAAGGAAGACTGTTGATGAAGAAGGGAGGTTAAATGAAGGGTTAGAGAGAAATGAACTAGAATACATAATGTACCTATATGGAACTGTGAAAGAACAAAGTTTATGAATAAAATCCACTATGCTAAAAAACATCACATGTGGAGTTAGTGGTAACAGAAACCATAGGGAGTTCATTGTTGGCTTCCCTAGCAGATATGAAGAGTAGAAATATCAAAGATACAGATAAATCTGTCTGGGTAAAAATGAGGCATCAATGAACTAACATGGGAAAATGCAATCAAATGTATTACTATTTCCTCTGTACATTAATTATACTTCCCCTTTTAACCTATAAGCCTTAGCTGGACTTAAGTGCTTTTATTGATGTTTGTATCTCTGCTTCTTTTCATTTTGTTCTTTTTTCTCTTCTCTTTCCTTCCTTCTTTCCTTCATTTTCTCTCCTTATTATGTTTTTATTGTTAATATGCTTTCTAGAAAATTTGTTAACTGATGAAAAATTTTTATAAAAGTAAAGATGACATACTTGATCCAAATCACAATATTATATTTTAATTTATTTTAAAAATAATGTTTTCATTTACTTTTATGCATTTCTGGTGATAATTCAGAACACATTTGTTTGTCCCCACTATCATGTATTTTGATGTCATGGAAATTTTGTTCACTGTTCTTTGTTAGAACAAAATTCTTACAAAGTGTACTAATAAGAAGGTCATAAACTAAGCACGGACCCAAATTTATTTGTTCTGACCATTGTGATGCCCTGTCATTTACTGATTTATATACTCAGTTGATACTTATCTCAGTATATGCCAGGGGCACAGGATGCCAATGAATGGGGTGAGGCCCCTTTCTCATAATCATAAAGTTTATAAACACAGAAAATAAACTAATCTAGTTTTAGAAGGTGCCTTCAAGTTCTCTCTCTCTCTCTCTCTCTCTCTCTCTCTATATATATATATATATATATATATATATATATGTATGTATGCATATATATATACATATATATATATCATACAGACATGCATATGTGTGTGTGTGTGTGTGTGTGTGTGTGTGTGTGTGAACATGTTGTTGAGACCATAAGTAAAACTTGAGTATTAGTCTTCTGACACTATGCACCTTGTTTACTGAGGACTGGTCTTTTAGTGGCCTGAACTGTGTTATTAAGCTATCCTAACTGGGTAGTAAGCTCAGAGATGCCCTTGAATCTATCTTCCCAACACTTAGATTACAAGTACATGCCACCATGCCTGTCTTCCTTTTAAATAGACTCTGGGAATTGAGCTTGAGTCCTTTTGTTTCCTCAAGGAGCATTTTGCTGACTGAACATTTTTTCCAGCACTGCCTTTAAATTTTAAGTAAATGTTATGATGGTGGTTTATAACTTATTGAGAGCTAAGATATACAACATTCATAAATGCAGATTCTTTTCAGCCAGAATAGATTGTCCACAAAGAAATAGCCAAAGTGGAGACATTGAACACTCAAGCAAGAAGTGTGACTTCTTTGACTGCAGTGAAGAGGGCACAGGAGGCACAAACACAGAAAGACCAGTGAGAGTGCCCTGGGGAACTGGAAAGAGGGCAGGAAAAGATATCCCCATGTGCAAAAAGGACAGTCTTCTTATAACTCCTGCCTTGATGCATTTCTGTCAGTTAAGTCAAAGAAGTAAGTGAAATAATTTCACATTTGTTCAAAAACCTCTGACTCTACATTCTTGTAATATCTCTTCTTCTCTGGTCTCTACCACTTAGAAGTAGCTTCTTGTTATGGTATCTAGCTTCTGGTTGCTTCAGTGTTCCTTGTTATTTGATTTCAGCACATCTCTTTTAACTATTACATTTTTCCTTTAATTAATACTGGGTAGGTTCTGTATTTCTATTTCTATGACTAATAAAAGACATTCACAGGTATTAAGGTATCTTAGTCAATGATATATTGCTGTGAAGAGACACAGTGACCATGGTAACTCTTATAAAGGAAAGCACTTAATTGGGGCTTGCTTACAATTTCAAACGTTTAGTTTATTATCATCATGTCAGGGAGCCTTATGACCACAGGTGGGCATACTGGAGGAGAGGTAGCTAGTCAGTTGTGAATCAGGATAGGCAGGCAGCAGGGGGAGAAAGAGAGAGGGAGGGAGGGAGGAAGGGAGGGGGAGAGAGAGAGAGAGAGAGAGAGAGAGAGAGAGAGAGAGAGAGAGAGAGAGAGAGAGAGAGGAGAGGGATTGGGTCTGGCTTGAGCATTTGAAAGCCCAAAGCCCACCCAGAGTAACACACTTTGTTCAACAAGGCCATATCTACTCCAGCAAGGCAATATCTCCTAATCCCTGTGAAGTAGTGCTATTCCCTGATGACCAGTCATTCAAATATATGAGCCTACAGAGGCTGTTCTTACTCAAGCCACTGCATTAGAAGAGTCTGAATCAGTCTAAAAACAGTAATGAAAAAGTATTTATTTTAATTGATTGTGAATTTAGTTATGTATTGACTAAAAAGTGACCATGTTCACTAAAATCTGAAGAATACATCAGAGCCTGAGGCATGAAAACTACTTAGGACACTCCTGTGAAGACTGATAAGGCTGTTCCCTGAGAGGTTGTTCCAACACCTAACGAATACCAATGCATATACTTATAGCTAACCATCGGACTGAGCCTGGGAACCCCAATGGAAGAGTTAGGGGAAGAACTGAAGGAGCGGAAGGCTATTGCAACCCCATAAGAAAAACAATATCAACTAATTGGACCACCCAGACCTCCCAGGAACCAAACCACCAACCAAAGAGTATACATGGAGGTAACCAGGACTCCAGATACATATATGGCAGAGGATGGCCTTATCTGACATTAATGGTAGAGGAGAGAGGCTTGATGCCCCAGCATAGGGGGATGCTAGAGGGGTGAGTTAGAAGTGAGTGAATGGATAGAGGAACACCCTCATAGAGGCAAAGGGCAGGGAGAAGAGGAGGGATGGGTTGAGAAGTTGATGGAGGGGTAACTGGGAAGGAGAATATCATTTGTTTACTGAGGACAGGTCTTTTAGTGGCCTGAACTCTGTGTTATTAAGCTATCCTAATACCATCCTGGGTAGTAAGCTCAGATACTCCCATGGATCTATCTTCCCAACACTTAGATTGTTGGTAATACAATTGTTGTTAGATAATGTAAACAAATAAAGTGATTAATAAAAAGGAGACTCCTTTGAACGTCTCTGCACACAAATAGGAAGGCTAAGCTAATAGTCCTGCAGTGTGTTTTGAGACTCAAAGTTGAATATGACTGTAAGACAGGAGAGTTCTAGCTGTGATAGACAATTAAAGGTAAAGGAAGAAAAGTGATTCCCAGGCTGTCTATCTGAGCATATCACTGAGGGATTATGCTCTGAAATGGAAAATACCAGAGACTCTGTCAAGAGGTAAGTAAAAGATGAACTCAGGGCCAGGATGTCAAACAGTCTAGCTCGGGGCACAGCAGGGTGAAGATGTTCACTGACACAGTCACTACTAGTGTGCAACATGAGAGATGAAAAGGCAGATCTTGACTACAGAGATAGACCCAGGAGTCAACAACACACACGCACACACACACGCACACACACATGCACATGCACATGCACACGCACACACACACACTTTTAAAAGACATGCATGGACACTGCTTTTTGAGGGACCTGATACATCTCGATATTAAGGCATTTAGGTGTGTGATGACTGTTGTAAAGTAAAAGTAAGTTGGGGTGGGGGCATCAGACCAAATTATAGGCTAATCTGACAAAAGCCTATCTACATTTCTTGTTTTATTCTTGTGGCCATTTCTCACACACTCATGACTGTCTTTTGTTGATTTTTTTCTCCTGAAATTTCTTTGCTGATGGGTCTGCCTATGGATGGAAATGAAGCTTACTATCATCAAGCATCAGAGAACACAAGCAAAGAAGCCATTCTCCCTTCCCAATGACCACTGCACCTCTGTTTCTTGTGATTGGTTCTAATTAATGGTAACGGGTCAGAGATGATATGAATCATTCCTTGCCAGGGCTCTTGAAGAGTCTGTTCTTCCCCTACTGTCTTCTATGCACTCCCAGTAATCAGCATTTGGTGGATGGCAGATGAAACAGAGGAGCCTTCTTTGGACCCAATGCAGAAGGAATCCCGTTAGGTAGGAGCTTGCATTGTGGTTGTTTGCCAGGATGATTCTTAGATGAGAAATAGTTTTGGTATACATATTAGAAAGCCCTGGCTCATATAAATCAATACACTGCATTTTATGAGTCTTCACTGAACTCATTTTGCATGTGAAACTTCATTCTGACTTGTCTAACTATGTATCCTTCATCTAAAAGGAAGAGCATCCAACTGTTTTTGTAAATTACCATCTGATAACTCATTGCATATTCCACTCTAAGAAAGATGTCCCTGCCAATCACCTGGTCCCTCTTATGTTCAGCTGTGAAAGACTGCCTTAAGGTTGGTCACAGATTCTTGGAATAGAATTAATCCTAGAATAAGTGGGTCAAATGGCTGTAGTCACTCTAAGTTTGTACTATTTTTTTTATGTCTTTATTTAGAATAAAAGTAAATGCTTACCCTACTTTCTGGGAAGAAAGTCTAAACTGATACTCATTGACAATTTTTTGTATAATGTCTTTGAAATCTTCCATTTTAACTCTTTAAAATAGACCTAAGTTGCAATATATTATATGATCATGTTATTTAATATATGGTCACAGACATCTCTTGATGGTAAACTCATTCCCTTATGTGTACTGAGTTTGTACACACAACACTTTGCTTGAGAGACAACTTCTAATTAAGAAAGTCAAGAATTTACTGAACTCAATGTATCTAACTTTGTTTTTCATGCTGTTTTTTCAGATTACCTTTGTTTCTCTTTGGTCCAGCTATACTCCTGTAGAGACTCTGAATGTCTACTGACCTATCGATTATCTCCTTTAGCTAGTAATATCTATTTGGCTTTCCTTGGGAAACTACTTTCCAACGTGCTAGGTCATGTAAAGTCATCTATATTTTCTCCTTGAGGTTGACAGTATAAACCAAATGCTGGTCATAGGCTTAAAATTCCATGGTCAGTAAGTCCAGTAAGATTTCTTCTCATAACCTAATCCTAACTAATTGTAGCTACTTTGAGGTCTTTTGACACAATAACAGAGAAGGCAGAAGAGAGGAGATGAGGAGATAAATACTTTAAAATCCCTAATGTCACTTCTAAATGTGAGTCCTGATCTCGACAACCCATAGAGCTTTTCAGTATCAGGTTAACAAATTTGCTCATGTGCTATGTAACTACTTATAAAAACGTTGTTAACACTTACTTTTGCTTTTACTCAGGGCATTTTGTCAACTGTAAGTTACCATTTCTTTGTGTTCCAAACTCTTTGGGTCTATGCTAAACGCCACTCATTTATATTCAGATACCATTTTCAAACCAACCCTATAATCCAATGAGTCATTTCCCATGATGACATTTGTCTGTATTAACAGGTTCAAGTTGAAATCAATAGATCCCTGTTATTAGTTATTTTGTTATTTTATTTATTTATTTTTGGTAACCTGCTTTCCTTTTAGGTAAAGAATAATATCCATTTCTGCAAATCTGTAGATCACAGTCTTTCTAGTGCTTTTAACAACTGCATTAACCAGCATAATGCTGGTAGATAACAGAGATCTCTCATTTGAGCATAACAGAAAATTAACATCTACCAGGCTTATTGAAGAAGAATCTGTTCACCTGTTAATTGGAGAAGACTGGGAGTAACTTAAATTGAGATTTGAATCAGGGTTCAAATGGTGGCTTGGTCACTCTTCTTGTGCACTCCTCAGCTTTAGCACACTTTGTTTCCATGTTACAAATGGTCTCAAATAAGATATATAGCTGTGACCATCCCTTTAGTTTAGCCATTAAATGCTGTGTTTCAAGGTAATTGTCACAGACCAGTCCAGAGGGAAACACTGGCCATGCTTGACTTGAGCCTGTCTATGAAAGAGTCACAGAGGCAAGGGGCATGGAGTTGCCCCACTGGCAGGACCTCCAGTAGTCCATATGGCTCCAGAGCTGTTGTACAAATGAGCAAATGATCTCCCCACTAGGTAGAGGCAGCCTTGCAGGTAGGTGAACAGCTTGGCAAGCAGATGGAGCTTCTATGAAAATCAGAAAAAAGGTGACCTTTCTCAGGGCATATACACTCTATGCCAAAGTACACAGCTTGGAGAACAAAGCATGGCTGCCTTTTAGGTGCCACTCTCTGTCTTGGCTAGATCTCCTTGACTAAAACAAACAGCACAAGAGAGTCCTGTACCTTGGCCATTGTGGCTCACATGATTGGCCTTACTTGGAGGCAAATGATGAGGATAGGGAGTAGACACAGTTAAAACACAGTTACAGCGACTTCAGACCTTCGGTCCAGATGTTCAAAGCAATGGAGTAGCTTCCCAAAGTGGTAAGAGACAACTAAAATGACAAACTTGGTGGCTAGGTGACATTTTCACATAGACACCAAGATATATGTTTCCAAATTCTGTAAGAGTTTTAAAACCAATAATAGTAATTAGAACATAGATATTATCTAGCAGTTTACTGCACAAAATTATAATTAAAGATGATGTTTAAAATTGGATGCCCTCTTCTCAAACTTAAAGTTCACCAGTTCAATTTATCATCAAATAATCTTGAATTATTTTTACTTCAGTTGCACAATGGGAGGCTAACTGTATTATGCCAGAAAAGTCCATTCCTGCTCCCTGATTTTTCTTCTTACTTTTCAATAGTTTCAGTAGATAGGGTGTACCCTGCTTTATTACTTAAAGACCAAGTTCTCAACCCTGCTTTATTACTTAAAGACCAAGTTCTCAATAGTTTGTTAAAGAGATCTCTGCTTCACACTTAACCTAGCTACTTTAGAGTATGGTACTTTCAAAAAATTCTTTCTTGTAATAGCTATTCTCATCTTCTGTACCAAGACAATAATAACAATAACAATGATATTTAGTCAAGATCTGCCTGCCTATGTCTCCCAAGTCCTAGGATTAAAGGCATGTACCACCACACCCAGCATGTGTGTACTTTTGACACTAATTTTTGATTAAGTTGATTTTCTCTATGATTATATGATCTAGAAATGTTTTATGCAGCACAAGCTGAGTAAATTGGCAGTAAATTTTGTATTAGTTCTATAAGTTAAATCCATCTAATACATTCATTGTATATCTTCCAAGGACATTAATAAAATCAAGAAAACTGTTTTGAAAGGAGCTATTGGTAGAAAACTAGATCATATTTTTTATTTATTTTTTGTATCCAGGACTAGAGGAATGTAAAGCAAATAACTGGAATTTCCCAATTATTTGCCTTTTATGGTGAGAGCTGTAGTTTGGGGATAAATTAGAAAGTATTCACTAATGCTATGCTCAATACCTGACTATAAGACATTTTTTAAAATTCTAATCTAATTTCTGTAAAGTAAAATTCCAAAGATTATTTGTTGACCTACTTAAGAGTTTCTAGAATGTGCATTTCCAGTTTGTCTCTTCTGATATTAGCTAAACAGAGTATCAGTTATAACTCATATTTTGATGGTTGATTTATAAATTGTTTTGAATGAGTGATATATTTAGGTAGAGTATGATCAAGTATTAACTACGTCCACAGTGATATTTTAACTTCTTTCCTCTATATTTTCTAAATAGAATTAAAACTCGTTTTAGTCATTCTATTTTATAGTATGGTTTTCTCTATCCTAAGGTATTTTATAAAATCATCTAATAGTATTTTTAGAAATCATACTAAGATGACATACTGAGTTTAAAATTTATGCTGTCTATTTACTGGAAGGTGCCCCTCACACCTCAGAAAATAAAATTTACCAATTTAGAAAAACAAGGAATAATTGATCAGCTTGTATGTGAGAGGTCAGGAGCAGCAGCTGGACAATAAAAATAATCTAAGCAGCGTCTCAGCTGTCTCTGTAGCTACCACTGAATTATTCTTTCCCAGAGGTAAGAAAAAAGCACCATTATGTCTCCAACATTTTGAAAGGTGAAAGTTTAGTTTCTCTGACTTTTCTGAGAAATAAATGGTCATTGAACAACACTGACTGTGTCAGAGATTCAGTCTGAGACAAGAAGACGAAACAATAGAATTGAGTAAGATGGACACTGAAATGAGAAAACTCGAGGAAAAACATGTCTGATGCTTCCTCAATAACAGAAGTGCCACACCAAAATTACAACAGTGAGACACACCCACATTTTCTGATTTCCAAGCACTTGAGATGAGCCTCTCAGCTTCTGAAAACAGGAGTGTCTGTACACATTCTTTTTTCTTTACTTTTGTCCTTTAAGACGAATTTTATTGTGTTTATTCAACAGGAGATTAATTTTCAAACCTACATTTCGGTTCTTTGCTTTGGGTACCTATGCAAAGTAGAGGCAGTGAGTATGTGGCATATATCAACTGTATGTTTCTAAAGAAATACCCAACACCTAAGAGTTCTACTTTTGGTTCTTGGGGTTGTACCAAAAAAGGGAGCAGATAGGAAGAAGAAATGCATCTTTGTAGAGTTAGTTTCATATTCTACTCAAAGATATGGGGAAGGAGACAGATAGTCAGGCTGGTACAGAAAAATGTATCGGCTTGCTTGTTAAATTAAAATATGATCATAAAGTGTATGTAAATTTGTTTTATGTATTGTATTATCAAATATTATTTGAAATTAAAATTAAATGAGGCACTCTTTATTTTGTTTGATAATTAGAGACAACCTAATTGGGCACATACTCTACTTTCTAACAGTCTAGTGGGAGAGGCCCTGAAGAGTAACCTCACAGAGTATGATACATCCTGTGGCTGTAGAAGATTGACCTAACACAGGCTAAGAGTCAGAGTGGTCCGAAATTCAGGTTGTTGGCCAGTCTTTTTATAATACAGAAAAACCAAGAGTATCGAACATGAAACCTATTGAATTTTAGATATTTTTGTATATTTTTGAATGCCAAGAAATTTATAAATTTCAGTCCCTGAAAAGCACAGACTTTAAATCACTAGTATTTACTAACAAAGCTGGAAATGTTTGTAATCGATTTTCTGTGGAGAAGTGTTGATGCCCACAGTGAAGATAAGTAGGGCTCTTTTTCCCACAATGTCCACTGCAAAGACACTGACAAATCCTGATGTAGCATTTCCTAGGCATAAGGCATTCGCTCTTACCATTTTGTGAATTGGGCATTTTCAACTCTTAGATATTTCTTGGCTTAATGTTGTGTCAAGTATTTTGGCTGGCACAAATAGAAACCCTCTTCCTACTGGGACTGTTTCAATTACCAGACTAAGAGTTGCAGACCCGTGAATATGTAGACACTGTGTGCTGGCTCAGGCTCCACTGCAATGTGTTCTAGACCTCAGTCTTGTTTTAGTATAGGCTGTATAAATATAGCAATTATACAGCAGTAGGCTCATTTATATAAAAGGAGAGCAAAAATAAATCACTTATTTCAAGGGACTCAGAGTTATTCTTCCTATATAGAGAAACCAGTAGCAAAACTCAGTCTAGGATGTGGCAAAGATTTTTCACACATGCACACCGATTAGAAGACAAAAGCTTAGTGTCTTTAGTAGAGACTAGCATAATATTTTTTCCATCTCACAAAATAAATCATTTGGATCCAAGAAATGACAGAACTTCTCTAGCTGAGTTTTTCACAGAAGGATGCCCTTGAGGCTCTCTTCCTAGGGCAGGCAGCTGTGTGTTTACTTCGCGGTGAGTAGAGCATGTGAGCTGTGGCAGAGATTTGGGTTAGCTGAGCAATGGTAAAATAATTGCCTGATAATTTCAGTTTTTAACTGCCTGTCACAGTTGTAAAAGATGTGCCACTTCATCAAATAGCAAATTTTGATGAAAATTGTCAGCAATAAGTATATTCTTCCTAGTTATTTGAACAATAGCTCTAATTATTCTACTCATCTGAAAAAAAAAACCTTGAGTACCAGCTCTCCAACAGTGTTCAAAATATTGTGTTATTGTTTCCAAGTTTGTTTACTACTTACAACAAAAAACTTAATTCCTATGCCAGTATTTTTGTGTGAGTTAAGTGAGGCTACCAGAGAACACATCTTGAGAAATTAGAAATATCTAGGTTTTCATTACTTTACATTTTCATCTGTCGAAACGAGAGATAAGATGTGATTTCAGTATTGATTTAGCACTAACACAATATGTCTCTCTGTAGGATGGAGGCATATGATTTATACTGGAATTAAGAACAGTATATGCAAAGAATGTTTTCTAAAAATAAGGGCATTTGCTTATTGACCTCTTCTGAAGTCTGTACAGGGTCTAATGCCACACAGGTAAGTTTTCAAACTCCTACTTCACATCGATGCCTCACGTTGGAAAGCTATCTTTTTGTACTTTAGAATATGTATGATGTGTGACTGATTGTGAAATTACCACTGTGTGATCGTGAAACATTTACTGAACTTTAAATGCATGTCATGTACTCGCTGGCATGTTGTATTACAGGTAAAACAATTTGCAAACTAGAAGTCACAGACCTATTTTCCAGAAGGATCAGGAGATTGGATAGTATAAATAACTTATTAAGCACACACACAAAATAAGACACAGATTGGACCATGCCCCTAATTCTCAAACCATTGGGTTTTTTTTTAAATGATATTTCATTTCATTGACCTGAAATCAAGTACTAACATCATGAGTTATTTTGTTTAGTGAAGTGACAATTTACTTTGTGTCTTATTTTTGCTACACTCTTTGCTACATAGAAACAGTGGTTACAAATAGCTATTATATGCCTGCATGCTTTAGGCATACTCTAGGATTTAATGATAGAAAAGACAAAAGGATAATAATACCTTTCTCCTCTGGTGAATTATATTTTCCTGTGTTACAATTCTAGAGCTGTTGAGCTGAATGTTGTTCCATGTCAAATAAATATTAAACATTAATTCTATGTTTGTTTCTCATCTTGTCTTGCTGCAGTCATTAGCTGGGGAATGACCAGGCTTTTCTTCTTCTTACTGGGAGACTTTATAAGTCCAAGATACCACACACAGTGAATACGAATATCAAGATTCAGTATTTAAAGTATGGTAAAAATATAACACACACACACACACACACACACACACACACACACACACACACAGTCTTCTGACTTTGAGAAAAATCATTTGATGAATGTTCGCACTACACTATAAAAATAAAATAAACAAACTGATATGTTCTTTACATCTATTGAGTTTAATTTTATTTCCAGGTAGAACATGAATGATCTAAGTTTCACTCTTCAAGAAGTTTGTAATCACATCCCAATTTGTCAGCCATGTACACATAGGCAAGACTAAATAGATTGAGCAGTGTGTGTGTGTGTGTGTGTGTGTGTGTGTGTGTGTGTAACAATGATGACTAGAGAAGAGGTCATGATTGTGACATGGAAGCAGAGAACACAGGAATGGTAGAGGAGAGAACAAGATAGAAAACCTCTACATTAGTCCTGTGCGACATTCTCCAAATAATAGAACATTAAATTAAAAGCCCTACTCGGTTTGTGGTGACATAGGCTATGAACTTGTGAGTTTTGGTGTTAAAGATATTGTACAGAGTAGTGATAGTGGTATCTTATAAAATGAGGAGACTAGTTTGTTGTTGTTGTTGTTATGTCCTGTGTAGTAGGGGTACATGTCTGTAGCAAACATTTTCTAGCAAAAAATAAATAAATACTGAAAGGGAAAAAATTCTTAAATGGCAGCCTGCAAAGAACAGTACTGAAGAAGGATAGGATAATGGATTACAGAGATTGGCACTAAAAGTCCTAGTTCTGCACTGAGTACACAGGATACTCATTCAAGACAATGGAGGATCCAACAAAGAAAGCTGAGGATCTAAATGCCAAAAGCAGACCGGCTTGAGAGGTCCCCACCTAACCTTCCATGCTGATCTCAGAAACAGGAAACAGAAAATCAGAATAAGTGCCAAATAAAATACTATTTGTAATTTACTTTATTTTACAAATAGATTACTATTTGTAATCTATTCTTTGGTTAATAACTGTTTGTCA
This sequence comes from Arvicanthis niloticus, assembly GCF_011762505.2. Classification (NCBI taxonomy): domain Eukaryota; kingdom Metazoa; phylum Chordata; class Mammalia; order Rodentia; family Muridae; genus Arvicanthis; species Arvicanthis niloticus. Next base: position 116,376,850 of record NC_047661.1, read on the forward strand.
GTGTACAGTTTATTTCACATTGTGTCTCAGTGAGAGCCGATTATTTATAAAGTCTTAGTTTAAAGAAAATCAAATAGCATTGTAATGCACATATATATTAGATGCTACCCAATAGATAATTTTAATAAAGAGCCCAGTACCTAGATCAATAGACAGTAACTCGTTCACTACAGAAGGATAATTTAATTACTTCTTCCATGTCTCATATTAAGAAAATGCTTTGAAAGTTGTTACTATTGATCACATGCAATTAAGAGGCATTCAGGTTAACCTCATTTATTGTCACTGCAACTCTTATCAGGAAGAACACAGTTATCTTACGCTATTTACTGCTGGAAAAGTTGAGGTTTTATGTGATGTTTTTGCTTGTCTTAGATAATCTGACAAGCAAGAAGAATACATGGTTTGCACCAGGCATTCTCGCTCCAGAATGTAGGCCACTGATGCTCAATAGCAAAGTCGTGTCTTGCAATTCTTATCTTGTACATAGAAAGAAGAAGTGTTCTCAGCTTGCTTTTTTTTTTTTTTATGTGCATAGAGTTCTGGGCAGAGTGCCAGGACTTTACTTTGTTTGTGACAGTGCTTCTTTTGTCTTTATTGGGACAGCTTCTCTTTCTTCCTGAGCTATTGATGAGAGGGAACATTGTCTTTGGTTTTATAGATGGTGAGCGCTGAATAAGATATTCTCAGGTATAGACTTGTGCTTTATCACCAAAAGAAAACGACTGCAGCCACCGCAGCAGTTGAGTATGTGAATGCTGCTTCAGAGTCCTGTCATCTATCGAGTCGAGCAGTGATTTTTCAGTTTCTTTAGAATTTCCATAACAGTGGGCTATGAAAGTCGCAATTTGAAGGCCGTCAGTCAAAGAAAGATTGCTGGACAGAAACTTTCTGAATGCATCTGGCTACGCTTTACTTGTGAACTGTGCCCCTGAATGCTGAATACTCCTAAGAAGAAGGATGCCCTGTGATAAAAATCAATTTATTTTAGTTAATCATATGAATGCATTTCCACATATGTCAATTTGCCTAGTGAACATATAATTAGCATCTAAGATACTGATAATATTTTAGGCTAGAAAAGATATTCACAGGGAGCAATCCATCCATCTATCCATCTATCCATCTATCCATCTATCCATCCATCCATCCATCCATCCATCCATCCATCCATCCACCAACATTTCTGATTGGAAGTCAAGACCACATTCTCATACTGGACTATTTCTATCTAACTGTTGCCTTTCTGAAACAAGGTTCCTGTCTCCTAATCTGCTGTCTTAGATTTCAACGCTCAAGACAGTTATGGCTTGGTGTCAACTCTTCTTATACTTATAGTTGTGCTTCATCTCCCCAGTACACACATATGGCCGTTCAGATTCCCCCCAAACCAAGGAACTGGTCCTTGTTCATTCTGAGGGGCTTGTAGTTTCATTACTGATGGTCGAATAAGTCCGTAGGGCAGCTCATGCCAAGATAGTTCTCCCTACAGCTGAGAAGCGGGAAATGTTAAGAGAATGATCTTTAATGTGAGTTCAACTTTCTTCTCAAAGTTTTACAAAACTCCATGTTCTAAAACCTCACAAAGTTTTCTTCTAATTTTGGTTGTTTCTTATTGGCTGCTGTTCCTCGTGAAATGCTTTGATGAATCCTCTTTACTCTCCTCATTCTACCATCAGTGCTGTGCATATCCTGCTCACACATTTTTCTATTTGCTCATTATCACTTATATGTAAAGAATTACCAAATCAGGAGACTTTGGGTGACAGAGTCTTTATTTGGTAGCTGCTGTACAGATTCAGCCATTTAGCTGGCATGGCTAAACCTCAATTTACACATCTGGAGAATTGGAAGAATAATTTAGCATCTGTGTGGGGATTAAAAATGGTGTCAGCAAAGCTCCATGCTCTGGACAATCTTTGGATTAATGTCTTTCTTTCCTCCATCTTTATTGGAGTGTTGCAGTGCAGGCCAGCATACTCTCCAGCATGGACCTTCTGGGAAAACTCATCTCGCTTTGGCCTGCTCCCTTCCACTGTGTCTAATTCATCAGTTCTGACTTAGAGTCCTAGGGTCTTACCTATAATGAATAGAACCTAAAGGCAGCTTACTTGGCTCTGTATAATCTGTCAGCTACCTCTCATACCTTCTGCTACGCAGCAAAAAGGCCCCCTACACATTTCCAGGTAATTTTGAATTACTTGCCATTTTACTTCTTTTGATTTGAAGAAAATAAGAGAGGCACAGAGAGGCATAATAGTGCATCTGTAGTGTCCACTATGTACCAGGCTGAGGCAAAAAGACAACATCAGCAAAGGAGTTTGGGGTCGGCTCTAGCAGCATAGTGCCATACTGTCTCTAAAGGTAGTTTTACAAACCAAGGAAGGGATGAGAAAGAAAAGAAAGGCAGAAATCCACATCCAAGCACTAGCATATTTCAACCAAGTCAAAGAATCTCTAAAGCAGAAACAAATGTGGAAGTCACAGGAGATGAATTGTAGATCACCTTCAGCAACCAACAACTCCATTCAATAATTAACAGCTACATTCAGTAACTAACAACTACACAGAAAGCAGAGCTATTGCCAAAGGCAGATACTGGAAGACAAAGAACTTCTATGTTTCATGTTGATAAAGTAGTGCTTAGTACTTTATCACTGTTGTTCAATCAGAGCAACATGGTTGCTGAGGAAGAGTTCCCAAAGACTCAGGTGTTTGAGGCTTGTTTCCCAGTTTGTGGTACTTCTCTGAAGAAACAGAACCTGCAGGAGGTGGAAAGAATGGGAGGAAGCTGGGCAAATGAGGACGTAGTCTTGAGGTAAATATTTAGATTCTGTCTTCTTTATTTGCTTCTCAGAGGCCATAGACTGGCAGGTTTTCTCTAACATCTTTCAACTGTAAGGTACTTCCTTGTTAAAGGTTTACACATAATAGAACTATGATCAGAGATCTCCAGATCTGCTAGCCAAAATAAGCTTTTCCACTTCATTACTTAAGCTCGGCTATTTTATTTTACTTCTTTAGTCAAAATGACAAGAAGCTGACTACCACATAATAAATTAAATCAGCGGTGGTGTTTAGTTCTCATGTGTAATTCTTTTCAACATCTCCCTGCCTTTTCTGAAACCAGTGTGTTGGTCAGGTTCATTTTACCTATTCCTATTTGTCAAAAGCATCATGCCAACCCGACTCTCTTCTATTTAGTCTTCCTTATTACAGACATCTTGTAATGGTAGGTGAATTTGTTAGATCTGAGGAATCAACATTTGAGTATTATTATATCAGCCCCCAGTTTGCACTAGTGTTAACTCTATGATGTACAATTTTATAGCATTTTCAAATGAATGAGCTTTATACATGCAATAGTTTTAATCCTTTAAAAAAAATTCTGTGTATAGCGCCTTTTAATTCCCTTTCCCTTTCTACCTCCTCAAAGCCAGTGTTAGCCTTTAGTGTCTCTACAGTCCATACAAGGATGTCACATAGTTGCAATCTTAGAGTATATGATTGTCCAGTTTTTTCACTAAATTATACATATGTGTGTGTGTGTGTGTGTGTGTGTGTGTGTGTGTGTGTGTGTGTGTAAAACTGGGTCTGCTTTTCATAGTTCATTAGCCAATCTTTTTTCAGCACTAAATAATGTTCCATTGTGTGGATGTACTACAGGTAACAGATCCAGTCACTTACTGAAGGACACTGTAGCTCCTTCCTGGTTTCATTGTTGTTAGGACTAAATGCCATACAATAAGCACTTTTTTAAAAGGATTCTTAATTGTGGTTTATATTTATATAATACACATATATATTAAATATATATATTTATATATAATATATTTACACACACACACACACACACACACACATATATATATATATATAAATTTACATTATTGTGGTCACTTCATCCCCTCAAAAGAAAGGGGAAATAAGGCAAGGCAGAAATTCCAGAGACAGGCTGATCACATTGCATCTATACCCAGGAAGCAGAGGTGAACAGAAATGAAGGCCTAGCTAAGAATCTCAAGCCCTGCCCACTTCCTATACTTAGACTCTATCTCCTAAGCATTTCGAAGCCTTCGAAGACAATGTTACAAGTTGAAGACCAAAGATCCAAACACAGAAGCTCACATGGGACAGTCAGAGTCAAGCCTAACAGACACTCCCTTTGAATCCTGGTATTTGAGAATAGAACACTAGAAACAAATGTGTGTAGCTGTATCTGATTTTATGCTTTGGGAAATAAGAGTTGTAAATCTGATACCATGGTATGCAGATTGTTGTACAAGGAAAAATACTTAATCTCAGCAGATGTGGACTCTGGTTCTCTTCTGAGCCCCTGATCTACCTACAACCTGTATCTTCTAACCAAGAACACAAGAACTCTCAGTCACCCCTGACACGGCATTAATTAAAAAACTTCCACTTATACAAAATGAATTGCTTGAAAATCAAACATGACTAATAAGAATCCAGAATACTGGTGAGCGCCGGTGTGTGTGTGTGTGTGTGTGTGTGTGTGTGTGTGTGTGTTCACACACAGATGCATGTATCTGCAGGTTAGAGAATAACCTTAGCTATTTCATGATTTTTTTTTTTTTTTTTTTCATTTAAGATGGATTGTTGACGGACGAAATCTGTGTTTTCTTCCTCCAAGTTGCTTTTGGTCATTGCATTTACAAGAGCATCCAAAAGCAAAGTAGGATACAATGAAGTCCTATAATTATGATAGTCTCTAGGCAAATCAACAGATTTCTACAGAGCCTTTAGAAGTGACTGTGCCTTCTTGGTGACTCCATGAAAAGTCCAGAGACCCAGGTGTGAATTATTACCCAATGAATTATCAGATAATAAGTTGTTATAGTTCAAGCTATTATGTTTATGGTAATTCCTTAAGCAGCAATACATACCTTGCAGATGAAAGAGGATTTGAGACCTAGTGTGAATAGTTGGGAAATACAACTAAAGTGTAGTCCTGATTGTAGAGTGCTCCTGTTATGATGGAGATCAACTTGACTGGAATGGAGGACCAGGATGATTTTAGGGGCAGGCTTTTGTGTTATTATAGCTGATGCCTCACAGTACATACTGAATAGGAGGGGGATACCTCACTTCTGAAGCTGCAGTAGTTCACAAGGGCAGCTGATGATAACAGCAATTTCACCACTTAACTACCTTGGATGTCAGTTCTGTGAAATTGCAACTTCTACCCATAATCACAGATCAACATATTTAAGACCATAAAAGACCTAAGATTTCCCTCCTTTTAGGCCTCTGTCTTCAGACAGTCTGTTACTGTCTTTTTATAAACAAAACACAGTAATGGAAGGAAGCAAAGAGCCATCATCAGCCTTAGTCATCAACATGGCAGACAATCTAAACTGCAAAGGGAAGTGGTATATTTACCTGAGTGTCTTCAAACAGGGAGATTCTCATTTACTACCACTGTAAGTTTAAAAGATGATTCTGTATCTATTCTTCTAACATAAAACATTTGAAATGTTACTTTCAGCTTCAAGTAGTGAGTGGAACATATTGAGAGCTTAGATAGTCTTTGTAAATAAAACTTCTAAATCCCAGAAAATGTGAATAGTGGAAAAGCCTCTAAAACTTTATGATCTCTCTCTCTCTCTCTCTCTCTCTCTCTCTCTCTCTCTCTCTCTCTCTCTCTCTCTCTCTCTCTTTTACTTACTTGGGTTTTCTGACCAAAAATTGCCTGTGATTTCTTAATGATATTTATTGTTTGCTTACCCAGTGTAAGCCAGACAAAGAATCATACCATGAATAAATGAGGTAAAGAGATTAATCTCATATATCAGTGCTTGTCAATGGTGCATGATCAATCGCTAACAGTGAAAGAATGACAACCTTAGCCTTGTTTATTGTGTGGAGAGAGGATGACAGAAACATGCTAATGGGAGGTTGTGGTTATACCATTATTTATGGTAGATCATGCTGATCTTTAGGATGATTAGAGGCCCCATTATGTATTTGATGTCATTCATTTCATTTCTGTCAGAGTAGCCTGAGGACCCAAGGAATATATATCATCTCAGCAAGCAATATGTATGGTACCTGAGCTGCTTAAAACTTGGAGCAGAATGTCTTTAAAGAGAATACTCTTAGCACTAAGGATGCAATCATTAAGGCGAACACCCTTGCTAACTGTGCAATAACACTGCAGTCGTCATTAAGCCCAGATGTCACACTTGCAAGTAGGCATTACAAGGAGTATGAACATTTATGTTTTGAAATCTGTCTGACCTGAATTTGAGTTTCTTTTAACTTCTTTCCTTCTTTCCTTTCTTTCTGTTCTTCATTTTCTCCATCCTTCAGTCCCTTCACTGTTCCATTTCTGTACCTCTCACCCTTTCTCAACTCAAAATTTTTAATTTAATTCCCAGTGCACTGGCTTATTAAGAAGTCAAGCTATATTAAGCAGCCAGTGTGTAATGTCCACTTGCAATAAATGTGGTGTGATTATATGCCACAGATCGTTGTAAAATTTCACATAAATTGTTTAATAGCTCTGAATACTTTAGTGGTGGGTTAGATACTGAAAAGGATTAGACCAGAGGCCACTGTCATTTGTTCTAATGTAGAATTTTTTGGTTTGAAATAAACATATCAAAACCCACATGTTCCTGTGCTGATCATTCTGGAAAACATAGAGTAAAGTTGAGGGAGATAAAGACTCTACCTTTTGAGCTTAATGATTAACATTATGAGAAGGCTCTACTTCATCTTTCACTGGTCAAGTGAAGGAGAGAAATCTGGAATGAAATCCATCTTTTCCTTCAGAAACAATACTGTAGACTGAGAAGCAGCTGTTTCAATATTCCCAGCAGTGATTTTAGGGGCTTTATTCCAGGATAGAGGTATACAGTGGTTATCTTCTGTCCTTGACATAGTGAATCAGGCAGCTTTATAGTGGAGCTCGTTATCAGAAAGCCCTCTTTCGCACCTCATAAAGGCACGTCCTCTGCCATCCATAAAAAGGATGGTATCTTGTAGCCCATCTGCCTTTCTTACTTCATTCAGAGATCAGGTGGGGAAGATCAGTAATATTTATTATGCCACCATGAATCCCATTAAATAGTAATTATTGTTTCCTTGGGACTCTTTTGTAGAGTATAATTTTTAAAAATGCCACATGACCCTAATGACTGCAGATGCTGGCATAATAGATACGGGCCGGGGTCACAGGCCTCTTGTTCTCTGTGAGAGGGTCCATTGCAGAATTATCCTTTCTTCCCTAAAGAGGCCATGAAGGTGGTAAGGAGGCTGCTCCTTTAAGGTTTTTCCTCTCATTTCCTAACTTAGAAATTAATGGCCTGGTTCCAAAGGAGTTGTCAAAATTTCCTACTCATTTTCTTAATTACCCTTCTTAATGGAGTAATTGCACTTTGAGTATGTAATCATTTTAAAATTTGCTGGAGTTTACTACACCCTTGTGAAGGAAGACATCTTCATTTTCAGATTATGGAACCACGAGGAGTAAGGAAGTGGCATTGCTAACATTACACAGCAAACTTGTGAATTAGCTAGGGTGTATGCAAGCAGACCAAATTAGAAGTCACATGCAAGCTCTGTTCTAAGGGAAGCTGACCTGGAGACCATCAAGTTGTAAATACGGAGAAGACACTTTTGTTGTGCTCATTATAATTGAATTTTTGAGGCCATTCACATGATAATTTGGTATTCTGGTTTAAAGCTCGACCTGCATGGGAGTCCCATCAATAGTCCTAGGTAAAAAGGAAACCTCCAAAGGCATTAAAATTCAGCGTATCTGATATAAAACTTGTAACTATTTCTCCAGATATTTATTATCACCTGATATATCTATGCATTAAAATCACCTTGCAACAAATTGGGAGAGACAACTTAGAGTTTGCCAGTTATCAGATAATGAATGTTATTGCTGAAAATCCAATTATGCCCACCTAAATTTTGAGAATGATATTGAAATAGAAATAAACATTAAATTCATCCAAATTGTTCGCTTCCACTTTATTTTATTGGACTTTACTTTGATCTCAGATGTGAAGTTACTTGCCGTTGGTGTACTTTTATGGTAGAAGTATAGTGATGTGAGTGATATAGCATCCCTTCCCCTAAAATTCAGCATGTAGAGACCTCATATTACTGGTTTGATTCAGACATGGTGGGACAACGGGCAGCAAGGAAATCATTAGGTACTACAGTTCAGAACAACATTTCTTTGTTGATTAACTAGAATTAAATACATAATGGAGAACAAATTTAGTAAGATTAAAGTTTAAAACGTTTCTGTCCCGTGTCTTACATTTTTCCTAGTAGCTCAAGCTAATTAAAGACAGTATTCAAAATAATATTACTTAATTCAGCAAAAATTTGCTTATGGCATAGTGGGTGGTTTACTCTCCAACATTTGTCTTCATTATTCCTTTTTAGCTTTATGTTTTAGTGGGAATTTAAACAGCAATCAACATCTCTGTTAAAAATACAAATTGAAACCGAGAGTTTGCTATGGTTATAAGGGGCTGGCAAAATTCAGTGATAGAACTCTGTGAGGGCCAATTCATGTGGGATTAATATTGTCTTGTTTATTTAATTATTTTTAAGTTGTGATTATACTCTCTTCTGGTAGTAATATATTATATGTAATATACACATATAGTTACATACATACCTCTTACAGAGATGTAATGGACGAGATAAATAGTTATGACTTAGTTCTCAGTATCTGTAGCTATCAAATAATATGGGTTAAACAATGGCCATTAATGAGTTACTACCGCAGAAGACGTGACTAAGGAAGTTAAAAGGAAGTTCTTATGCTGTATAATCCGATACAAACCTGAAGATGAACAGAAGAGCATCCCATCTAGCTACTGAGGCAGGTTAGAGTGACACGGCCATTACCGAGACTCCTGTAAACACCAGAAATTAGATGAGACAAGACACAGATGGTTCCTCGGACAATCTGCTCTACTCTACCATCTACTCCGACTTGATAACTTGTTTGTTTGAGCACTTGCTTGTACTCCACCACCAGCGTTGCTGAGGAGTGAGTGCCCAGACTGAGTCCTTGCTTCCTGGGCTAAACTACTGAACTGTTACTGTGAGACATTATCTTCTGTCACCTCCCAACTGATCTCTTTCTCCAAAATGGTCTTTGCTACCACTGCCTGGGTAGCCATGCTACTGCCATCTGTGGCTGAGATTTTAGAGCTTCTTAGATCATTACTTTGTGACGGCTGTGTTATTTCTTTCTCTGCATTATTTCTCTTCTCAATAAGGCAGTGCCTTGGAATTCTGATGCTGGATTGATTCACTGATTTGAGCTTGTTTACCTTCCCTGTGACTCTATCGCATTGCTGTCATGATTCACCTCTATAGCTTCTTAGTCTGTGTCTCAATACGCCCCTGCATTCTGCCTGTCGTGGTGATATATGATTGAATTTAGTTTCTCCTGTGCTGTCTTGGTTCACTTTATTGACCTTACTGATGAAAGAGCTGCCTGAGAAAAGAGGTATTTTCAAATTTGATTAATATTCCCTGATATAAAATCTCAGTGTGCTAAAAACTTTACTGTCACTAAAGGAGGGAAAGGAACAATTTAGCACAATCTGGTCAGATTTGTTAAGTACAATACATACTCCTGTGTTTGCAACTAGTTAGAAACCAAAACCCCAAACCAAAACCAAACCAGATTACCACCCCAGTTTCTCAGTTTCACTTCAGCAATTAGTAGTACCATGTGTGTTATTAATTCATGTAGATTTTATATGTGTAGTAATTTTTGTGTATGATCTGTACATTTTCTTACAAGTAAACCATTAAAACAATAGTTCCAACTCCTTCTGGGGACATGGGACTGAGTGTTAAGGGTTGGAATTAATATTTTGGCAATAGTGAAGGTTTTCTGGACGTATAACTTTGTCAAATATTATTTCATATTCCAACACACAATAAACTTAGGCTGTTTTCTGGTAATAATTGCCTATGTTGCAGCCTGCAAATTCACTGTCGCCTGGCTTCTGAATACACAGCACAGATTTCTCCTGTCACAGGGCCTCAGACATTACCATTCCAGCAAACACTTCTGGGAACCCCTCAGCTCAGATCAGAGACTAGTGTAGTTATGAACCACAGTGCCTTACTGTGTAAACATGATCTTAACTCTCATAAAAACAAAATGGCCCATTTATGGAAAACAAAAGTTTCAATATTTTCCTATTATCATTCCAGTATCAAATTAGTATAATTTTATTACACTGTTTTAGAATGTTTGATTTTTAGAATTGTTACTTGATTGATTACTTTCATAAAAAATTTATAGTTAAGATGTAAGTAGAAGATGGCAGTGATGGCTTTCTGATGTTGCTGCTGGCCCCAAATGGTCTCCACTACAGAGCACCATACTACTGCAGGCACTGGCGGACAAGTGCCTGCAGCAGGACTTCAACCCCACTGAATAGAATATGGTCAGAACTTTCAGAGGACCCTGCTTGACCTTGCTCCAGTGCAGCTTCACCAACCTGCCTAACAATGCCTACCTGGAGATGGAACCTGTTTCCTGGAGTTATAGTGAGAGGCCTAAGAACATGATTCGAATTGCTAGACACTTTCTGTTCCAGCCAGATCCTTTGGGAACTTCTGGGGAAAGGCTAGCCAAGCCACCAGGCTGGAGATTGTTGGAAGGGTTGCTGGGAGAACTGGCCACTAGGTCTGTGTTCATATGTTAAATAGGCGCCTCAGCCATTTATTCTAGGGTTTGAGACTTAACAACTTGTAGAGCTGTTTTGCAGAGCATGGTACATCAATCCCTGGAACAAAAAGGCAGCAGTGTGACACTATGGACAAACAGGAGTCCATAGCAGTCCAACCTGCTCCAGTAGCCCTTTGCTTCCTTTGAAGTCTAAAGAGTTAAGTAGGGAAGACCTGAACCATCAGAGGGATGCAAGCACTCCTGGGTTGGTGGTGGCCCAAAGCCAGCAGATACTCAAGGGAAGCAAAAACACAAAGGAGCCTGCCTCTGCCCTATTCCTTTGCTTCCCTGGCAGGGACTGGTGGATGGGCCAGAGGCATCCTTCTGAGCCCAGGAAGTAAAACTCTAGTGATGATCACAGAAGGAGCCCAAATCATTAGTTGACTGAGATTCTGGAGTGTGCCACATGGGCCTGGAGGACATGTTGCAGCCCTGGCCAGCAGAGGTAGCTGGTGAGTTCTTTAAAGTGACCTCGGATGACGTGATGAGATACCTGGCCCACCTCAAGAGTGAGTGAGCAGAAGCTCCTGGAAGAAGTCCTCCTAGTGACCAATGCTTTCATGGAGGCTCAGATGAAAGAAAAACTGGAACACCACCCAAAGGTGGCCCTGTTCCCTGACTGACATTCTACAGGACTTCTTTTGCCCATGAGACATTGGAGAACCTGTGAGACTTTTTGTAGGAGCTGGCTGTTCATCACTCTATCCAAAATGTTTCTGGATGACCACATGCTGCCCCCTTTCAGACAAAGCTCTTCCCTGCTTCCCTTATGTGCTTTGGAAATGAGGAACCAATGGGTGTCTGCCTGGAACCTAAGCTACTAGAATACACTATCTCCTTACCTGCTGCCGGTGTGCTGGTGGCCAGGTGCATGTCCCAGGCCACTGTGTCCCTACTACTCCTACCAGCCACCATTCCCTGGTGTCCAAGCCAATCACTGATGGAGGGACACTGGAGCTCCCAAAGCCCTCCGAGCATGTGAGAAGTAACGTGGGAGATGTGTCCAAGTTGCTAAAGATTCTAATTGGCAAAAAGTGAAAGCTACCAGCCTGAAAACAACAACAACAACAACAACAACAACAACAACAACAACAACTACTACTACTACTACTACTACTAATTGAATTTAGCTTGGGATCAGGACAGAAATTTCAACAATTGCTGAAATGACCTTACACATATTTCTATTATTTTTTACAATGTATTTAGGCAACGTGTCACTCTCAGAATTGATGGTTATAACATCAAAATATCAACCAACTAAAACAGCAACAACAAAAAGAACAACAACAAAAACAATAACAAAAACCTATTGAAGATGCCCCACTCACAGTGGTTGAATGAGAATGTCCATCACAGGCTCATGTCTTGGTCCCCAATTGGTAGAACTCTTCAGGAAGGTTTAGAAGCTGTACTCTTGATAAAGTAAGACATCAGGGCCCATTTTTCAGGGTTTACAGTCTTTCCTCAGTCCTAGTACTTGGCTTTCTGCTCCAGCCACCTTGCCTCCTGCTTGCTGCCATGCCTTGCTGGCATGATGCACTCTGATCCTTCTAGAATCATAAGCCATTGTAAACTCTTTCTTTTGTAAGTCACTATTGGCAGTGGTGTTTTATCACAACAACAGAAAAATAACTCATTCAATCCTCCTGCTGATGCACATGTCCTGCATATCCTGCCAAGCTTCAATTCTTCACATAATATTCAATAAGCACACTCATCTCCTTAGTATGAAAAATCTCATTTTGTTCTTAATAAATTGTAAAATTATTTGTATAACAAACTCTGTTAAAGTGAATTTTTGTATGACTTATCAGTAAAAATTTAAGTATATATGTCTATATAAATGGAGGTCATATAATAATTTCTCTATCATAAAGGGTTTACCAGACAATAGCTTAAGAAGTCTTTCTAAAATCCCACATATGATCAGTGGTCTAAGAGGCTTCCCTCACTACAGGGATGTTTATTTGGCTGCTCTTACACTGCTCTAAACTTTCAGTTCCTGGGGATGTCTGCTATTTATGAAAGGTCCTTCTCATTATGCCTCATCATTTCATCTCTCTGTAACCACTTCTTCAGTTACTTCTAAATGAACGTGTTTAAGTTTTTCCTGCAGTAGAAAATATGTTCCTTTCAGTTGGTAGCTTGGCAATTTTCATCCTGAAGGCAAGAAAAGCAACACTTTAAGAAATTTACCAGTCCCTGATTGTGCTTTTCAATTCACAGATCAGTTTGCAGTTAGATTTAATGATGTTTTCCCCTTATGTTTCCTGTGATTCTGAACTCTGTGATTTCTAGAAAGTATTGTTCTGTTGGTTAGCATTTGCGTTTATAGGGTTCCCTTCCAGAACATGAAATTATCATTTTAACTTCATCTTTTGACTTTCTGCTGCAAAATGTGAGCTTTATTGAATTATTCTCCAGGATAGGGTGAAAGGGGGTGGGGAATGAGCTATGTAGTAGGACACTCTCATAGCAGAATCTATGCTATAATCATCCTATTATTTGAAAGATTCATGCAGTGACATTATTGAGGATAAGAGAAGGCATCACACTGCACAATTTAACCTGTGAAATGTACAGTGACACATATCAGTATATATATCACTATCTATCTATCTATCTATCTATCTATCTATCTATCTATCTATCTATCTGCATACACATATACAATGTGGGGTGGTGGGCTGTGAGAGGCAATGGGGTACCCAGTTGGGTTTGTTTCTAACCCTGGAGACCCTGAAAGGATGGTAGGAGTTGGCAGTACTCCTGGGCCTCCTGGTTCCTCTCACTTAGCTTCAACCCTCCACAATCCCTCCCACAGAGAGGTCTATGGCTATCAGTCACCATAGGAACAGTGCCCTCCCACATGTAGATGAGGTATCTCCAAGCTCTCAGACCAAGCCAATAGGAGTTACCTGCTGTTAGACCCTGACCCACCCTAAAACTGTGTATAAAAACACTATTTTGGAGATGTAGAGGTGTGCAAGAATTATCCAGTTGTCTGAGAGTTTCTGTTGCAAGAGCTGTAACACTTGGGAAGAGATCTGCTCTCCCAAAATGCCTTCAGGACACACCCCTTTTTGCTAGCTAACTGGCTTCTCACCCAGAACGACAGGTGCAGCACCTGGGAGTCACTGGGTGGCAACAGCAGAGACATGGGGGACGGGAGACAGTGGAGGCGATTCTTTCTCCCTGCTCGCACTTGATCCCCTTGGCCCGAACCCCTGCACCCATCCAGGCCAGAGATCTTTGTGGGAAGCCCTCCAGAACAGGGACCCACACATATACACATTAACATTTAAAAAAATAAATTTTTATAAAAATTTAACATTTAACATTTTCAAAGTAGCTTAAATTTAAGCACAAAAGCACACAACTGTATAATATACCAAAGAAGAAAATACATATAACCTTGGGTTTGGTATAATTCTTCGGATATAATATCAAAGAACTGGTAAGGAAATTTGACTACATAAAAACAATTATTTTTTTCTGGAAGAAAAATTCAAGAAAGAGAAAGAAAGAAAGAAAGAAAGAAAGAAAGAAAGAAAGAAAGAAAGAAAGAAAGAAAGAAATTTGAGAATTTCTCTTTCTAACTCTGTGAAGAATTGAGTTGTGATTTTAATGGGTATTGCATTGAATCTGTAGATTGCTTTTTGCAAGATGGTCATTTTTAGTGGGATTGCTTCAAGTTTCTCTCCATTTAGTTTGATGTTGGCTACTGGCTTGCTGTATATTGCTTTTACTATGTTTAGGTATGGGCCTTGAATTCCTGATCTTTCCACGACTTTTATCATGAAGGGATGTTGAATTTTGTAAAATGCTTTCTCAGCATCTAGTGAGATGATCATGTGTTTTTTTTTTTTTTTCTTTGAGTTAGTTTATATAGTGGATTACATTGATAGATTTCTGAATATTGAACCATCCCTGCATTCCTGGGATAAAGCCTACTTGATCATGATGGATGATTGTTTTGATGTGTTCTTGGATTCGGTTTGTGAGAATTTGAGTATTTTTGCATTGATATACATAAGAGAGGTTGGTCTGTAGTTCTCTTTCTTTGTTGGATCTTTGTGAGGTTTAGGTATGCATGTGATTATAGCTTCATAGAATGAATTGGATAGTGTTCCTTCTGTTTTTATTCTGTGGAATAGTTTGAAGAGAATTGGTATTAGGTTTTACTTGAAGGTCTGAGAGAATTCTGCACTAAAACCATCTGGTCCGGACTGTTTTGTGTGGGGAGTCTATTAATGAGTGCTTCTATTTCTTTAGGGGTTATGGGACTGTTTAGATGGTTTATCTGCTCCTGATTTAATTTTGGTACCTGGTATCTGTTTAGAAAATTGTCCATTTCATCCAGATTTTCCAGTTTTGCTGAGTATAGGCCTTTGTAGTAGGATCTGATGATTTTTTTTTTTTTAATTTCCTTAGTTTCTGTTGTTACATCTCCCTTTTCATTTCTGATTTGTTAATTTGGATACTGTTTCTGTGCCCTTTGCTTAGTCTGGCTAATATTTATCTATCTTGTTGATTTTCTCAAAGAACCAGCTCCTGGTTTTGTTGATATTTTATATAGTTCTTTTTGTTTGTACTTGGTTGATTTCAGCCCCGAGTTTGATTATTTCCTGCTGTCTACTCCTCTTGGGTGTATTTGCTTCTTTTTGTTCTAAAGCTTTCAGGTATGCTGTCAAGTTGTTAGTGTATGCTCTCTCCAGTTTCTCTTTCTAGGCACATAGAGCTATGAGTTTTCATCTTTGTACTGCTTTCATGGAGTCCCACAAGTTTTGGTATGATGTGTCTTAATTTTCATTAAATTCTAAAAAGTCTTTAATTTCTTTCTTTATTTCTTCCTTGACCACATTATCATTGAGTAGAGCGTTGTTCAGTTTCCATGTGTATGTGGGCTTTTCATTGTTTTTGTCATTATTAAAGACCAGCCTTAGCCCATGGTGATCTGATAGGTGCAAGGGATTATTTCAATGTTTTTGTATCTGTTGAGGCCTGTTTTGTGACCAATTATGTGGTCTATTTTGGAGAAGGTACCATGAGGTGCTAAGAAAAAGGTATATTCTTTTGTTATAGGAGGAAATGTTCTATAGATATCAGTTAAATCCAGTTGGTTTATAACTTCTGTTAGTTTCATTGTGTTTCTGTTTAGTTTCTGTTTCCATGATCTGTCCATTGCTGAGAGTGGGGTGTTGAAATCTCCCACTATTATTGTGTGAAGTGCAATGTATGCTTTGAGCTTTAGTAAAGTTTCTTTTATATATGTGAGTGCCCTTGCATTTGAGGCATAGATGTTCAGAATTGAGAGTTCATCTTGGCAGATTTTTCCTTTAATGAATATGAAGTGTCCTTCCTTATCTTTATTGATTACTTCTGGTTGCAAGTCAATTTTATTTGGTATTAGAATTGCTACTCCAGCTTGTTTCTTGGGACCATTTGCTTGGAAGTTTGTTTTCCATTCTTTTACTCTGAGGTAGTATCTGTCTTTTTCACTGAGATGCTTTATCTGTATGCAGAAAAATTCTGGGTCTTGTTTAAGTGTCCAGTCCGAAAGGCTATGTCTTTTTATTTGAGAATTGAGTCCATTGATGTTAAGAGACATTAAGGAAACTGATTGTTTCTTCCTGTTATTTTTGTTATTAGAGGTAGAATTATGTTTGTGTAACTATCTTCTTTTGGGGTTGTTGGAAGATAACTTTCTTGCTTTTTCTAGGTTGTTAATTTCTCTCCTTGTGTTGGAGTTTTCCATCAATTATCCTTTGAAGTGCTAGATTTGTGGGAAGATATTGTGTAAATTTGGCTTTTCATGGAATATCTTGGTTTCTCCATCAATAGGGATTGAGAGTTTTGCTGGTATAGTAGTCTGGGCTGGCATTTGTGTTCTCTTAGGGTCTGTATGATATCTTTTGGCTTTTATAGTCTTTGGTGAGAAGGCTGGTGTACTCACTGCTTTTTCCCTTTTTCCCTTACTGCTTTTAGTATTTTTTCTTTGTTTTGTACATTTGATGTTTTGATTATTATGTGACAGAAGGTATTTCTTTTCTGGTCTAGTCTATTTGGAGTTCTGTAGGCTTCTTGTATATTCATGGACATCTCTTTCTTTAGGTTAGTAAAGTTTTCCTCTATAATTTTGTTGAAGATATTTGCTGGTCCTTTAAGTAGGGAATCTTCACCCTCATCTATCACTATTATCCTCAGGTTTGGCCTTCTCATTGTATCCTAGATTTTCTGGATGTTTTGAGTTAGGAGCTGTTTGCATTTTGGATTTTCTTTGACAGTTGTGTCAGTGTGTTCCATGGTATCTTCTGTACACGAGATTCTCTCTTCTATTCTGTTGGTGATGCTTGCGCCTATGACACCTGATCTTTCCTAGGTTTTCTATCTCCAGGGTAGTCTCCCTTTGAGATTTCCTTATTGTTTCAACTTCCATTTTTAGATCCTGGATGTTTTGTTTAATTCCTTCACCTGTTTGGTTGTATTTTCTTGCATTTCTTTAAGGGATTTTTGTGTTTCCTCTTTAAAGGCTTCTACCTGTTTACCTGTATTCTTCTGTACTTCTTTAAGGGAGTTATTTATGTCCTTCTTATAGTCCTCTGTAATCATCATGAGAAGTGATTTTAATTCTGAATTTTGTTTTTTCAGTGTGACAGGGTGTCCAGGGCTTGCTATGGTGGGAGAACTGGGTTGTGATGATGCTAGGTAACTTTGGTTTCTGTTGCTTATGTTCTTGTGCTTGCCTTTTACCATCTGGATAACTCTAGTGCTAGCTTCCCTCACTGTCTCTGACTGGAGCCTGTCTTTCCAGCTATCTTGTTTGTGTCAGAGCTCCTCAGGGTCCAGATGTCTCTGTGATCCTGTGATCCTGAGCTCCAGCTACTCTGAGTGTAGTGGCTCCTCTAGGATGTCTCAGGATATGGTGTCTTCACAGGAGTAGACCAGCTAGGTATCTGTCACAGCCATAAGGACCAAGTGAGGAATTGAATTGTTTTTATTGTTAAGACATATATATATATATATATATATATATATATATATATATATATATTATGAAGTTTGTGACATAAATTCTCAGATATATATTTTCAAATTACTTTTCAATTATCAGCATTTTTTCCATTTTCTTACAAGTGTCTTCCACAGAAAAATACATATTTAAACTTATAAAATCCACAATACCACCATTTTACTGCACAAATCAAACTTTTTTGTTGCCATATTTAAGAAATCTTTTCCAATAAAATATCACAGATTCTTTTCTTGTGTGCTTATTTCTGTGAGTGGTACAGATTTAGATTTTATAGTAATCCCATGTTCCATTTTTAGAGCATGGCAAAGCTACCTCTCGGCTACTCAATTTCCTGCACTACCATTTTTCAAATTTAAACTTGTTCTAGTTTGCTCCCCCCCCCCCCCCCCGTGGTAAATACCATGACCAAAAACAAACTGGAAAGGAAAGGGCTTATTCTTCTTACCTCTAGGTCACAATCTACTATTGAGGAATAATAAACTGGGAATTCAAGCAATAGTAGTAGCTGGAACCATGAAGGAAAGCAGCTCACTGGCTAAGGATGGTACTGCCTAGTGGGCATTGAGCCACCTACAACAAATAGTAATTAGAAGAAAGATTCCACAGACAGGCTGAGAAGCAAGTCTGATAGAGACAATTATTCTGTTGAGATTCCTCTTCTTAGGGGCAGCAAGTTGATAAACAAGATTAACTATTACTTGTCTCTGGAGTGTCAACTTGACACAGAAGCTTATAACTTGTTAAAGTATAACCTTACCTTCCTCCATTATTTCCTGAAAATATCACAATATAAAGTATTGCTGGATAGTATTTAGGAATATCACTTCATCTTAGCCTAGGCAGCATTGTAAGATATTTTGAAAATATTTTTATGTAAATTGGTGAGAACCTTTCATTAGATGTTTTCTTTCTTTCTTTCTTTCTTTCTTTCTTTCTCTCTCTCTCTCTCTCTCTCTCTCTCTCTCTCTCTCTTTCTTTCTTTCTTTCTTCCTTTCTTCTTTTCTTTCTTTCTTTCTTTCTTTCTTTCTCTCTTTTTTCTTTTCATTGTCTTTTATTTTTCTTCTAGAAAAAAGTAACCTAAGTTATAATGTAGTCAAAGTTTCTTACCAGTACTTTGGTATTATATGAAGAGAATTATATCAAATTTAAGATTATACGTATTTTCTCCTTTGGTATATTATACAGTTGAATGGTTTTTGTGCTTAAATTTAAGCTTCTGTGATATTTAGAGGTAATTTTTGTGAAATTTATAAGATCTATGTCAGTTATTAACTCTCTTTTGTTTTTCGTAGACATCAAGTTATTTCCATAACCTTTTGTTGATGAAGCTGTCTTGCCTTCATGGTAATGCTTATGTTTCTTTGTCAGAACCTGCATCTGGGCTTTCTATTCTAGTCAACTGATATATCTGTCTATACTTGTGCTCAAATCATGATTTCTGGGTTATAATATGTTTTGATGTTTACTATTATATACTCAGTGCGATATATGTCTTTAGAGAAAAATATTCATCCTAGTGCTTCTTTAGATTATGTTTTTTTCTAATTAACTCAAAGCTTTAATGAAAATCCAATAGATACAAGCAATATTAAGAAATTGGAAGCATATTCTTAAATTAATGGGAAAATATAAAGGTAAGTTTTAAGCATGTTAGAAGGATTAATTAAAACATTATGTCCCTAGCAGGCAAACACCTAAGGCTGGCATCAGGAGCAGCAGTGGTAATCTTGAGGGTCAAAGCAGAAGGAACACAGCCAGCAAATATTAACTTAAGTAAACCATATTCAGTAAAGATTTGGATTGTAAATTTAAAGCTTAGATTATGTTTTTCATCAGTTCAAAAAGAACTATTTGGGGAAAAAAATTGGATATGTCCAGAAGTATTTTTGTCCACCATATTTATGATGTGAATTTGGTATTCCCAGAAAAGTTCCTGCCTTTTATCCTAATCTTCTGAAGATGTGCTTGATCTAAGATTTTAGGCAAAATATGCCAGTAATATGTCTGCCAGTTTTTCTTCTGAAACTGTTTCCTAAAATTGAAGATATCAGTGTGGTGGTTTGAATAAGCATGGCTCAGGTATGATCATAGATTTAAATGGTTGGTAATTAGGGACTTGAAATACTTAAAAGGGATTAGGAGTTGTGGTCCTTTTGGAGTATGACCTTGTTGGAGGAAGTGTGCTACATGGGTTGGGCTTTGGGATTTCAAATGCTCAAGCTAGAACCAGTCTCTCTCTCTTCCTGCTGCCTGCCAATTCAATGGAGAAGTCTCAGCTACCTCCCTAGCAACATATCTGTCTACATGCCATGATGCTTTATATCATGGCAACAATGGACTAAACCTCTGAATGTAAGTAAGCAAGCCCAGTGAATGTTTTCTTTAATAAAAGTTGTGGCAATAACATCTCTTCATAGCAATAGAACACTGATTAAGACACTCGGTAGTATACACCTTATAATGAGAATGCTCAGGAAATTGTCTGCCACCAAATTACTTTCCTGTCTCAATATGTATTGGTTACCTGAATAAAGTCTTTATGTTTCTTTTACTTCAGAATAAATATTAATTTTGAGATACTATAGTGTTTTCTTTATTTGATTAAAATAATAACCATTTGTTATTATCTTAACATCTGCTTTTGCTTGCTGACTTCATTTTTTTTTTTTTTTTTTGTCAAAAAGAGGACATACTGTCTTCATTTACTCTAATTCAATCTTCCAGCTTTGTTGATCTTGATTTTTATGTAAGGAATCACCAGAGCTTTTATGGTAAACTTTAAAAAGAGATAATTCTGGAACGGATATGAATGAATGTGCCTGAGGATTCAAGTAACCATGAGTCAGAAGTACTGTTCTGGGAGTACATGAACTTCGAGTATTTAAAGAACATAACACAGTAATGAATCCTTGTGTTTCCATAATATGTTGGTCAGGCATCATTTTGTTAGACTATTGCTATAGCAGAGTAGAGAATATCATTCCTTAGGATTTAGATGTTGTTACATTATTAGGTTGCATGAGACTTGAAGTTCATCAAAATTAGCAATGTAATTCAAGAGTTTTATCTAGACCTCACGAAATATTTATGTTAAACATGGAAGCTGCTGGTAAATTTCTGCTGCAGGGGACCAAGAATGGTTCAGTTTGACTTTTGTTATTGATTTACATCTTTCTATTTTTTCACAATCATGAATATATATTCAGTTAATGCTCAACGGTCCATGTGCTCTTATGTATGTGCCTTTCTGTTAGAACTTTAATGCACAGCATCATACTAAATTGTATAGGGGTCTTTGCCTCACAGTAAGTAGTTTGCCAATTGATTTCTAGAAAGTAATTTTATGATATTTTTGCATAAGATTATACTAAGTTTATAGATCAAAGTGGAAAGTGCTGTTGCTGAGACAAACTGACTTCTTCCTGGCCATGAACATGGACCATCTCCCTATATCTTTAGTATATTTGTAGTTTATTTCAGCAAACTTTTTTTTTGCACTTCTTGAAAGTATTTTATCAGACAATATTGGGTTCATACAAAAGTATTTAACAGTGTGAAGATATATGTCGGGTTGTATTTGACTTTTTCATAGGTCTTAGCTAGGGTTTTTATTTCTGTGATGAAACACCATGTCCAAAGCAACTTGGGGAGCAAAAGGTTCATTTAGCTTACACTTTCATATAATAGTCATCACTAAAGTAAGTCAGGACAAGTACTCAAACAGGGTAGGAACCAGGAAGCAGAAGCTGATGTGGAGGCCATGGAGGTGTGTCACTTACTGGCTTGCTCCTCATGGTTTTCTCAGTCTCTATTCATATAGACCCTAGGACCACCAGACCTGGGATGGAGCCAACTGCAATCGGCTGGACCTTCCAGTACTAATCACTCATTAAGAAAATGCCTTACAGGCTTGTCTGTAGTTTAATCTTATGGAGTCACTTTCTTAACTGAGGATCTCTCCTCTCAGTTGACTTTAGCTTGTGTTAAATTGACATAAAACTATCCATCACATCATAGTACTCTTTACATCCTTTAAATTCAGTAACAGTTGCTTATTACTTGCTAGAATTTCATTTACCAATTGAGTTTTATTCCTATATGATAATCCCGAATATATCCCTTTGTCCATAATATATATGGACAAAGGCAAGTTTCTTTTATTTTTTCTATATTCCCTCCTTTTTTGGTGTATCACTAAGACATGTTTGTGTATTATAATAGATGCTGTACGTATGTTGTATGTGCTGAGAATTTTGTATGATATCTGAATGCATTTTTGAAGTATATTTTGCTTGCTCAAGTTTCTTGGAAATTGTTGATTTATTTAGCTATTGGTTCTTAGTGTAGAAGTTGTTTTGTGCATTGTAATGTAAAATTGGACCAAAACTTAGTGCTATCTGAACTTCCCCAACTGCTTGATTTTCTTTGGATTAGAATTTCCACTCAGAGGATTGTGAAGAGCCCAGTCAAGCCTCTGTCACATGCCCTCATCACTGTGCATGATTTCTCAGCTTTAGCACTGTAATCATTTTAACTGAATAATTGAGTGTTGTGTGATCTTTGCCATGCATTGTGAAATGTCTGATAGCATCATTTGCCCATGTCTAGTCATTATATTTCCAAATATAGCTCAAGGGGAAAAACTGATTCCCACTGACAGCCTCTACTCTAATGTTTTAACCCAACCCTCCTTTATCCTTGGTAGTTTTCTTTCATACCCTTTTTGGCGTATATTCACATATAAGTTGAGCAGACTTCTGAAGGTATCTGTAGTGCCACTGTATGCACCCATTTCTTCATTTTCTTGTCCCATGGATTCTAGTTCAACTGTTTTTCCTGCATGGGTCCCTGCTCTTTATCCCCAATTTACAGAATAGGCAAATGTCTGTTCTGGGTTCATCTCTCCTGTAATACATCCTGAAAACTTGCAGTAGGTAGAAATATGGATAAAAGTAGGGCTTCACTCATTTATTTTTGTCTTTATGCGCCACTCTCACTTGTCTGATAGCTAATGAGTCAAAAATTTCTATTTGTTTCAGATTAAAATAATAAATCTAGTTTCTGTTACTTAATATCATCAAGAAATAGTCTATGCTATTTCTTGCTATGAATATAGTCATATAAACATTATGATGTTACACTTGTGTAAAGTGAAATGAGAGAGTAGTGAGTTGAGGGGAAAAGGGAAATCGATTCATTTTACATTGTTGTTCTGGTATCACCAAAAACCCTTGGTTTTTCATTTTCTTCTTTGTTGGCTCTCCTTACTTAGTGAGGAGAACACATGGTACTGTAGCATTTGTTTTGATCATGTGAACATCTAACTTATTAAAATATTTATTCAATGAATAGAGACCTACACACTTAACTTATCTTGAAATAAAATCCAAGAATTTACCTATTCTAACCTATTTCCTAAAAGAGCTATGGTTAGCAATAAGATAATGGAAAATTAGGAATTAGCAGAATTTAAGCAAATCTTTGAAACTGACACACACTCTCTCTTTTCATATCAATAAATACATGTATGTTTTGCTTTCTTTGGAACATATAAGCCTTCTAGTGTCGTCTAAGACATTATTTAATCACTTATTTTTTGTGTTTTTCTATTCAAACTCTGCTCTACGCTGACTGAGTTGGTATCTCTATATAGTCTTTTGGCTTTTGACAAGCTCCGAGAGCTTCTCTTCTATTCAAACCTTAGATCAAGATTTTCTAAGAAGGAACTACTTTTGATGGAACAAACTAATCTGTCTGCATTTCTAAATAGCAGTTTAGCATCTTTTACTGCGCAACTCAGTGTTTCTGTTTTAGCAGTGATTCTTGGCTGTTTACTATGCCCCAGTCATCATTTCATGTAAGTGAAGTAAATGTTCAGCAAATTTTGTTATGTTACTACATGATACTAATGCTTTGGAGGCACAGGGAGATGTTTGCAGCTTTGGAGACATCTCATCTAAATGGTTTTATTCTTACTCTAGTAAATAAAAACTCGTGGGGAGCCTAATTAAGTGAAGAACGCTTATAGAATGATGCACAGTGTTTTATCTTTGTGAAAAAATGCAGAATGGCTTTCAAAAAATTCTTCAATCTAATCTAATTTTTTTTTCTCTTGGAATTGAAAGAGCAGTTTTCAGAATGGACTAAGCCATGTTAGAAATAGCAAAAATATGAAACTGTCTTTTATAGGAACAAGCTAAGTACACATTGCACCTACATGCAATCTGTTGCCCCAGCACAGCATTTTACAGAGAACAGGATGCACAGCTGTGTATTCATAACACAATACAGTTTCATCTTCCTACACGGCACCTGGGAGCTTGCAAAGTGTCGAGCTGGCATACCCAGGTGATTCTTCTTCTTCTTCTTCTTCTTCTTCTTCTTCTTCTTCTTCTTCTTCTTCTTCTTCTTCTTCTTCTTCTTCTTCTTCTTCTTCTCTCTCTCTCTCTCTCTCTCTCTCTCTCTCTCTCTCTCTCTCTCTCTCTCTCTCTCTGTCTCTCCTTTTTGCTTTAGACATGTTCCAAGTAGCTATGTTTTTATTGGAACTAAAGATCAAGTACCAATAAAACCACTGGCAGTCACTGAAATTCTGCCCTCCTGGATCTACTTGCTCTGTTCTTTTGCTTTTTATTAGTTCTGCAAGTTGTAATTTGCACAATGTGTTGTGATCCTGAATACTCTCCTTCTCTCAGCACTACACAGATTCAACCTACCTTCACTTCACATCCAACTTTGCATTTTTGTCTTTGTTTGTTATTATTGTTGTCTTTCTTTTGCACAATGACAATTTGTGCTGTATAAATATATTTGGTTGTGTGGTGCCAGGAGCCAAACCCAGGAAATTGCCTGCTGTTCTGGAAAGCCTAGTTAGTACAAGGTTAAGAAATGACATTCACGGGTCTCAGGTCCCAGGAACTTAAAGAACCTCTGGTATTTTTCTGGGAGCTGAATACAACAGTGGGATGTCTTAGACAATAAGGATTCAATAGTTGGATAGCCCTAAGCAATGACCCTTGCCTGAACTTCCCGTTTTGCTGTGTCTTTATAACCTGCCACCTAAAATTAAAGTTAGAGAGCTTGATCAGAGCCCTAGACTTGCTCTTCTCCTTTGTGTCTCTTGTCCCTTCATTCTTTTACCCCATCCCCTAGGGTCTTGTCAAATCCCTGCGGGCTGGGGCAGTGTGGCCTTCCACTGAAGAATGACTCACTTATCAAGGGCTAAACTTCTAGAAAACACTGAACTTTCTCTCCATGCAGCTAAGCATTTCTAATTACCCCGGAAGGGGGGACATATCATATAAAACTTCTCTTCCTTTGCTGGTATTTAAGCTGATAGAGGTTTGTACAGGTCCTATGCATGGTGTCACATTTAATGTGAGATCAGATATTAAGCTGTCCTGGTGTGTCTACAAGACACTCTCTCCTGATAGACATCTACCACCTCTGGAAATTACAGTCTTTGAGCTCCTTCTTCAGCATCACTTCCTAGCCTTTCAGACGAGGGTTGCAGTATATACATATATATTCCAGTTATGGCTGAGAAATCTGCAGTATTTCATTCTCTGCACATTGATAAGTTAAGCTTCTCTGTGTTGAGTATCATCTACTACAAATAGAACTACTTTGATGACACTTTGGAAATCATTTTCCTATAAGCATAATGATAGGTCATTATTGGTTAGTTTAATAGTGCTTATTTAGCAGAATAATTATCATTCCAAGAACCTTTGGCTAGAAAGATGACAGATCCTAGGAGAGAAACTGATACCATTTTAACTTGAACTTTCTAATATTTCATGTTTTGTTTATTCAAGACATGAAATCTTATCTTTGGCTCTCCTAGAACTCACTATGTACAACAGGCTGGTTTCAAACTAAAGATATCTACCTGCCTCTGCCTCCTAAATGCTGAGATTAAAGATACACACCAATATATTCTTTTAGCAATTATTATTTCAGTCAAAATTATAAAGAAAAAATTTCAAATGAATATTTTATGCCTGTTATGAATATACCCATTTTGATAGTCCTTTATTAAATTTAAATTGGAAAGTTTGATTATATATAAAAGAAACATTTTTGTTGTTGCTCTGTTTTTCTTTGTTGTTTATTTATTTGAAGTGCAGGGGTTATTAAACCCAGCTGTCTTCAAACTCATTGTAAAGCTGAACATATCCTTGAACTTGTGATCCTCCTACCTCTAACAATCAACCACTAGGGCTCCTGGTGTGTGGCACCACATCTGGCTGGAACAAAAAGCTCTTGTTTAATATCTTCAGACATTTTGACCTTTATCTTTCTAATATCACTATATTATCATATTTATTTACCAGCCCAAATTACAATGACCTCAAATAGATGTTATTGATATCTTTTTAAAGTTCTTCTAATTTCTTTCAACAGCTTCATCCTCTCTCAGACAACATTGTTTTGGTTTTCCTTATGGCATTGTTTAAGGATTCATCCATATAAATATATCATATATTATATGTTATACATTATACATTATGTTTCTTATTACATGTTACACATTGCATATTATATATTATTTATTATATTACATATTTTACATTATATATTAAATATTATATATTGATTACATATTATATATTTTATTATATATAATATGTATTAATTAATTGGGGTGTATGTGTGTTTGACATATGTTCAGGTGGCCTTAAAGGCTAGAAGAGGGTGTCAGACCCTAGAGTGGGATTTACCACAGTTTTGAACAATTGGATATGAGTGCTGAGAACTAAACTCAGATCATCGGAGGAACCAGCAAGTTATCCTAACAGCTGAGTCATCCAGCTCCCTAGTCCGAGTTTTACCTTTGAGCTGGTATAAAAGGAGTTGACAATGTTTAAGGGGAATTCATATGTTTATTTTTTCACATTACTCATAGTAGAAAGTAAAAACTATAAGAAGAAATTTCAGAATATCGATGCTCATTCTAGTAAAGGCCCAAATCAACCGTATGGGCTTCCATATAATTTTAATTGAGCTCATCATCATTTAGGCATGCTGGTGAGATTCTTGAATCAAAGTCAACCTAGAGACTATCTGATCGTGTACTAACATGGAAATCTAGCTCTCCTTCAGATTGATAAGAGATGGTGTAATTGTTTGTTTGATGTCTCAGTGAGGTCTGGTGCCTTAGATGGTTTTCACATATACAACGTGCTGTGTATGCAGATACTTTAAACATCTCATGTGACAGATTCATTTTCTATACTATCTTTTGTACTAATTTACAAACTTCCAAAGACAGATGGCACTAAAGATCATTGGGAAATATGAATTCTTGATTTTGTAGTTTAGGTATTAAACAAACCTGGAGTCTACATTCTTAATTAAGATGGTTGAAATTAACCCCAAACTTCAAAGTCATGATTCTCCTACCTCTGCTTTTCTAGTTCCTAGATGATAGGTATACATCTTTAGACCTTGTTCCAAAGCTCTTGTAGATTAGACTAAAGTTAGACACAAACATACACACAGTTACAGACATACCATGACCACCAACATAGCACACTACACTGAGTTGAAGTATTTTAAGATAGGTTCATACATAGAAAGTGATACTACAAATATATTTCAGAATTTACTCTTTGATACATGTTTGATATTTCATTGTATTTTATTTTATTTGTATCTTGTTAAGTTTACACCTGGAGTTTCCACTAAAACAAAATTGAAAACTTTGTCTCCAACTTGTGTCACTCTTGTGAGGTGGTGGACATAGGATCTTGGGCACAGCTGAAGAAAGATCACTAAGTACATGTATTTGAAGGGGCCTTTAAGGGAACATTCTTTCTTCTCTCTCTTTCTCTCTTTTTCTTTCTCATCTTTCCTCCCTTCCTCCCTCCCTTTCTCTCCCTCTCTCTTCCCCTCTCTCCCACTTACTCCCTCTAACCCTTCCTGCCTCCACCCTCTCTCTCCTTCCTTTTCCCCCTCTTTCTGTTTCACTCACTCACTCACTCACTCACTCACTCACTCACTCACTCACTCACTCTCTGCCCCCTCTTTCCCCCTTCTCTCCCTCCCTGCCCCCTCTCCTTTCCTTCCTCTCTTCTAATGACTACCCCCACCCCCACCATGCTTTGTGGGTCTAAGATGCTATCAGCTTCCTCTACCACATGCTTTCACTGTCATGCTTTCCTACTCCCCCTCTGTCCTCACCTTACTGCCAAACTGTAGACAGCTTGAGCAAAAATAACTTTTCATGGGACTGTGCTAGTTAGGTTACTAGCACCTAACTGGGGGAGCGGGGCTCACAAACTCCTTCAATCCAAGCCCCAAGAATGCTAATGCCTTTCCTTGGCCTCTACTGGCCCCAAATATTTAAGCAAAGCATATGCATACAGACAAGCCCTCACATCGAGGCATATAACTAAAGTGAAAGAACCCTACTACTTTGATTTTCTTTGACAGATGTTTGACATAGTGGTGAACAGTTGACTGATAAATAGATCCTTCATGATAAAATGTTCATTTCTAATCTATGATCAATCACAAAAATGAATCTAACCACCGAGTCTCACACCTAAGACCTGTTCCAGTTCACCTACTGAAATGTATCTTTTTAATCTTTATTTTGTATTTATTTATTTTGGAACACTGTCTTACTCTAGTCCAGGCTGTCCTGAAACTTACTATGCAACCTAGGCTGACCTCAAACTCATGGACCTACTTCTGAGAGGACAGGTGTGGCACCCTGTGTGAACAGCTCAGGCACTTTAGCTTTTCTGACTCCCAAAATGACGATTTACTTAGACAAATCTTCCTAGTATTCTTTACCCCTCATCTCAAACATTATTTTTCTTTATTGCAGTAAACTTTTTTTTTTTTTTTTTTAAATCTTCCTTTGTGCTGATAACTACAGCTTTCCTTTGCTGTTCCTCACACTTTGATGTGGCTAACTTATATGTTCATTGGCCACCAGAAAGCATGCGCTAAACAGGAACAAAGGAGAATGGGTTCGGAAAGAAGAAAATACTAGAGTTTACAGGAGGGTGGCAGGGAGTCTGACAGCTGGAGACAAAAGTGCCAATCTAAATCACAGTGACAAACTCCAGGAACTCTTCGGTATCACAGGGAGCCATTATTGCACAAATAGCAACTTGAGAAAATATCACAGGCCAAAGAAGACAATAAAGTCTATAGAAACAAAAATCAAGGTTAAGAGGAATCTGCAAGTGTGAGACAGAGACTTCATTTTTCCCTGAGAATTGTCTTGACATTCCATGATCTTTCCGTTTTTGTGGGGACAGAGGATACCAACTCTATGAACACTTAACACAAGATATTTCAAAGCTAATCACAAACTACCTCCCCCCAAGTCATTTATGTGTTTTTTTTGTAAAGGAGAATAAATACCATATGCAAATTCCATGTTTAAGATTCCTTAGTGTAGAAACCCAGATGGCTTGCCCTTTTTATATATGTATTCCTCCCTGCTGGATTAAGGAGAAATGATTTGAAAAGAAAAGATACAAAAGGAAAATTTGCATGGACAGAGCCCTATGCATTAGCGGGTATCCAGAAAGCCAAGCCTTCTGCTGGCCAAATGGAAGATGCTTAGAATCCTGCTTTCCCCTCCACTTTTGTTCTGCTCCTTCCCTTTCTCCGTGATCTTTATCATCAAGCAGCTGTTACAGAGAGTGCCTGATTAACCCACAGAACTGAAATGCTCCCTCTTCAAGCAGAGATCTGAAGGCTGCACAGGCAATATTAGGTTGTTGCCTGAGCTCTTACAGGGAATGAGCGGTTCTGTGATAGCCTTTGATCAGTCTTTACCTGTTGTTCCTCTGAAGTGTTTTGTTCATCGTGATTAGATGAATCAAAGCACCGACTGTCCCAGAGAGAGAATTGTCTAGACGCTTGCCAATTTTAAAACAGAGCAGTTTGTAAAGAAGTAGAAAAAAAAAAAAAAAAAAAAAACCTAGGAAGTGAACTAGATTTGTCCAGAGTCTTTTCTGGTGTTTGAGAGTCCTCTGTGGTGCAAGTTGGAGCAAGCAGCTGCCAGTGACTCCTGTGGACACATTGTACCAGGAAGTCCTCCAGATGCAGAGACTTTTGGAGACAGGGTAACACAATCTTTGCATCAGTTTTAAGGATGAGGAGAAATTATTCACAGACTAAATATTGGATTGTTTTGAGGTTATTAAGAAAACTTAGCCTTACCAGAGTCTCTGTGACGCAATCGGTTAGCGCGTTCAGCTGTTAACCGAAAGGTTGGTGGTTCGAGCCCACCCAGAGATGCCTCAGCTTTGCCGGGCAGTGGTGGCGCACACCTTTAATTCCAGCACTTGGGAGGCAGAGGCAGGCAGATTTCTGAGTTCGAGGCCAGTCTGGTCTACAGAGTGAGCTCCAGGACAGCCAGGGATACACAGAGAAGCCCTGTCTCAAAAAAACCAAAAAAAAAAGAAAAAAAAAAAAAAAGAAAAAAAAAAAAAGAAACGTAGCCTTTCCCACCAAATCCTGTCATAGACTTTTTCTTCCAAAAACTACTTAATTTTATCCATTAAATCTTTCAAAACCATATATATTGCTAAAGTTTAAACCTTCAACATCTCTCCTCCTCTCAAACCACATGTACAAATGTGTTCTTCCCAGAAAGCAGACACTCGTGGCCTGCTGTTAAACTTCTCACTTTGGGAGAGAAACAATACAATGATATCCAAACATGCCAATAATGAGTAGTGCCAGTGTGTATCTTCAGGATGCTTCCCTGTCTCACGTCTCACTGTAGTCAATTGATTCTGCCACTATCTGAGCCCCTGAGTAGTGCGAGTTCATAAAAGAATGAACTGTAACCAAAGTACCACTGTAGGCAATACTCAGGAACTGTATTGTGGTTAATCTTCCTGACTTTACTTGACTCTCTGTTTGTATAAATAAGGTTTGGTGCTCAAGGACCAGTGATTAAGATTCCTATGTGGTCCATGAGCTAAACTGGCTTTATGTCACTCAAAATAGATTCCTGGCTGCCTTCTTTCCTCTCTCCATTTAAAATGGAAGAAAAAGAGATGGAAAGAAGGATACTGAAGAGAGAGAAAGAGAGAGAGAAAGGGAGAGAGAGAGAGAGAGAAAGGGAGAGAGAGAGAGAGAGATAGATTTCAAGGTAGGAGGCAGACTGATTGACTGGTACATGAAGTTGTTACCTGACCTTCCTCAGAGTCATATGAGTACCTGTACTCACATACCTGACTATATACACACACCCACACCCCCCCACACACATATGCACACATGTGCACGCACACATACACATAAAGACTTAATAAACCAATAATCCAGAATTAAAAAAATAAACAAAACAAAATGACAAAATGTCTGCTAGATATGATCTCATTCATTCACTCACTCATTCATTCATTTATTCATTCATTTGTTCATGTATAATTCTTCAGGAAAAAACAAATTTTTAGTTGCCTGCATCAGCAGTTTCACAGGAGTGGGAGGTAAAACACAGTTACAACAGGACTACATAGAGATGAGGTAAGTGTTAACTGTCTTGTCACTAGACTCGACTCTACAATATACAGGAATCAACCTGCCAAATTTTCCAAGTCTAAAATATGTCACTTTATTGAAACTAATGTTTACCTTAATAAAACTAATTTAAAGGCTCAAATACAAAAAAATAATGCTTGTTGAAAAATTCCCTAAACATTAGAAACTGATTCTCTTTGCATTGTAGTTTCTGAATGAGAGAATTTTGTTATCTCATGGAAAATTTTAAAATATCAATTTGAGGTATTTTGATTAGAATTGTTGTCACAGTTTTGAATGTCACCTCCACTTAATACCTTTCTGCTGGTATTTAAAATTCTTACCTTAATTTACTTCCAGTGTAACGTTCCTAGGAGATACACCTAGGCATTCAATTTGTTTGGAAGTAGAATTACTGCCTAATATCAACAGTGGCATTATTCAGTAAGGAGTGACACCTGAAGGAATAGAGAGGCCAACACCATATCAGAAAAGGGTTAACTACTTACACTTGGCTTTTAAAAAAATCTGTTTTCAGAATTTAGTCCTGACTTATTAGCAAATATCAATGGTTGTTTCATGGTTCTGGTGATTATAAAGACTTTTAAGGCTACCACAAAAAGACAGTGGTGTGTTTGTGTGCGTGTGTGTTTGTGTGCGTGTGTGTTTGTGTGCGTGTGTGTTTGTGTGCGTGTGTGTTTGTGTGCGTGTGTGTTTGTGTGCGTGTGTGTGTCTACATGTGTATATGCCACTTAGTGCCAGAAGTGCACCTGAATTGAACACCTGAGGTCAACCGCAGGTGCCATACCCTAGAAGTTGCCCATCCTTTTTTGAGACTTGGGGCTCATGATGAGCCTAGGACGACTGGCCTGTGGTGACTAGAGTTTTCCTGTCTCTGCTTTTCTTGTGCTGGGCTTACATGCAGTCACCACATACAGTTTTAATGTGTGTGTTGGAACAGTGTGGAAAGTGTGGTCTATTAAGAGGAAATGGATGTAATGGAGCATGCCTGTGATGGGTGTATCTTGTCACCCATTTTTTATTGTCTGTCTCTGCTCACTAGGGACTATGAGATGAACAGCTTCTTCCTTCTCCTTCTCCTCCTCCTCCTCCTCCTCCTCCTCCTCCTCCTCCTCCTCCTCCTCCTTCTTCCCCTTCTACTTCTCTCCTCCTCCAACTCCTCCTCCTCCTTCTTTCTCCTCCTTCTTTTCTGTTCTTTCTTTCTTTCTTCTCCTCCTTCTCCTCCTTCTTCTTCCCTCTACTATCTCTCTTTTGTTTGAAACCATGCTGTTCTTGATGCTTCTACTCCGCTGCATGAGTAAAAACAGTGATCCAGCTGATCATGGGCTGAAATCTATGTGATCTTGAGCAAAATAATCTTTTTTCTTTAACTTTTTTCTAGTATTTGGTCACAACAAAGATCTTTCTAATTCAATAAACCAATGATTAACCATTTATTTTGTTTTCCCCTTTCTTTTATTTTTAGAGTTTGAAGTAATCTTTTTAGCCATATATTTATAAGACTGATTTAGAATTTATATTTTTAGTTCTAAGATGGCAACATGAGAATTATACAGTGAACATTATCCTAAAATCTTGATTTTTAAAATTTTGTAGTTATTAATGTTTATGCTTTGATTTTACTTATATACATAATTATTATGTATGTTTTATTCTCAGTATATAATATTCATTATGTTTATCTGTTTTCTGTGAGTTGAAATAGGATAACATCAGCCTTTTTATCTCAATAGCAAAGATGTTTAGAAATGGCTTCGGGACTGGAAAATGTAGGATTGTGTTTAAGATTTTATTAGTTACCCCTTATCATTATTTCTGTTTCACTCTTTTCTGTTCTTTAGCTATCATTTCTACTTTTATTTCACATGTGCTTTCTATATAACATACAACAAGGTGTTTTTCTATTTTCAAGGTCCTTTCTATCAAAGGATTCTTACTTTGCAGAGGAGATTAGAACAGTGGTTGAGAACAAACGTCCCAATTCTGTGCTCCTTTAACACAGGTCCTAATGTGGTGATCTCCAGTGATAAAATTATTTCATTGCAACTTCATAGCTATAATTTTGCTATAGGTATGAATCATAATGTTAATATCTATATGCAGGTTATCTGAAATATTGCCCCCAAAGTGACCATGATCTACAGGGTGAAAACCACTAGGTTAGACCATGATTTACTTTACAGTTCAGAAACCCTAGCCAACATGGAATATTTTCTCATTATCTATTTAGTATTATAGTCCTCTAATCTGACTAGATTTCCTGGTAATCGTCAAGCTCTTCCTCCTTCTCAGTAATATTTACACATTGCTAATAGCCCTTTTCCCATTCTAAATAATGAAAGACCTGGGAGCTTCAACATGTATTTTGATGGACAGGTAGCCTTCTGGCCCTGGGTATTTAAATTAAGAAATTTATTTTTTTTCTATAATAATGGTATGAGCTTTTGTAAGCAGTAGATTTAAGAAGCAAGCCAGAGTTAGCATGCATGAGTGCAGATTTGGCATAAATATGAAACAATTTAAAATAATATATCATTTCTTGTGGTAGAAATTCTCTACCAAAGACGCAGATGACTTTACATTGGAGAATCTCTTGGTACATTTCTAGAGGCCAAATTATACATTAGAATGGTACAATGAATTTATAGGTGGTATATTTGAGAGAAACACACTGCATACTAATTGCTACTGAAAACTGGTATTTAATGCGTCAAGGTTTTGGTACTATATCTTCTCCCAAAAACTGGCTTATTGTGCATTGCTTAGACCCTACCTGGATGCTTTTATATCTATAATGAAGACATTCCTGGTGAATTTCTCCAGCTTATTCTATTGTTAAGATTTCTTTTCTCACTACAAGTAATGTTAAGCAGAAAATGTTTCAGCTATAACAACATTTTAGAACCTAGTAATTTATGATGACAAAACACTGCCAATTGTCACATAATACCTCTTTTCTGTGCATATGGGAAGAAAATGTTTGCTTGATGTTGATTCATATTATGGAGATTGAGCGTTAGATAATGAGATATAGACAATTATAATGTCTACTCTTTCTTGTTCTGGGATTTTAAAAGTCTGCATAAATCACTCCATCTTATTTTTTTATTCTTTCTTAAATTTTTGAGAGTGTTATACAGGAGTACACTGTATTTACATAATTTTCAGTTCTCTAGCTCCCACCTCTAATTAACAACAGATGGAGGCTATTATAGAAATTCATAACTTGTCAAAATGCAGAGAATTGGTGAATATGGGGTACCTTGTCTTAGTATATCTATAACATTGAGGGCTCAGGCAACACAGTAGAAGATACAGTGAAAGAGCTATAGGTCTGGGACTCCTTCTAAGAGAGTATCTTAAATGTGACAGGGAGCAACACTCATGAAATCACAACAAAAGGATTGCCTAAGCAAAACATGCATAGTAGATACACTGGTCAATTGGCCAACACAGATGGGGAGAATTTCATATGGCTTTATCCCTAGATGATGGACATCTCATTTGTTGACACTATAGTGACCCTATAATCCAAGTGTTGCAGACAATGTAAAAACAGAATGGAAGAGAGATGCTCAATACATATTGATAATTCACCCTGAGGTATTATGCCATTAGTATAATTAGTGAATATTTATGACTATAAAGAAATAAAATTTGGGGTTGAGGATTTAACTCAATGTGAGAGCGCTGGGTCCAGTTCTCAGCTTCAAGAAAAAAGATGAAGAAGAAGAAGAAGAAGAAGAAGAAGAAGAAGAAGAAGAAGAAGAAGAAGAAGAAGAAGAATTCAATTTTATCTATGTTCTTGGATTTCATAAGTTTCTTTTGCTATCAATTTGACTAATAACATCTTTGTTGTGTCATAAAACCATTCATCTTTAACATAAAGGTTGTTTGATTCCCCAGATTTCTGTTCCTGGACATACTATGTAGGAATTATCCTAAGTATACCTTTAGACATCAAAAAGTCCACTGGATCAATTTCTTTGCTCTTGTGAAGTATGCTATTGCATCTCCCCAGATTCACTGCAGCTCCTCACACACCTCATTCAATAACTCTGTGATCATCCCATTTTTATGGACACCAATGAAAAGACCAATTTCTGCCTTTACATTCAATAATTTTATGACTATTTTCCATTCAAGCAGAAGTTAAACTTAGTCAAAACAATTCAAGATAACCTAGTGATAAAGTATAATGTCTCAGTGGAATTATTAAACACTCTTAGTTACCACATTTAACCTATTTCAGTATTTAATTTGTAACTTTTCACTGTAGTTAATTTCAGAGTTTTCAATGCTGTCATTCTTCTTATTTCAGACCCCAGGAAGAACTCCTAGCTTGTCTTCAGTTTCTAATTAAAAATCTTCCCTTGCATTCTTAGCTTTACACGTCATTTAAATTTCTGCTCTCTTCTTGAGTCACACACCTCTCTTTTTCAATTACCGAAGGATTTGTGTAATGATTCTTTTGTTTCCTATCTAGTCAGAATGCTTTCATTTTTGAAAATGAAAATTTTCAGAATCAACTTTCAGAGTCCCGTCAGAATCAACTTTCTTTTTCAAATCATGTCATATGATATATTTTCTAGTTTGTGTAGAATTCTATAAGAGCATATTCTATCAATGTGGCATTTTATTTTTTATTACTTTTACCTTCATTGGGTTGCTGTGCCTCATATTCTTTTCATTGGAAATCTGTAGATTACTCAGAGACTGAGGCAAGCCTCAGCCACAGCCCTGAAGGAAGCTTCTGCATGTATTGCCTTGCACTGCAAATTTCCCAAACCTGTAAGTTGTACCTTCATCTTCTCTTGCAATGATCTATGACACATGTATTGAACATTTTTCCTTTATGCTTCTTAATAGAGTGTGTATTTCTAATGTTGTGTTAATAATCTATTAGAGCAAACTGAATTAGATTAAATTCATAGTTTTATACTTGGCTATAATAATCACAGAAGTTGATATAAATGTCAAAATCTTTGCACTGATATTCTTTATAACTGAGAGAGATTGTATAATATATAGTTCATTCTAGTTCATGCCGCACTTGACTAGAACACTGCATCAGGAACAGTTTGCATGATGTCAGTGTGACAATAGCATGAAAGACACTTGTGCACTCACTGACATCTTAGCTCAACAGTCACACCTTCTGCAAGCAAGGTCTGACTCCAGATTTACTGGTTGGGAATTCTAGACAATGCAGTTAAGTGCCCTATGTCCCATGCCTTATTTTTTATCATTTTAATTTATAATATATAAAAGAATAGTGATTATCTCTTGATCTTATAAGATATCAAAATGCATGCCATAAGTAAGATGAATGTGTTAACTGTATTTTGAAAACTTCAGTGGTTAAATATCATGTAAGTGTTCAGTTATAAGCATAACTGCAACCTTAAATTGCTCAAGGGCCCACACACATTTGTGCGTATCTAAATACTATTCAGCCTCCTTCTATTTAACACTTATAGAAGGTACTTTGAAAAGTTCATGCTGGTCTGGGTTTATGAAGTCAAAGGGGAGGGAGAACCTGCAGAGACCATATCCAGACGTTAGGCAAGGCCCATTTGAATGATGGGGACGCCCACTCATCTCCAAATTTTTAATCCAAAATTGCTCCTGTCTAGAGAAAATAAAGGGACAATGTGTGGAGCAGAGACTGAAGGAAAAGCCATCCAGAAACTGCCACATCTTGGGATCCATCCCATATACAGACACCAAACTCAGATACTATTGCAGATGCCAAGAAGTGCTTGCTGACAGGAGCCTGATATAGCTATCTCCTGAGAGGATTTGTCAGAGCCTGACAAATACAGAAGTAGATGGTTGAAGCCAACCATTGGACTGAGCAACTCCATAGTAAGAACAACAATATCAACCAAACAGATCCTCTAGAGCTCTCAGAGACTATACCACCAACCAAGGATAACACATGGAGGGACTCATGGCTCCAGATGTGTATGTAGCAGAGGATAGCCTTGTCAGGCATCAATGTGAGGAGAGGCTCTTGGTCCTGGGAAGGTTTGTCCTGGTAAGGCTTGATGCCCCCATGTAGGGAAATGCCAGAACAGTGCTGCAGGAGTGGGTGGGCAGATGGGTGGATACCTTCATAGAAGCAGGTGGAAGGGGGATGGCATAGGGGGTTTGCAGAGGGGAAACTGGGAAAGGGGATAACATTTGAAATGTAAATAAATGAAATCTCCAATAAAAAATAATTTTATGTTCTATTTTTTGATTTGCCTGTTCAACAACAAAAGAGCTGACTGGGAATACTAGTAGATGGAGAGACAGTTTATTAAGCTATTTAAATGTTTGAAATATTGAATAAAAAATAGACCAACAAAGTATATGATATTTAACAGCCAAATATCTCATCTAATATGGGTATCATAATACATTCCCAACACTGTAACAAAATATCATATGCTGGATACTCATAAGGATTATGAAGTTATTATATACTCATTATTTTATTTCTGAGAAATGGAAAGCTCAAGACATCAGCACGCCTATTGCCTCAAATGGAGACGCTGTGTTTAATGTGCATCCTGTTGTAGAGCCTTTTGGAGAGGTGAACACTATTATATCAAAAAGCTGAACACAGACACACATGCACACACACACACACATGCACACACATGCACACAGTCACTTTCTTTAAGTGCTTTTATAATGAGACCAAGTTCATCATAGCCTCATAATTTCCTAATGATCTATCCTTGTAATTACTGTGGCATTGGGACATGGGCTTGGTGATGCAGTCTTGTAATCCCAGATACTTTGGAGACTTAGGCAGGTTTGTATTCTGCCTGGAATACAGGATGAGTTCAGTGACACAATGGTCAGCTTAGTGAGACTGTTTACAAAACATAAACTACACAGAAGATATAAGTCAGGGATAGAACAGTTACTAGCCTGAGTTAAGGTCCGGGGTTTAATCTCCAGTATTCCCAAACAGTTAAAAATAGGTGCTATATTATTAGGAATTACATTTCAACATGGATTTGGAATTCAAACTGTAACAACAGATGAGTATAACAGTCACGGACAGCTAGTATTTTGTTCAGCCTTTAGGTTTTATTACTATTATCATCATCTTACACCTTATCATTGCTATTGTCATTGATTTTGTTTGAGAATTCTACTATTCCTTGACTTTGTGAGACATTTAAGAGACTTCCCGGTTAGCTTTATTACTGTGCTCTTTCAATAATATATTTTTTCTTTTTTTATTGGATATTTTATTTACATTTCAGATGTCCCCTTTCCACATTTCCCCACCCACCCAGAAACTCCCAATTCCATCCCCCCATCCTCCTGCTTCTACCATCCACCCACTGACCAACCTACCCACTCCCACCTCCCTGCCCTCAGATTCCCCCACACTGGGGCATCCAGTCTTCACAGGACCAAGGACCTTCTCTCCCACCTATGCCCTACAAGGCCATCCTCACCTACATATACAGCTGAAATCAAGATGGCTGACACCATTTCTCTACCGAGTCCTCATTATGGATAACTGGATAGATGGGGAAGAAAGGTATTCTAGAATAGGATAGAGGAACAGGTATGGGGTATTTATCTATTTTTGTTATGTAGCTACTCTGCTAATGCTAACTCAAAGCTGCCAGTTCCTTGAGAGCTCAGTGTTCAGAAGCCAGTGAGCTTCCAATTTCGAGGAAGACTCCAACCCCAAGTAAAAAGGCAAAAAGACAGGTAAAGAAAGATAGCCAAAATCCCACTCCAGTCTCTGTATGGTCATGGGCATGTCTGTAAATACTCGACAAATGTACTGAAACTATAAAAAGAAAAATGGGTATACTGATGTAAGAAATTTGTTCTTCAACTTTTCCCTTGTCTTAGCCTTCAAAAAGTCCATTCCATAAACAGAGAAACTTCAAAGGCACACTGTACATGACAGTTTTGTAACCAAGGACGGGAGCCTGGAGTAGTGAAGGTGGTTCAATTTCTCTGTTTTCTTTCTCTTTAAGCAACAGTAAGCATATGAGACAAAAAGGTATGTAGGAATGTTTGGAATAATTCAAAATGCCTAGCTCAGCTTGCCCTTTTCTCTCTGACATGCCGACAACTCCCCCCTAAGAATTTTGAGGAAAACTTTGAAACAATTAACTCTAATTTAATGTATTGCAGCTGTATTGATGGGCTTGCTCACCACCCTCTTTAAATGACTGGTTTCATTTTTCAATTCCTTTTACCCATTCATTTTTTTTTTTTTTTTAGCATTCATTACATTTGAACACTACATGAGCTGGTGATAACAACAGAAAGAAGCAATTATTATTTTCTATTCATAACAACACAAAACTTTGAAGGCGAGGATTGTTGCTGATGATCACACTTACAATGGGGAAAGTTGGATTCTATTCTATAGAGGCATAGAAAGAGGAAGAAACAGTATTGCTAATTTAGCAAAACATGCTTGGATTACATTTTACATGGCATTCAGCAGAGCAAGAGGAAGAAATTGGTGTTCAGTTCTGTAAGAAAAGGGACAATACTATTTTTAGAACTCTCAAACTCCCATTTCTCATGTTCATGAGCTTCAGATATTACTTGGTGATTTCAGCAGTTATGATTCACTGGTTTTTCTTTGATATGAGATACATAAGTATTACATTGACATCATGGTCACCTGATTATAATCAATGAAGCAAAAAAGTGGTTTGTGAACATAATGCTGGACAGAATCATGAAGACATGAAGCCATGCCGCCGCTTCTCTTAAGTATATATGATACCTTTGTCTAAAGCACACAGACTCCAGGACACTGTTACCTGGGTAATCTGTGTCTGGTTAAATATACTATATAAATAATGCTTCATCGAATAGGGAAGTCAGGAAGTAGGCTGTTAAGAGAATTGTGCTTTTGTCTTTGCTTTCCTAATTTTCTAGCAGAAAGAGGAGAAAGTTTATTATAAAAATCTATTCCTTGGAAATTTCTTATTTTCATTAGATTCTTCCATATCTCCCAACTACTTCCATATCCTCTCCCTATCCAACCAAGTTCAAGTCACATTCTCCCTTCTTCCCTACCTGCCTCCCTCCCTCCCTCCCGTGCTCTCCCTCTTTCTCTCTCTCATTTTCCACCTCTCCCTCTCCCCCTCCCCCTCCCCCTCCCTCTCCCTCTCCCTCTCTCCCTCTCCC
Organism: Arvicanthis niloticus; assembly: GCF_011762505.2. Taxonomy (NCBI): domain Eukaryota; kingdom Metazoa; phylum Chordata; class Mammalia; order Rodentia; family Muridae; genus Arvicanthis; species Arvicanthis niloticus. The sequence continues at coordinate 116,417,331 of NC_047661.1, forward strand.
TCTTCTTCTCCCTTCCTATCTCACTCTCACTCTCCTTCTCCTTTTCCCTCTCTCTTCTCTCACTTCCCTTTTTTCAAAGCCTCTCTTGTATGACTGTTCTTCAAGAATGACAGAATTAAAAAGAGGAAGGTTGAAAAATTATACATTGACAGATTATACTGTTCATTTTGAAACACACATTGAAAGGTGAAATAGCATGCTAAAACACATATAGTTTATTCAAATACCCAGTTATGGTGAAAACTTATATCAATAATTAGTATAAGAAAAATCACTACAAAGACACATGGTTGAGCAGGCAACTAAAAACAAAGAATAGAGTGACATATAATTACAGAAAGACAGATTCCAGGAATTTATTGTATCTACATTTTGCATGTCTTTTCAAATTGATCCAGGATAGTAAATATTTTGACTGTCATGAAGGTAAATGAAAAAAAATGTCAGCAAGCCTGTTGATCTCATTGCTGAAGTAACAAAAAGGCACCAGGATAGGTCATTCTAAAATATACGCAGATGATTGTGAATCAAAGGCAGTTGGGAATAAACACATACAAGACAAAGTCTCCTACTTCCTCTATTTGCTTAGGGTGTCCCCATCTCTTTTTTTATAGTACAAGAGGCAAAATTAATCTCTACAAATAGCTTTACACTCTTAAGTGTAAAGGCTAAGCATGAGGTGGGTCTCTGTAGCAAGCTGTCCTTGCTAGTCCTTATATACTACTAATTCTCCTATATTTTATATTCCTGCATTTGGAAGCTTCTAGACCTTCAGTCCTTTGTCTTGGCCTGTCAGTGACAATTCAAAAATGGTTATTTGATAATGTATGACAAAAACTATAATAATTTCTTGAGATATTGATCAATGAGTATTTCCATAGGTATGTCAATATAAAATTATGATGTTTTCTTTTGATAATCTTTCTTTGGTTCATCTTATTTACACACCACCCCGATTATTAAAAAGAATAAAACTAGGTAGAAGAAAATAAAAATAATTCCTTTTTATACAAGTGTACCAATATGGCAGTTAGTCAGAGTTACTAATAGACAATATCCTGTCCTCTTTGGTATAAGTAGGACCAGATTCTTCTAAGTATAATAGCATTGCTCAATTCTTCAAATCCACTTAGCATTATCCTATAAATTAGTGATACATTTTACTCATATTCATGGAAGTTCTTTCTCTCTTGCAGTCATGTGCAGATCAATTTTCTGGAGTCACTCTGATGGAGCAATTTGATTGCATCTTAAGAGGTTAAAACTCCTCAGGCAACATATGCTGATTTATTGGTTTTACAATGGAAATGAAAAGCCTTAGTGCATGATCAGCAGAACAAAGGAACAGAAAGCAAGTGACCCTCAGAACTCCCATGAGATTCTGTATTATGATGGCCTTATCTCAAACTCAAACATGGGATCAACTCCTGGGCCTTTAAGCAAACTCTAATGCTCCAAGTTGCAAATATTATGCTGGTTCTTGAGAAGAAAATGAAGGAAGCATATTCACTGCTCTGCTATGAAGCTAGATGAAATAAGTTCAGGAAATACAATAAATGATACATTGACATTTCAACTATACAAATGGTTTCCTTGGGACAAAAGTTTAGTTTCATTTCTTTTAATGCTGTAAAATTTTGTAGCACTGCTTGTACATATTATTCATAAAAGCCCACCTGTATTGTTTTTAACTGTGAATACTATGCATTCTCAAAGTTTATTTACAGTCCTTTCATTTACTGCTCTTTCTGTTTCCCATCTTATTATCTCATACAAATGCTGTATACCATTATTAAAAGTCTTGGTTTTTTTTTTTTTTGTATATTTTAAATTATAACTCTAGATGATTCTCTCTGTATGTAACTATTAAGTTGAATGTTTGGAATATTGCAATTGACCCAATATTGTTTTTACAAAATAAAACACAATAAGATAAACAAAACACATAACATCAGGACTGAACAGGGCAATAGAAGGAAAAGAACCAGAAGTACAGACACAAAAATGAAAGACTCATTCTTTCATACACTCAGAATTTCCATAAGCATACTAAGCTTAAAATTATAATATACACACAGAAGGCTTGATGGAGCTGTATACAGGCCCTGTTATTGTTGCTTTAGCCTTCGAGTTTACATGAGCCTTGTTCAATTGATTAAGAGGGTCTTTCTTTTCTTCTTATGTCCACTATCACCTATGGCTGTTACACTGTTATGCCTCCTTTTCCATGGGCTTCTGTGAGCTATGAAAGGAGGAATTAGGCAAAGACAACCAATTTAGAGATAAGTCTACCAAGGTTTCTCTATTTTGGAAAATGTTTGGCTGTGACTCTTCGTAGCTCTATATTTGTTTCCATATGCTGTAGGTGGAAGCCTCTCGGATGATGACCGAACACAGCACTGATCTATAAAAAGAGCAGAATATCAAGAGGAGTCATTTTTATTTTAGTCTCTGAGCTATCTAGTCTCTGGTTCTTGATCACCCAATGGTTTCAGGTATGGTCTCTATCTTGTGGAGTAGGCCTTATGTCAAATGAGACTTTGGTTCATCACTCCAACAAGTTCTATGTAGCTATTGGCCTGACATATCTTGCAGGCAGGAAAGGTTTTACTTCAAAGGTTTTCTGGATGGTTGCTGTTTACATTTCACTTTTGGCATCCTGAAGAGTACCTTTCCTTATCAATGACATTGGAACATCAGCATGAATGCTTCATGTGGGCAACAGCTCGACTTCTCCTTGTTCAGTGAGTGGGTGCTGTTCTTTTCAATGCAGCCCCAATGTCAGTGCATGAAGAGCAACCCATTGTCGTGCCAATATCCTGGGTTGTTTGGGGGGGATTTCTCTGATACTTCTTTAGCCAACAACTCAATTTAAAGTAATACGGCATTTCCTCAGAATGTTGGAAATTTATCTACTTCAAAATCTACCTATATAACTTTTAGGTATAAATCCAAAAGTATTTGGTCTTACCCTATGGACATTTTCTCAAGGATGTTCTTTGGTGCCCTATTCACAGTATCCTAAATCTGGAAACAATCTGATGCTCCTCAACAGAAGAATGGGGAAACAATGGACGACATCTATACAGAGGAATATTACTTAGCTGTTAGACAAAGTGACGTTATGAAATTTTAAGGCAAGTGTATAGAAGTAGAAAAAAAATCATCTTGATTGAGGTAACCCCTACCCAGAAAGATAAATATGGTATATCTTCTTATATATGTGCATATTAGCCATTAAATAAATGGGAGGGAAAAATTAGGGTTGAGGAAAAAACTGTGGGAAGAGACAGTTGAAATTAGAGGGCATTTGAGGGATAACATGAAAATCTAGTGCAGAGAAATTTTTAAAATATATGAGAGTGATCCTAATAAGGTCTTCTAATAGTGGGGAATATGGAGTCCTTACTGAATATTATTTGACACCAAACAAGGCTTTCGGTACTGGGACAGGATTGAATCAATAAGTTTTTGTAGAATGTTTGAAATGACCCTAAACTAGGAAATAGATCAAATCTGCTTACTTGGCTGTTTAGTAATGACTTAGATGCAAATCATGTCCTCAGGAATTCCCTGCTATGATGATGCTTCCATGGATTTCTCCATTCTTTTCATTTTATGGCAATATCATTTTTTTGCCACCTATAGAATACTTGTGCCTAGTTGTTAGACTGAATTCAAATGCCATCTCTGGTCCTTTAGAAACTATTCCATCTTCATTGACTTGAATGCATTTCAGACAGCATTCTCTACTGTGTTTTGTGCATGTGTTATGGGGAAATAGATTTTTCTTTTAATTATTTTATTCAGTACAATAAACATGATAGATTGGTGGGCTTTTGAAAATGTGTCTGTAGAAAATGAAAAAATAGCATACACAGATCATTCAGAAAAAAACATGATAGAAAACAACACCCTGCTCCTAATTAGTTTGGACTTTGGTCTCTGTCCTTGAGATTTCAAAGGAAATACACAGTAAGAACCATGTTCAAATAAAACTGTTGACAAATTCTCATTGCTTATTCTAAAAGTAAAATTCTTGTAGAAAACCAATTCAATCCAAATTATACCAGGACAGATACACACATTTTTATAATTATGTAGTATACAAAGAATTATATGAATATAATGCATAAAAAAACTGAATGTCATTTTTTTCTGTGTGAAAGCTATGCCATCTAAAATTTTTAACAAATACACATTGAAAGCTTCTCGTTAGTCATTGATTTCTAGTCATAGTTCTGTAGGATAAAAAACCTGACTGAGCACCTTAAGTGAAAAAATGATAATTACACATAATCAATAGATATGTTTTGGTTACTTTTCAATTAAAATCTACCCTGTAGTTCTGTAAGGAAGTGAAGAACCACAGTATTATATTGGCCTCCACTTCACAAACTTTTCTCTAACTTCTGTAACTAGTGTCAAGCTTTTGAAACAGTGAATCTGACTACACAAAGATTCTTGTTATTCAGGCACATCTTTGCTATGATCACTGTGACCTCGTCAATGTACCTTCTTCTCAAACTGAATAAAACAAATCTCAGAAAATGGAGACAAAAAAATTCAAGCAGCTAAAAACACACACACTAAAGCACAAACACACACACTCACGCACACACACACACACACACACACACACACACACACACACACATACACACCAGGGTCAGGGCAGGTCAGTGGTATGGCACTTCACTACATGACCTTAAGTTTGTAATTCAATGCTTCTTGAAAAAAAATATATAATGTGACTGTAATTTTCCATTTTATTGTGTTATATAAGCTGTTTTATTGTGCTATGCTGAATGCAATTGTGTATATATGTATGTATTATATAAATCACCTATCTGATACCAATTTGAATTTTATCTGATATGAGCTAATATGTTTCAGTTTTTATTCAATTTTTGTATTTAGAATACAATCATAAAAAGCTCATTTTTTAAAATTTTAAGTGTGTTGTGTTTTGAATGAATATACACATTCTATTTCTATTGACAGTCTGCTGCTTTGAATACCTACCTACTAAGCAGATCTGAGATGCATTGCAGCTCCTTAATGAGATCACCTAAAGAAAAGCCCAAATATGTCTTCTCACATACATGTCTCTGTTTTAACAGAAAGACCATTTTATTTTTAAGTTCGAATTCATAACCTTTACTTTAAGTAAAACCAGTGAGTTAAAAATTAATATGCAAATATCAAGGAAATTAATTGTGCATAAGTCATATAGAGCTCTACAACTTCTGATCCAAACTTCACAGTAACTAAGGATGAGAACAGACTGAACTCAGAGCAGAGAATGATTTGTACATTCCTAAAAGCTTTTCTATAAATCACGGGTGCAGATGAATCACATAGACATGTTCTTAGAATTTGTTTTAAGCCTATCTCTGTCTCCTCCAATATTTCTGCTCCTCAGAGTCACCCCCTGTACCTTCTTTCATATTATCATGTGGCATCCTGATGCCTCAGACACTGAATACCTCTTCCTCTTCCTCCTAAGATATGCCATCATTTTCATGCTCAATGCTTTGTCTGAAATACTGGCTCTGAAATGTGCATTGTATTCTACTTTCAGTCAGACTTTCATTGTCCCTGTATTCTGCATTAAAGCAGTTGCAGTTTTAATAAGGTACTAAGGATATCTACAAAAGAAGAAAGTTATGAAGGTGAGATAAATGAGAAGTGGAGAATTATTAATAATGAGAAAAATGTCTCTGACATAAGGAATGTACTGTATTGTCTTTTGTACATCTTTCTGTTTCTTGTTTCATGGCTTCACTTACATATCACTGTTTAAACCCCACCATTAATTACCCTTCATATCTCTTAGACATATATGAAATAATTGGTTTTCCAGACTAAAGCCAATACTGTGATGATACTATCTCTCATATCGAAAAACAGTATGACATTATTGTGAAAGTTGTTCATACCTTATCAGTAAGAATATGAGATGTGTGGTACATGCATACTAAAGTTAACAGCCATAGAAACAGTACCTACTTAATGAAACAATGGATACTTTGTATTTGTGCCTGTGAGAAGGGGCATTTCCATGCAGTCAGATCAATTCTATTTAGACAGTGAAACCTTAGTGAAGTTGTTCAGCTATAAAAGTAATTGTTTCAGTTGGGGAAAAAACAGTGATGAGTTTTAAACGATTCTAAGCATCACTTTACATCTTTTCCTTTGCCTTCTTTTTTGTTTCCTTCTTTCCACTTTTGTAAAAAAAAAAAAAAAAAAAAAAAAAAAAAACCATACAAATTTAGTAAATACTATGTGTACTAGAATATCATGTGACATTTTCTAGAGAGACTTGAAGAAATTAACATAGACAACATAGACAAAATACACAATTCCACCTCAAGTCTTGCCTAGTGCATTAGTGGTGTTTTGAATATCATTTATAGGACTACAAATGAGGGGTCACTTACAGGAACACAGATGAGTCAAGGGCAGTTGGATCACTGAAAAGCACATCCCCAAACTGGAGAGGACTCAAGAAGCTGCAAATCTGTGGCTCCTGAACAATTTACCAGTAGCTTAGTCAGTCTGAGAGTCTCCTCCTCCTCCTCCTCCTCCTCCTCCTCCTCCTCCTCCTCCTCCTCCTCCTCCTCTTACCTCTATTAATATTATTATTATTATTATTATTATTATTATTATTATTACCTATATAAGTGCTGGGAAGGGGACCCTGTGAATACAAATGTTTTATGGGCTTCTGGTGATTTACATGCTTTTACACTTTCTGAGACTTAATGGAAAAATTCAGTTCAGAGCAAACAGAAACAACTTAGAAACTGCAAGATGTCTCAAGCCTAACCCCAGAGACATACTTCCTCTAGCAAGGCTGTACCACTCCTACAAGGCCACACCTCCTAATAGTGCCACACCCTCTTGGCCTATGGTCAACATTTTCATTCAAACCACCGCACCCAGTAATTTAATTTAAATTAATAAGTATTCTCAAAAATTATTATTGCATTAAAGTTCAGTTATAGAAACTTGATCTATCCATGAGAAAAATCTCTGTATTTGAAAGCATTGCAGTAAACGCAGCACTCTATGAAGCATCCCTCTAGAGCAGTGGGCTGTTGCCCGTTCATACAGTTGTAGTGAACCTCAACCATAAAATTAGTTTTGTTGTTACTTCATAACTATACTTTTGCATTATAGTGTAAATATCTGTGTTTTCCAATGGTCTTAGGAAATACCTGTGAAACAGTCTTTCAATCCCTACCGAGTTCATGACCCATAGGTTTTAAACCACTGCTCTAGAGCCAACAGGTGGTTTTGGACAGTAATTAATACCAGCTTTGTTCTGACCTTGATGATCTGTATGTAGGATTTCATTTTAAAGTATTACACCATGAGAATCTTTCATCTGGCTCCTCAATATTTGTTCTACCTAGAACTCTGTATGCTGATACTCTCCCGTAAACTTTTCTTAATATCACCCATTTTCCACATTGAATATAATTAAAGAGGCCATTTTTGCTTAATTTTTTTCCTCTTTGATGAAAAATTCTCAATCTGATGGATGCTCCTGATGAGAGAGACAGGAACATATATTGATGTTTCATCTGTATGCAGTGATTTATATCCTGTGGTTTTATTTCCTAAATAGGATATTAGTGTTCAGAGGTGGGGGAAGAGTTAGAGAGAGAAAGAGAGAGGGAGAGAGAGGGAGGAAAGGAGGGAGGGAGGGAGAGAGAGAGAGAGAGAGAGAGAGAGAGAGAGAGAGAGAGAGAGAGAGAGATAGTTTTTCAAATTTCTACATTGTATTCTTTGTGAATAGTCACCCATTGTTCACCTAGATACTCAGTGGACATTGTCAAGTTTCATCATATCTGAAGCTGTTCTCCCTCCAAGAGCATCAGAATTTCTATGTTTTCTTTATGATCATTTTGCATTTTCTATACTCTAATTTCCCACAAGAGCAATAGCTTGTTCAGAGTTCATACATAAAGATAAATAAATATTGAAAATGGGTTTGTTTCCTTGTTTATTTTATTAGCTAAAGTTTCCTAAAAATCTAATTTAAGACCAAGAAAGGTAATGTGCTTAATAACTTTTAAAATATGAAAGATTTAAATAAAAAGCAGAAGCCATGGGTTTTTTTTGTTCTCCATGCCCCCTCCTGCATGCTTGCTTGCTCTATCAGAGGATGTAGACCTGTGTTCCACAGGAGTCAGCCAAGGCAAAGTGCAAATCCACCCAGTCTTTTCAGAACATATGGCCATTTGCTGTAACAGAAGACTGGGAAGCATAAAATGTATAGACAAAACATTATTCATATTTTATTTCCAATACACAGGATGGAAAGTGTGAACATGTTAGGCAAACAGTCCTGAAAGGCTCTTCCAGAGTCTGACCAATACAGATGTGGATGTAAGCAGCCAAATGTCAGACTGAGTGTCGGGACTCCAATGGAGGAGTTAGAGGAAGAACTGAAGGAGCTAAAAAGGTTTGCAACCCCATAGGAAGAACAACAATATCAACCAACCAGACAAACACCCCCCCAAGAGTTCTCAGACTAATCCACCAACCAAAGAGTACACATGGAGGGACCCATGGCTCCAGCAGCTTGTGTAGCAGATGATGGACTTATCTGGCATCAATGGGAGGGGAGGCTCGTGGTCCTATGGATGCTTGATGCCCCAGCACAGTGAGGCAGGGGTGGGTAATCACTTCATATAAGCAGAGGGAGGGAAAATGGGAAAGGGGATTTTGGAGGGGAAACCAGGAAGGAGGATAATATTTGAATCATAAATAAATGAAATAATCAATCAAAGCAAACAAAACAAAATAATTTTTGAGTTTGATGCAGGATCATTTTAAATTGCCAAGGCAGACCTAGAAATCGGAGCCATCCTACTTTAACCTCTTGTTTCTCTATGAGTTCAACATTAGACTTTCATAGCCGCCTTGTTACTTGATTGATTTTTCACCAACTATCCTCTCATTCATTTATGTTGCAGCACTAGACCTTAATGGTGTGTCTTGGAATCTCCAACTTTTTTTTTTTTATATGCAGGGTCTTGCTATGTAGTTCAAGTTAGCCCAGTGCTGCCATGTGGTGAACTCTGCAGATGCTACTGACCTATCCTCTGTTTATACTTTGACATTGCACAATGATATCCTCTATCTCCCTTCCTACCAAGTCCTTAGAAAAGGTCTGTTGGAACTTTCTGTCAACCACTAATAACATAACTCTGAATAGGTAATTATATTCCAAACTAAAGGCCCCCACAAAGTACACTTATGGAAGTCATTTCATTAATTCATTAATATTTTGATCTATCTTCAAAGATCTTGAATGACTACATCCATGAATGAGAAAAGATTCTTTTGGGGGGAGCGGAGTGGAGTATTAAAGTCAGTTCATAATTTCAGCTGTGACATACGCTATGAACGAAGTGATACCAATTATAAAAATGAAGTGTGAGAAGGCTGACAGGGTCTTAACATGGCTGTGATGATATGCAAACCATTTCTGAATAGGTGACAGTGATGATGTTTGGCATGTCATTTTAGCTGGGATATAAGTTCCAGTTATTTAATCAATCAGCGATGTGGGATATCATTTGAAGAAATTGTGCAGGCAAAATAAAATTCACTAATCAGTTGACTTCAAGTTAGAATGTCTGTTTAGGAAGGACTTGATTAATTAGCCCCAGGGCCTTTAAACCAGGACTATAGCTTCCCGGAGAGATAAGAGAAGTGTCACTGAAGGTGACAGCTTCGTACCTCTGCATTGACGGACTCATAATCTTTCCTTAATGGTTTGGTTTGAACAATGAGGACTTGTTCAGCAGACCACCTTATGTGTTCTCTCTCTTTGCCTCTCTGCCTTTCTGCTTCTCTCTCTCTCTCTCTCTCTCTCTCTCTCTCTCTCTCTCTCTCTCTCTCTCTCTCTCTCTGTCTCTCTTCATGTGTGTATGTGTGTGTGTGCATGTGTGTATGTATTTCTAACTAATTAAATTAAAATCTTTAGTATGCTGTGAAGATGAAGAACTTTGAGATCCTGAGGCAGAGACTTGGGAAGGATGTAGAGTAGAAAGGAGAGTGTAAGAAAGAGAAAAATGGCCAGTGGTTCAAGGGTGAAGTCCAGGGCCAGAACATTGCATACTGATGAACAAATGTTACAGGGCCTTCTAGGCTATGTGTTCCATTCCTAGTGTGAAAAACAGGGTGTAAATAATCCTGTTGCTGGTAGATAAAGGATGGTATGGAGGAGCTTGAAGAGAGCACTAATGAACTGCAGTGTTTATTCTAAAAGATGACTTCTGTATGCACAGCAAATTGCTTATGAGCTGAAGGAGCAAGCACTGCAGTGAATGACAAAATGATGGTAACAGGACCAACATGCTGTGGGACAAAATGTCCACGAAAATGGATGGATGGGGAAACTAGTTGGTGACATTGTAGCAAGGTTGGTTGAATCTGTGGTTAAAAGCAAAATACTGAGTAATAGATTTTAAAAAATTATATCTCAGAAACTGCATAGATATATTTACTAACAACACTGAGTTAAATGATGGGTAGGCAGATCAGCCATGTGGATGTCATCAGCTTGTGATTTGAATAATGACTATCAGCATAGAGTTCTCAGTTCCCTGTCTAAAAGAAGTGGTGTAGCAAGAATTTGTAGAAAAACAAAACAAAACAAACAACAACAAATAAACATAGAAGGAAGTGAAAGGGTCGGTGGGTAACTGTAGAGAAGAGAGATAAAGAGATATACCTAAGCTCACCACTCTGATCCTTCTTACAAGGATTCATTTATCATGGTCTTCTTGTTAGCTCAGAAAGCCCTGTATCCATGATGCATGTTTTCCAAAGTGTGATGCCTTAACACATGGTTTCTATGCCCTCCTGGGAAGTCTTTGGGGTGAATGTCTGCCTTGAGTTGTAATGATGGTGGGACCATAGTTTCTTGTTCATTTGGAATTTTCTTGCCATGAGAAAAGTTTTCTTGGCTATGAATTTCTGGTGTGTTATGCTGCCAAAGGCTCAGGGAAAATCAGCCAACTGGAAACCTCAAAGTCAAACCTAAAATTAACTTTTTCTTTAGTAAATTGATCATCCCAGATATGCATATTAGGCAAGAGACAGAGGAAGTGTGGGTGATGTGTCTCCTCTGATTTCTCTCTTCTTAGAAATTCACTAGCATTTTCTTTAATCTGGAATGATTCTGCTTTGATGACACTGTCTAACTTTAATCATATTCAAAGAACTCATTCTCTAGTATCATAGTTTAAGATTTTTACTTTTTAACATTTACTAATAAGGGTTAAGGTTTAACACCATGACCCTTGGAAGATATTTTCCAACCATATGTTAGCAGTCACACATCATACTTAGGGTAGACAATGTCCTTTGAAACATGCTTTATAATAGTACTGGTCTCATTTTGGATTTCTGGCAGGTTTTCTTTTTATCCAACCACTTCCTCATCTTTTAATACCAGGAAATTGAGGAGTAGTATTTCAACATGTGACTCTTAGTGGGGATTAAAAATGTACAAAAAGAGCTAAAGACAAAATCTAAGTGGTGATGACTATCGAAATCACAGTGGTAAACATTTTCTATTTTATTAAAAAAGCATACCTAAAGCGATTGCTTGAGAGATTTTAGGGAAATCTCTGCTAAAGGAAGTACATCTGATTTCTTAAACAGATTGTCAGGGAAAAGAGAGAAGCTACAGATGTGGGCTTACATGGTTTTGCGATTCTACAAAGACTTCTGATAACCTCCCCAAAAACTTCTAGCGTGTAGCGTGTCTGGAGCTATCACTATGACTAAGACATACAGAGCTTTCTCGAGTAACTTCTGTGAGCATCTTCCCTGTGCTCATATGTTGCTACAGTTGCCTACCCATTCACCTGGCATTGGCTATACTCATTCAGAGCACACAATTCTGCAGCAAGCCGGGAACACTTTATTCGCTCAGAATCTCATCCCTGTTCTATTCTTCAACTACAATCAATACATAAGCCTTAACAGTGCTTGAAATTGACACTCTTGCTACTCAGTTTGCCATTTCCTCTTCTATTTAAACTACCCTCACCTGTCCTGGGTGTTAAGACAAATTTGCAGCAGCATCTAAACTTGTCTGTCTTAGTCTTCAACTCTGTGATCCCTTTTCATTATCTACATTCAGACTCATCTGTGGTTCTAAAGTATGAAACAGATACTCTTGCTTCCTAATTTAAGAACTTTAATAGCTTCATGCTTTCAGGAGGAATTGCAATCTCTTGGCCCACTTTTCAAGGCCCTCTTGTTCTGGCTTTGATCATTCTCTAGTTTTCTGTATATTTTCTGCCACTTCTGACCAGCTGTCCTTAGTAAACTCTACTCAACTGCCAATATGTCTATAACTCATTGTGCCCTGTAAACCATTCTGCATATTCAGATACTGCCTGGGTCCTGTCACATCCTCCTGTTCACCCTGTAGGTTTCACTCCAGCTGCCTCTTCCTCCGAGAAGCTGTACCTTATAAAGTTAAGGTCAGTTCTTCTTCCCAACTCCATGTTCCCAGAAATAAGACTCTGACTCAAAACACATTTGGAAATTCCTTGGACATAAAGTTTGGCTCTTCTCTGACTAGATCATAATTAAAATGGCCCATTTATATTAACCTACATTTTACCACATGGCTGGTTTACCTATGTTCAGATCCATCTCATCACATTTTTTTTTAGGGTGGACCATCCCATACCTAGTTCTATCACAGAATTCATCCTGCCCCTGGATAGCTCACCTTTTATTTCCTGTTTACACCATAGGCTATAATCTTTTAATTGACAGATGATACAACCATACAATAAACAAGATATTCTCTCTAAAGCATCTGATAACATGTTGTGAACTTTCTTTCTCCTCCAAGGATTCTGTTGATTATTTCGATCACAATGATTATGAATTAAACTGGAAATGTTCTAACTTGTTCTTTGCTAAACACTGCTGTGTTGACTCTAAACTATTAACTACAAAGAATGAGCCACTTATTACAAGTTTAAAGCCAAACAACAACAATGAGTGTCAAAGATTCTACAAACAGCACTGATTGTATATGAGAGCATCCTCCTTCCACCACCCTGTAGAGGCATTTCTAGGGAAGTTCCCAAATGCAGAAAACAGTGGTCCTTTTAAGCAGCATAAAGAAGGGCTATTCTTTTTTGTAGATTTTGAGACTTTTGGGACAACTGATGTCATGTCAAACTCACTTAATAAGATGAAGGGAACATTTGAGTACAGATGGCTTTACGCAGTGGGTTAGTCTTCTTGTTCTTTCAGCACTTTCAGTCTCAGAAGCACTGTCAGCTTCTATATAACAGACCATCATATAAATGGATGAGCCCTGTGATGGTTTGTATATGTTTGGCACAGGGAGTGACAATGTTGGGAGGTGTGGCCTTGTTGGAGTAGGTGTGTCATTGTGGGTGTGAACTTTAAGACTCTCATTCTAGCTGCCTGGAAGCCAGTATTCTTTTAGCAGCCTTCAGATGAAGAAGTAGACCTCTCAGCATCCTCCTGCCTGGATGATGCCATGTTCCTGACTTGAAGATAATGAACTGAACCTCTGAACCTGTGATCCAGCCCCAATTAAATGTTGTCCTTATAAGAGTTGCCTTGGTCATGTTGTCTGTTCACAGCAGTAAAACCCTAAGATAAACCCCGATTGAAGCTATAGCCCTCCTTCATTTCTAGAACATTATACATCTCTTACTAATTAGAAGATAGGGCTTGGGCCTTTGTTTATGTGTCACAGAACATTCTATTATATATAAGATGACTTCATTTTCTAATTGACCATTGTAGATCGTTAGAGACATTGCAATGGTCCAGCCATGGTAATCTTTTTTTATCACTCAAAAGGAGTTGTTCCAGAGCCCCTATTGTATGCCAGGCTCTGAGATACAGCAGTAAAGAAGCCACGTATTAAACAAGGGACAGTGAGACAGTGAATAGTGTAGTAGAGCATCACAGTATCACATGTGGGTGTCACAGAGTTGAGGGAACAAGGTACCGAATGTGGGAGATGGGATGTGCACTGAATACAAATGGATGGAATTGGGTTCAGAAATCTCTACTTTCCTATGCCTTAGTTTAAGAATCATCATATCTAGTGTGTGAACTTTCTTCCTTTTCCTTATTCTTGATCCTGCGAGCTGCTTCAAGGCAACATTGCTTGAGTGCCCCCAAACAATGTTGGAAGTCCCAAAATTGCAAAGTAGAGAACAAAGATAAACACAACGAAACAGGCAGAGTGACAACCTACAGGATGCCACCACCCTGTTGCCCTTCTTACTACTTGTTGCATTGTTCCCTGAGGCCTGTTTGATAATCAACCTGCACTGATGATCCCTTTCATGTATGGTTGCCTCTGATCACAGAAACTGTGATGTAACTTCATGACATTTCTAGCAATTTCTAAACAAACTCCCATCATCTCTGACTCCTAAAATATTGCCACCTCCTCTTCTGCTCTGATCCCTGGGTGTTTGGTGCTACTGTAGATGTATCATTTGGGGTTGGGTACTACTTTATCATTTGTTTCTGCATTTTTATTGGTAGTAATTATATATTTAGGAATAGAAATAGAGACTATTAATTTGATAGAGAAGAGGAGGGGTGAACATGGGATGATTTGGAGGGGTAGAGTAAAGGAGAAAATAATGTAATTGTATTGTAATTTCACAAAATCAAAAATAAAAAGTAATACGTTAACAATCCTCTAAGGCCCTTTCTCAGTAGTTGATGATTTTATGGGAAGAGTAAACTGCAGTTCTCTATGTTAAGCACAAATATGCTGGACAGGCGTCTGTGGCAGATTTGTGTACAAAAGTATCCTCCAATTACACATAAAACATTACAACTGAGATGAGATATTTATGCTATGCTCATGACTGATAAGAATATTTCTGTTAGATTCAAATTATACAGGTGCAGGGATTATAGTCAATTCTATATTGCCATTTACTGAAGAAATAAATAGTGAGATATGTGTTGATAAAGGACAAGCCATTATTCAGTAGTATTGTGCTATGTAATTATTTAATTTAAGTGCAGATAACAACCACTCAATGGATACTGGGATTTTTTACTTAATAGAAAAGTATCCAAGCATATGAATTCAGGAACCTTTTTAGAACTATTTTTTTTTTTCATGGAATGTAAGCATTACTTCTATCTTAGTTACTTACTATTGCTGTGGCAGAACATCTTAAACAAGAAACTGATAGAAGAAAGGGTTTAATTGGGGCTATGGTTTGAGGGAGTTCATGATGCTGGAGTGGAGGTAGCATGTATAGGACAGCAATAACTAAAGTTGAAAACTAATGTCTTTCAAAGAGTAAACAGGAGGCAGAGAGTGCAGAGATGGTGATGTGAGCTTTTGAAACATTAAAGCCTATACCCAGTGAGACACCTCCTCCAAAGAGGCCACACCCCTAATCTTTCCTCAATAGTTCTATAAACTAGGGACCAAGTATTTAAACCAGTGAGTCCACGGGAGCCATTTTCAGCCAAACTACCACAGGTACTGAGAAGACTCTATTTTAAATACATTTATATGTGCTCATGATTTAAATATACATGTATGCTTTCAGATGAACTAATCTTATGACTACTAATTACACTTGGCAGTACTGGGGACCAAACCCAGGGCAAGCATGAAAGCAAAGTGCTCTAGCATGGAATTACAGTTCAAACCTCTTAGCAAATGCTCTGTAATGATAGGCAAGATTGGTTTTCTCATCAGATGTTTTGTTCTATGTGTCTAAAGTATCAAAGCATCTACCTAAAGTCTTTCAACTTTTATTTTTGCATCATTATAATGCTTGTGTGCTTGATTAGTAAAATACATACTTATGATTTTGGGTTTTTTATGTATTGGTTTTGCATAGTCTAACTATGAAAACAAATTTTTAATACCATTCCTGAGATGTAATATTTTTCTAAGGAAGATTCAAGTTTTTCTGAACTTTTGTGATAAAAGCAAGCCTGTATCAGGGACAGAAAAGATTATTCTTGACCCAAATTTCTATTTAGTGGAAGTCTAGGTGACTGTCAGGTAGACTAGACTATACAAACAGTTTCTTGATTAAACTGAAGCAACAGATAAGCTGAGTAATTGCTTGGGGTATTGACTTTAGATCTCATAAACCTGAGTCTCCACAGTCACAGGCTATGACCTTATACTTACTACTGTGCTCTCACAGTGCAGATGAGAAAGGCTCTTTATGCTGGCTAAGATGGGCAATGATGCAGAAGCTTGGCTTAAATATATTTACTGTTATACCTCACATCAAACTCTTCCTTAAAATGGTACCACATTTAATTACAAATCACTTCAAGTTTTACTTAATAAATCTACCACATTAATTATTTTAAATTATTTTTCAGGTGCTAATTCATGTTTTACGGATATGAGGATATTTACAGTCTAATTTGTGATCCTTTATTCTTATGTTCCTAAAGAAAACAATCAATACAAATCAAAGCCTATATTTTGACCTACTCTGAATTCTTTGTGAGGAATGCATTACATTCCATCACAAAAGTGATGATATGACTTCTGCAGTGTCACGGAGTGAAAAGCAAAGACATTGATTTCATCTGTCTCCATTGTTTAAGATTACACAGAGAAGACATCAAAGGAAAGACAACTGATAGCTGATTTTATCAGGAAGAAACCAGCTGCCTGTTTTTCTCATAGCGTTTGTGAATAAGTCACTCAGTTAAGCTTGAAGAAGAAAATAATGAAGTTGAAGGAAGATGAAAAGGGATTAGGAATTTAGTCTAACTCTATTGATCTACTTCATGAAATCCTTAGCAACTGAATCAGGTTATCATCGATTTCAGTTTGAAGATCTTAGTTTCTCTTGGTCTTTCTACTCCAACGAGTGTCTTCCTTTGCTTTATATTTCACGTTTGTTTTACGCATGTCTCTTTATTTCTCAAATGTCATTTTTCTCTTCACTTGTAAGAAGACTGACAGAAAACAACTAAAGTTAAAGAATGACTATCAGATTCCTGGAAAGTAGACTATGCATAATCTATCTGAATCAAGGGTTTATTTCTGGCCCAATATACAATTACCTTAAGTCCGTGTCAAGTAATATACAAATTACTGGATCCTAGGCGGTGGAGAAAAATATTCAGAAAGATCAAATGATAATAAGCTTGCCAGGCATGACCTGTATTAGCATAACATCAGTTTTCAAAGAAACAATGATCTTTTTTAATGACCACTTACTGGGCATGGTTCTGATAGAGATGTATGTCCATAAAATACTTTAGCCACAAATGAGGGATCACCTTATAAGAAACAGCAGTGACTGGTTTAATTTTGTGATTGATTATAACTTGGTTGATTTCCATTTTCTTTCTTGATTCTGTGACCATATTACTCAGAATCTTCAGAGAAAATGAACTCAGGGGATCATATCAGGTGGATACATTAGGTGAAAGATGACACATAGGTTGACAGACATTTATTTTAAGAAATTGGCTGATATTATTCTAAAATTCCTCTAGATGGTAAGCCTTAAATTGATAGGGCAAGCCAGCATGCTGAAGGTTCACGTAGGAGTGACTATTATGCTTTGAGTCCAAAAGTGAGATATTTAAGCAGAAATTCAATGCAGTGGAATAAAAGCATTCAGCTCCACTCATGTTATTAAAGAATGTTGATTTATACATTTTGGAGGATAATCACCTATAGCTAACCACTTGTAGGTGTTAACTCTGTCTTGAAAACACACTTCTACAGTAAAATCTAAATGAAAGCACCCCAGAGTCCTCATACTGCCTAGTTAAATTGAGACATAAAATTAACTAGCAGAGCCACACTCCCTCTTACATCTCTGTGTTTACACTGAGAGGCTAACTGGGCTAATGGCTTGAAGTTCTACTGAGACTCTCTGTGTTACTACTTTCCCTTCTTGTGTTTTGATATTGTTATTTTAAAATAATGAGCATAGCAGAAATGTACCATTTGGTATTTGTTTTTATTAATTTTTGATGTTGCATTTCATCAATTTCAAATGATTCCAGTATTCTGACATTGGATGTTAATTACATTGTCACCGTGCTTATGAAAATGGTGAAGGGAGGCACATGTCTGAGGATTGATCCCTCTTTCCACTGGGACATGTAGCAGAATCAGCATGTACTCCTTTACTTCAAGCTGTAGTGAATACAAAAAATACCTTCTTGTTTTATAGGGTTTCCCTCAGAATTTAAAGATTCCTTCTGGGAGAGAGAAGAAAGCTTATAAGAGATGGGAAGTAAGAAATAGATTGTCAAGGAAAGCAGAGACTTGAAGTATTCTCCAAGGTCCTTACCGACATCATAGAAAGAGCAAACTATGAGGACCAGAGACTTGGGCCAGTCTTATTGTGAGAGATTCTTTGGACGCATCAAGCTGCTTGCAAGTTGTGTAGAGAGCTCCAGGAAAGCAGGATTTCTGAGGCACTATCCATGTTGGAGTTCAGTTTTCCCAGATGCAGTTGTTTTGGGTTGTTTCTGCTCTTGTAAGTACCTCTCACCTAGTCTCCTATTATAACCGTGGTATAAAAAATATTGGTAACTAAGTCACTGAAGTACAATGCTTACTCTGGCCTATGGTGGGTTCCTTTCCTGGCAGAGTAGATATGTTTATGCTATGTCTCCCAGGAAAATTCTGCTCCCCTCCAAAAGAAAACAAAATGACATAGCAAATGAGAAATTAAGAGTATTTAGAGAAATTATATTTGATAAATAGAAGCTTATGGATCTATGTCTTAAAGTTAAATTAAAAATTCCAGAGACCAAATAAACAAGATGTAACTCCTAAAACCTTAAGTTTTTTTATAATCTACAATTTACTGTTAATATAATATCATTAATTAATCTTAATTGCATATTGCTTTACCTTGTATTTTAGAAATGGATTACCTTTATCAAATTTTAGTGTATATTTAGTGGAAACTAGATATTAGATCCTGAGTTTCTTATGATATGAATTTATAATCACAAATTGATTATGAATACTGCACATCACCAAGCTTGTAAAATGCTCTAATTTGTAAATATTATATTGTAGATTCATTAAGTGAGATATAATGGTATACATTTTCTTCTTTCTATTGTCTTTATTAAGAAAGACAGACTGTATTTGCTGCTGCTACTGTGAATATGTCAGTACAGTATTACATTATCTAAGCTGCAAGATTTATTGCAAATGCTTGCCACCTGTGTTTTATGCTAATAAGTTTTGGTGATGAGATGTTAGGAACTCAATGTACAGATTAAAATACCCAAAGCGTGACTGTTCTATACCTTCTTCTTTTGGCCAAACGATTTTAAAAGTTAAGTCAGTTTTATTACATTATTGCTGGGAAGTTTCTTGTAACATTTTCTGAGTGGTTCCTATGTCATAAACATGAATGAAGCAGATATTGGGGCTTATAATTCTGTATTCAATTTTATGTCTAAATGAGAGGTGATGGAGCTTCTTTGGTAGAAAATGAAGTGTCTTACTTACTGAACTTACTAAAATAAATGGATAAAAGTCACAAGATCTTAAAATTTATTGTCTTTTAAATTATGTGTACACACAGACACACACATACACACACACGTACACACAGACACACAGACACACACACAGACACACACACACACACACACACACACACACACACACACATATATATATATATATATATATATATATATATATATGCCCCTGAATACAGGTGTACACAAAACTAGAAGAAGAAAGTGTTGAATCTCTAAAGCTAAAGTTGTAGGATGCTGTGAGTCTCATGGTTTAAATATTGGGAAGTGAACTTGGTTCCAGGAAACTGGATAGCACTCCTAAAATCCGAGTCACCTCTCTAACACCAAAACAATGGTATACAAACAAATTTGTAATCAACTCACATGAAAGTCTGTAGTGAAAATGATCTTTTGGTATGATATTTGAATTTATATGTTTGGAAAATGGGAAATCAGAGTATGGGAAAATTTAGCATTTAGTGTTATAATATGTGAAGAAAAGAGAGGCATGGAGAGGAGAGAGATGGGGGAGGGGAAGAACAGCTGCACTTCATAGAAATGTGCCTAGGGTCTGTTAATCACTGTTGGGAGTTTATGTTGATCAAGTAACAAAAGCAATTCACAGTTCAAATCTGTTGAAGAAAAAAAAAGTTTCTTTTTAATATCTCTCTGTTTCCTCTGTCTGTTTCTCTCTCTGTGTATCTCTCTCTCTCTGTGTTTCTCTCTATCTGTTTCTCTCTCTCCCCCTTTCTCTCTCTGTTTCTCTCCTCTCTTCATGTCTCTCTTTTCCTCACATATTATAACACTAAATGCTCAATGATACATTCTCCCATACTCTCATTTCCCATTAGTGTTCCCTGTTATTTCAAAGCACAGACATAATTTTTTCCAAACTCCCAAAATGCTTAGACAGCTTAAAGTAAAGAAATCAAACATTAAATTTTATGTCTACAACAGACATGAAATGGCAGCATAAACATTTGATGTCAGACTATAATTATGATGATAAATTCAGAGAGTTTAAAGCAGGGGCATTATTTTTGGGTTTAAGTAGAGGGTAAAATTTTTGGTCAACACACCAATGTGAGGCTCAAAGGGGGAAGAGACATGGTATGCAAAGCCCTGTCTGGGTTTGAGCAGGCCAGGAGCTAGAGCTTGAATTTGGAGCAGGTCTTCATGCTTTCGCTTATATCAAGGGCAGATCTTGATTGCATTTTGATTAATGTTATTGGTGATACCAAAATCCTCATTTTTCTGATTTACTGGGAAATAATGTAGAAAAGTCCAAGACCCAGAGGAACATGATGGAAACTTGGAGCTTCTTTCTACTACACTTCTTCTCCAGCTTCATGAAGTTTCCCACAGGAATCAAGCACCTGCTCAACATGGGTATTGGCCATAGCTCTTTAGCAAGACATAGTTGTCCTGGTTGTTCTGAGGTAAATCAGACTATATCTTTCTTGTTTTTGTTGGGCCAGTCATCTGGTGGGGTATATTTCCCGTAGTCTGATCTTTGCATTCATCTCCTTCCAAAATTCTTCCAGGAATCGAAGCTGGAAAGCCATAATTAAATACAAAGACTGTCTAATGAAATTCTTATCCTGTGAAGGCATAAAGCAAACAATATTATTCTTTATACTATACCTTTTACCATTCAGTCCTATTCAGTAATGTCTATTTTCTATTTGAGAAAATACATAAAGGTCCAGTGGGACGCTGTTTTTCTTCACTTATGAAGCCCCTTGCAAGAAAGAAGACTCTGATGAAAACGTCTCCTGTGCCTTAAATCAAGCATAGTGCAGGAGTTTGAAGCATTAATTTAAGAAAAAATAAAAGCTGCGTGTTTTCCCCAAAGACAGAGGTGTTCTTTGCTAAATTTTAATGTATACCTGGGTGTGAGCTGGAGTAATCGATCGACTTGCTGATTTTTCTCCCCAGTTCCAAACCGCTTTTCAGGCATTCTCTAGAGGACCTTGGACAATTTGTATTCCCCTCAGGTTACGTTCTCCATCTCCAGCATCTTGCATAGTTGACTCTTGCCTCCTCAGTGGTATTTGCTCTAAACCTCTCTGGAATTTATGCTTTTCATGCGTTTTATGATTGTGAAAAGAAATAAAAAGAATCTATGTTCTTTGCTTCCAGCTAGATACACAATGTTAGAGATTAGAGTCAATTTACAAAGAGCTTATTTAAAAAGATGAAAAGGAGTTGGACCAAGTCAGCTATGATTCTGTGTGCATAGACTAGAAACTGTGTGTAAGAAAACATGGAAGTTAGTGGCTTGCCCATATGATGGTTCTGGGGTTTGGAGTTAGCTTTTTCATAGTTGATAGCCCATTTTATCTCTTGTATGAATCAGTAAGTTTTATTATTTTGACAGTTTGAAATTTATTTTAATTTACCCCCTCTCCTCCGCATTACCTCCTTCCATGTTTGCTGAACATCTTGAGATATGGATAAAAGTTTGAAAGCTATATACAACTTATAAATATTTAAGAAGAACTAGAAAAGATGACAGGGAAATGCAGAGAACCTGAATCACTACTGGCAGAAATGTAAATTACTTTAACTATGATGGAAGTAGGGTTTAGTCAACAATCTAAATATTATCTGACCACATTATTTAGGAATATCATTCCTGAAAAAAATATCTGAGGGATTGTGTTGACCTTTTGATCTTTCTGTATTTAGTTTTCAAGTGTTGAGATTTCAGGCTTGCTACACCATGTAGGCTTTAGGAAACACTAGAATTCCAGCATGGGCTTAGTGAACACTAGACAAGAATGCTAACCATTGAGCCTTAGTCCTTATTTAGGTTTAAAAAAATTTTGTCTTTTGAGGACATGATGAATCTAGAAGGCTTTGTGCTAAATACCATTCAATCCCATCTGTATATCTTACAAACCTTACAAATTGAATCTACTGTACTGATAGCAGAACAGTGTTCACCATCATCAGCACAGGAGGGGGTGAGGACTGTACAAAGGTATGCTGGTTAAATGCTTCAAAGCTAAGTTAGATAGGACGAATGTGCTCTTTAGATATATTGCAGAGAATGGTACAGTTAATGATATTTTAGTCTATATTTTAAGTTACTAAAAATATAAATTTCAGATGCTCTCACTACAAAAAAAATGCTACACATTTCAGTGATAGATTTGCTAATTAACTTGGTTTAATCATTCCCCATTTGTACACATGTCTAGGCAAGAGCTCCACACTGAGCTACACCACAAGCACAGAGTCAAAATTAAAAGCTCAGGAGCCGGAGGATGGCTCAGCAGTAAGAATGCCTGCTGGGTTTGCAGAGGACTGGAGTTAGAGTCATAGTACCACATGAGGAGGCTCACACCAGCCCTGTGACTCCACCTACAATGATCCTGATAGCCTTTTCCAGCCTTTGCAAATACACACACATGTGCCCACACACATGCACAGACACACCACATGCATATAAATTAAAAGCAAAATAAAAAAATGAAAATATGAAAATAAAAAATAAATATGAAAATAATAAATAAATAAATAAATAAATATGAAAATAAAAAAATGAAAAACCATATTTAATCCATATTATGTTACTTGTATTGTGTGTTTTCAGAGATGGCTTTGGTATTGGATACCTCAGCTGTTCTCAGTTGCTGATAGTTCTCTCTATAGGCTTGAGGCCTCTTGGGCTTTTCCCTGTTTAAGTTAGCATGTCTATTTGTATCTTCATTGTTCTAGCCATCATGTCTAGGCAGCATCCATGTTATTTTTCTTTCTTCTTTTCTCTTTTGTTTGTATTACACACACACACACACACACACACACACACACACACACTCACACACACACACACATACACACAGACAAGAAAATTTGAAACAATTGGTAAATCATGGAAGGGTTTGGAGAAAGGAAAGGAGAAAAATATAATAATAATATAATCTTAAAAATAAAGTAACGCAATTAGTATTAAAATAGAATACAATTTTAGTGTAAGAGGTTTAATGTAGATAATTTTGATTTCATCAGTTGTCTGCTGATAGACTTTTCAAAAAAGGTTGTCTTATCACATTTCACTGCTTCATCAATGCATATTTTTTGTTTTCTATTCAGATAATGAAATACTTTCAATTTCTCTAGTTAGATTATAATTTTTAAATAACCCAACACGTTGCTTAGATTATATTTGTGTACCAGAATCTTTTAACATTAAATATGTTTATTATCTGAACCATTACTCACCCACCAGTATCTGTATTTTCCTGTGCTCTGTGTGCTCTAGAGATAGTATCTATATTTCTATAATATTCCCTTAATAGTAGATACTGTCCATTTATTGATTACATGCATTTGCTGCAGTCCTTAAAATATTGTCAGTACACATCCTGCCTACATGTTATGTAATCCATTTGTCATTACATTTTATTTGATTATAAGGTCTCACAAAGTTGTTATTATAGTTTCCCAATCAATGTAGCGGTAAAGTTAATAGACAAGAGTGAGTGTTCTTGTTAATAAACCTCACACACATGCTTCTCTTAAACACATACAGACAGTTTGTATCCTTATTACATCATGAGTATTGATTTATCATGAACTTTTTCTTCTGATTGCTTACTAGCTATTTAGGTCAAATTGTTCATAAACAGCGCACTTAATTTTATAGCAAAAAGTCTTCTAATAGAGTGATACATATGTAAATTTCTTTTTGACAGACATGCATGCAGCAGCATACTATGGATCGCCAACTGGTTTCTATGGCACTGATTTCCATGGTTACTGTTTTGTGGATTAGCAGTCTACCTGGAGTTCGAATCAAATGCCTGCTATTCTTGAGACGCTGAGGTGGAGGTGTTTTCATAACTAAGCTAGCAACTAACTCATGGGAAAAAACTGTAAGCTCAGGGAAAAACAGAAATGGAACAGCTATATATTCTCATCAAAATCTTGTTCTCAAGCTTCAGGCTCTGGACTTGCAAAATAGTGATTACATAAACAGCAATGGATGCTCACGTAGTGCTAATAATCTCTTACAACCAAGGCTGCATTATGCCCAAGTTTCCGTTCCACTTTCCTTTTTATTGTATTGTGTGTGTGTGTGTGTTTGCTCATGTGCACTTGTGCACATGTTATGCTTCTGTGTATTCAAGTGCATGCACATGGTGTGTAAGCATGCAAAGTCCTAGAACTAATATTGTGTGGAATGCCCTACTTTTCTCCCTCTCTATTTTCTTTAATATAATTTTTCTCTTATTTTTTTAGGTCAAAACATAATGAAATCATTTTCCCTTTCCTTTTCCCCCTCTAAGCTCTCAGATTTATCCATCCTTTAACCCTTTAAAATTCATGGCCTTTAAAAAAATATTGTTGCTACATGAATGTACGTATATGTGAATACATGTATATTTTGAGACAACCTGCTCAGTCTGAAAAATGTTACTCATAGGTATGTTATCAGGGTTGGCCATTTGTCCTGGGTATGTTGTTCTCCAGATGACTATTTCTCATGTTCTTAGAACTCTTTAGCTACCTGTAGTTTTAGTGCAGGCTTGATTAATTTGAGCTTTACCCATCACCCCAAACCACTTTGGCAATCTATTGCTCTGGTTTATTTCATGTTTTTGTTTTCATGCTGGTAAGACATTGCATGTGTAGCTTCTGAATCTACTAGGATACACAATCTCACAGAAATCTCACCGATTCTCCAGCTTTTAACATCTTTCTACATTCTCTTCCATAATGTTCCCTGTGCTTTGAGAGTAGAAGTGTTTATAGATGCATCCACTGGGACTAGGCTACATAAGTATGCATTTAGATTAGCTGTGATTTTTCTGTAGCAGTCTTCATTTGCTGCATTGAGAAGTTTTCTTTATGAAGTGTGAGATTTCACTTATCTACAAGTATAAGGACATATGTCTATAATATTATGTTGATTAAATAAAGTGGTCATTGTAGATTCTTCTCCAAGATCTATCTATGACTCCAGTAGCCCAGAGTAGTTGACTAGGTTTCCAGTGCCCAGCATTGTTTGACTCCTGTTCAGTGGGTCTTGAGATCGTTTAGAGAGCTGTTGGCTACCACCAAAGTATATGTGCCACTATTGTCCCCTTAAGGTTATCATACCAAGCTGGCCATTGTTGTGGTTCATAGGTGTCACAGCTGGGTAAGACTGTTGGTTGCCTCCTTGTTTTGGAAGTTTGCATGATAACACCTTCTGGGACCATGAAAGCTGGGATTCTCTTGGAGGCAGATTTCAGGCCAGTTCCAGCTCACAGTTCTTTGTTCTCTGTGTCTAACATACATGATGTTCACCATAATTATTTTTTGAGACAAAGTCTCACACTGAACTTGTATTTACTAAATGCCTAGATTGTCTTGGAAGCCAGCACTGGAGATTTGCCTGTCTCAAAGCCTTAGCACCAGAGAAACAGATGAACATCAAAGCAAAAGGCTTTTATGTGTCCCTAGGTTTCAAACTCAGACTCTCATGTTTGCACCGATGGACTTTATTGACTTAGGTTTTTCCTTAGCTCCTAGTTGTGTGGTTTTTTTTTTTTTTTTTTTTTTTTTTATCATCAGGGCTTGGAGAGAAGACAACTCAGTAATTACTCTTTCAGAGGACCCAGGTTCTGTTCCCAGCACTAACATGGTGGCTCTAAAATCCTATAACTCTACTTCTGACAGTTTCTGATGTCCTGTTCTGGATGGCATAAACTACTGTATGCATGGGACACATGGAAAGCCCACACTGGCACATGCAGTTAAATGTTTTACAGAATTTAGCAATAACAGCAAATTAGCCTCAATTAACAGAAGTAGAAAAGTTTATTGAGAACACGCTTTAATCTAGAGTCTTTACCATTGGAGTGAGACCAGAGTACTTTCACAACAGTCTTTTTCTTTCAAGATTTTCCCAACTTATCTTCCAGTCTCCTATCATTATAAACCCCACTGAAGAAGTTTTGAAATAGAAGGGCATTTATCATATTCATCTTGCTAAGGCTTTGGTGATGCTAACAAAATTTAGTAAAAGTTGGAAAATAAGACACTTTAAAAATGATGTTACAAGGCTGAGAATAAAATTCAGTCAAACTTGCCACATCACTAAAATCAAATAACATCAATAACTACATATATGTGTATATATTTCTCTTTTTTTTTCAGAGCACCACACTCGTATATACATAGATATACTCTCACCTAATTTCATTCATTGTATTCCACAATGAAATCATAACAAAAATACTTTCTTAATTTTCTATATAATATTGACCTTAGGAAATATTGTCATTTTAAATTTTGGTTTGTAATCTTAGTGTCTATTGTTAAGAGAAATCTTAGTGTAATCTTGTGTCTATTGTTAAGAGAAAAAGTTAAAAATAAATTAAATGGTCCCAAACAAAGAACCATATTAATTCAGTGAGATATATCAGCTTTATGAAACATTTAATGGAAAGAAAAAGGTGATGTTTTTCACTGAATGGAGGAAACATCAAGGAAAATAAGCCTGATGGAAAACTATATTATTTTTTTAAAGTTACAGATTTTTATTTTAGGTTTTTCATAAACAATGGATATTAGTAGAATTCAAACAAATCCTGGAAAAGTGAAAATAAATTTGCTGCATTAGAAATTCACTTTTGTGGACTATTTCTTATATCTTATTATTCTTGTAAACTGCAAAGTGGACACTTTCTTTTAAAAATTTTCTAGCACAGTTTTTTTTTAATCATCAAGATGGTGATTTATTGATCTTAACTTACTAGTGGCTATGCAAATTAAAATAACTATTCCTTTAAAATTGTATTTGGAGTAGTATAACATCTTATATACCCATTAGCCACTTCTAGTTCCTACAATGAATTTCATAAAGAATCAAACTTAAGTGGAAATATTGTTCATGAGTGTCAGTAAAATTTATGATAGTTGTGGATTCTGATGTGGATTCTCATAGAGCAATTTCACAAAAGTAGTTTTTCAGATGGAATCCAGTGCCTTGACATCCAGTTTATTTGTGTATTTTCAGGGACGTCAGGAGTAGCTGCTGCTCCCTCGTTGGGAGATAGAGCCTTTGTAAAGAGATGAATGTCTCTGGGAGGTTGTCACTGATAAAAGTTGAAAGTTATTTGTGTCCTCCATTTCAGGTTTATATTAATCACCATGATGCCTCTGCTATCATCTCTTTTGCTATAACTCTTCAGGGTGAAACTGTAAAATGATCCATGGGGGTAAAATAGGTAGGCTGTTTTTTCCCACTGAAGAGGCATTTTAAAAAGGAAAGATTAATTAGATTAATTTAATTAGTTAAAATAAGGATATCAAGAAATATTATATTCATTATCTAAGCATAATAGTATAGACTTTTAAAACTTCAATATGTAGGGGTAAAAATGTATTTGACTTTGATATTTAAAATATTTATATATTCACTGCTTATGCAAAATTATAAGACTAACCTTTGTGCCCTCTAAAAAACATATTTCCCCACCAGGCTTTCTTCCTTCTGTTGATGCTTACTTGCAATTTAAAATAGCACTTACTTTCAAACATTTCATAAAGCTGACGAGACTCAGTGAACTAATATATTGCTGTGTTTGGGGCCATTGCACTTGTTCCCAGATTTTTCTTAAAACTATAGAATGAATCGTCTTTCCTTTGTATTATAGACTAAGATTATGAATTCATAATTTGTTTCAGAAAAGTTCTGTTTTCTTGAGGGCAGATGACTGGCTATATTTACAAGAAAATCTGTATGTACTCATGTTATAATAAGATACTAATGTGTGTGTGTGTGTGTGTGTGTGTGTGTGTGTACACATATGCACATGCATTTAAATCTAGAAGATCATCTTGGGTGTCATAATAAGAACTGCTAGTTACCTCCTTAGAGACAAAGTTTCTCATTGGACTGATGATGAGGCTGATTATTGTGCCTCCGAGATCCGCTGTTTTGCTCTCCGGCACTCTTATTACCAGCATGTGCTACACACCCGACATATCTAAGCGGGTTTTGAGAATCAAACTCGGATTCTCATGCTTGAGACACAAGCAATTTATCAGATGAGCTTTCTCCCCAGCCTCTGGAAGACTTATTATTTTTGCATAATACATACATAAAGGAATGTCTCATTCTGGCTTGCTTGTGTTTTGTTGAGTTCATTAAATGAAAAGGGCCAATATCCACTGACTCTACTTGTGATGCATATGTTTGTTTTTCATCATTTAATTAGTACAATAAAGTATAATCTAATTCATACTTAATGGAACTAGGTCAAGGTATACTACTCCTTGCAAATACTTCTAGAAAACAATACAGATTTTATTGTTTTAGAGCCTTGCTTAGAGGCTATGGTCTATATATCTTAATATATAAATATAAAAATGTATGTGTCATTGAAAACAGTGCATTTGACTATAAACATTGAATAGAAACACAAAATAATCTTAGTATATAGTTAAAGTAACACTTGCTTCAACCCAACAATGCTGTTAGTACATGCAGGGTTTGTTTTTTTTTTTTTTTTTTTTTTTTTTTTTTGCCTATTTCTAAGCAGGCTACACAGAGAGTCTACTTCTTCATCTTAGCTATTTATGTTTAGAGTAAATCATATGTGTTTACTGTAACACATGAAGAAACCTCCTTAAAATAAGACTTTTTAAAAAATGGGATGAAGTGCTACAAGCTATTAAAGAAGGTGCAGATAGAAGAATCCAGACATCATCTGAGAATGGTCCTTAGGAAAAGCAGGTGTCTTCCTGTGGCTGCTGACCCTTTGGTAGAAATCAAAACAGTATATCCTCTATTCATTTGATGAGAATTAAATTATTCACTATGGAGCACAGTGCCTGTTACATAGTGTCTATTATCCAGCTTCTTTTTTGTAGTTTTGGTTTGTTTTCTTGAATCATGAGCCTTAAGGCATTCTCTTGTATCTAACACACTCCTTATTCATCAATAGTGACTCTATGCCTAATCTTCCTGGGAAAGATCTTGTTATGGCAAAATCACAGCATCATTAGAGATATTTTCTCTATCTTTCTATGTAAGCTAAAATATCCTCCATTCTGAGCAATGAATTACATGGTGTGTGTGTGTGGGGGGGGGTGGTATGGGTGTGCCCTCACACACATATGCACTCTAATCATAAATTACAACTTAATGATTCACAAGGTCTGCACTGAAGGCAGCATGTAGCTGAACAACTTAATGCCCAGTGATTCACTAGCTTGTATTTGTTGATTTTTGGTTAAAGATGTTTCTGAATTTCATGAAGCTTGTGAGAAGGAATCCCTCTTTATATCTGAAATGCTTAGATGCTATTAGTGAATAAAGTATACAAGACCATACAGTAACCATAGAACTCAGGAGTAGAGTTTGACAGGATAGCGAGCTCCAAGCCAACATAGATTAATAGCTAGACACTGGATCAAAGAGAATAAAAACAAAACAACAGCGTCAACAACAAAATGAGTACATGAAAAATTTTGCCTTTAATGGATGCCAACTTTACTCCAGACAGAAAGTCACAGGAAAGGCACACTTTCCTCTTTGAGTAGCCTCATTCATTGGATAAGGGCATGGGATAAGACCCTTTCAAGGTAGTTAGTAAAAACAGGAGAACTATGCAGTTAGATTTAGACAAGGTACGATAAGCAATCTTCTAGTTTTTACATGGAGAAGTAAGAGTTAGGGTTGTTCTGTGAAATTTCCTTATGTTATGATGAGTGGCTACTTTATCAATGCCATACTTATTCAGAGTTGTCTTGATTTTTTTCTGTTGCTATAATAAAATACAATTATTTAATGCAACTTAGGGAGACACAGGTTTGTTTCATCTTCATCTTCCAGCATGCAGTCTTTCATGAGAGATGCCAAGGAAGGAACTCAAGAAAGAAACCTGGAGGCAGGGACTGAAGCAGAGACTATGGAGGAACTGTAGTTACTGGATCACTTCCTCTGGCTTGCTATGCTACCTCTTCTCTAAGGCCCAGGACCACTTAAGTTACCCTAGGATGGTACTTACCAATGTGGGAAGGGCTCTTTTGCATTAATTTGCAATTATGAAAATGCCCCTAGACATTCTCAAAGGCCAATCAGATGACATAAACTCCAAGGAGATTGCCTATTCCTGACATCTAGATTTCTGTCAAGTTGACAGGCTGTTACAAGAATCATTGGCTTAATAACCTTGCATGAAAAAAAAATAATATGTATAATCTATTGGTACCAGTAAAAGGAAGTTGTAATCTAGTGACAGTTTAAGTTTTGTCTCAATCTTTACGACTGAAAAGTACATAACATATAGCTAACACATGTGGTAATGTTTCTGAAATGCTTAGGCACCAGAGGGAAGTATCAACATAGTATATATTTCTTAGTACCCCCTAGACTCTCCATTGCTTCTAAAACAAGTTTGTTTTTCTTTTTTGAACTGAAAATAATCACAATAATTTATACTTCCTCTTAAACAACCCCACTTTTGGACTCACTCTAGAATATTTGTATTTAGTCAGTGAGGTGGCCGTTGCATTTTCCTGACATATCAGAGACAAGCTTAACTTTTACATTGTGTGCGATGAGTTTTTGTAGGAGAAAACATAAGGCTCCAATTTATATTTTTTCCTAAGCCAAAATAAACTCATCTTACATAAATGAACAGTGTCACTGCTTGCAATTTGCATCTTAATGCAAATGTCATTTCCCTGCTTCCTGTTAGAACTTCAAGTTCTGGCTTTGCATACCTGACAGTTCTCCCATTAATACACCAGATTTCTTTCTTTATACCTTCCCTTTGGGAGCCTATTCTGTCTCACCTACTCTTTCTCTGCCTGTTCTCACGCAGAATACATTCTAATGATATGTGGGAAATTTTAAGTTTCTAGATAGAACTTTCTTGTTTCAGTTGAGATGACAACGCAATGATGATTTCCCAGAGTTTATTTGGGAAGTCGGGCTCACATACTTTGGCTAAGTTTTATCCAGGAAGGAAAACTGAAGATTCTTCTTTCCCATGTACCCCATGTCTCCTTAAAACACAGAAGAATAGAGAAGACTGAAGGACCAGATCTTGAGAAAAAAAAAATGCTATAACCTCCATGAAATACAAACTTAGTTTTGTTCTTGAAGTTAAATGATATCTATTATAAAAGCACCATTTAAAAATCAATTTCACTATGGTCTTTCTCAATAAAGTTGTTTTAGGTCCCATGATCCCTTGGTGACTTTCCCTAGAGCATAAAAATAGATTGCGACAGATAAGGGAGAAGTAGAGACTGCAGAGAGCTGATGACTCATTCTATGGAACAGTTGGTTCTTGTTGGAAGCTTCAAAGAAGGGTGTTGGTGATGGCCAATAGGTTCTCCTATAAATCTGACTGTCAAAAATATTAGTTGTATCACTTGAACTAAGGAAAAGACAAATGGTACAAGGATAGTTCCCCAGGGAAAAACGTCCATGATACTTACATTCTGTATCTGTGGTTTAGATAACGTTCATGAAGGTTATTATAGTCATTTAGTTAAGGTAAGTGGATGCAAGCAGACTGGTGCAAAGTAGGGTTACATTCAGACAAAAAATGCAGCATTGTTTTTTCTGAAACTTAAGATACATCATAGTTTATAAAAGAAGATAAGAATTCTCTTCTTAATTTTTGTTTGTTAAAAGTGTCTTAATACATAATTCTCTCTTGAAGAGACTTAGATGGCATAGATAAAGCCATAAGATTCACAAGTATTTTCAGTATAGCTTGTCTGGAATCGTGATATTCAATACATTAAAGGAATAAGGAGAAAGTCTTATTCTCAATGTTTAAATAAATATAAATAAATCAGAATGGCTATGAAATAATTAGATGAAAGCAAGAGCAAGCACGATTGAAGATGCAGATTAATAATCACCAGCTGCTTTTACTTTCCATAGTTCCTTCTTAGGCATCTAATATTAGTAGGTCCTCATTAGTAATTTGTGGATAGCTTCCTCCTGCGCCTTCACATTTTCTCTGTTTACTTATGATATGCCAATGTACCACGTCTCTGAGGATGTAGCCTGTCAGAACACCGGAAAATATTAGAGGACAGAACAGACTGGTGAGAAAGAAGGGGTACCAGGCACCCTGTGATTTATTTTTTACAAATAGAAAAGCCAACCAGGTTAACATGAGATACCTGAGTCAGAATGTGCTGCAGGCCTTCTGACAGATGAGCTCGTCAGCACAATGTATGCCATTCCAACCATCATCCCGATGAATCATGGTGGTGAGATTCAGGCAGCATGCAGATGAGCAGAGATATTCAAAGGGCAAAAACCTTGCAGCAAAGACTGATAGAAGTTCATGGAACCCAAGGAGCCTACGGAAGATTGACATGCTACTGAAAGAATAAGAGTAGGAAGGACAAAGGCTCTATTAACAACCCTCTCTGGAAAGTCTCAGGCTGCATTAGGTAGAATTCCACACAAAGGTCATCAGGGCCAGTGATATACAACTGTCAGTCCTCACCTCCATTAGTCAATCACCTGTAAGCAAGCAAACACATGATTTCTTTCTACTTCTCAGAAATCCCTGTTATAATGCAGACAACAAATGAAATACAGTGCACATATAATCACAGACAGAAAATGAAAGATGGCTGCATTTTCCCCAGATTTTTTAAATGTAATTTGTGACACACCTGAAGTGACAGCCTGACATAGAACATCTCTGGAATTTCTGAATAGCTAAATGACCTATTCAATGAAATGAGAATTAAAACCATGTGTAAAGCCAGTTGTGAACATCTTTATTTTGATATCTCTGAAAATTTAATAAAACCATTTCAAATATGAATGTGTTACTTGTGTGTGTGTGTGTGTGTGTGTGTGTGTGTGTGTGTGTGTGTGTGTGTATGTGTGTGTGTGTGTGTGTGTGTGATGTTCAACTATACATTCTATGACTGGTGTGTGGAGATATGACTATAAATTTATAGGCTCAGATCTCTGCTCTACCATTAAGTTGGTTCTAGAGATTTAATTCTGCTTTCCAAACTTGACTCCAAGCACTTGAAATGGTTCAGGGATCTCCAGGGCCCATTTCAGGGAACATCAGAACATTATGTAGTGAAAGTAGGTCTCAGACTTGTTACATAGGTGGAGGTAACTTTGAATCACTAATCTTCCACCCATGCTAGGATTAAGGGTATGGACCAGCACACCTACTTCACTATGGACTCTTACAAATATTTTATAAACACTGTCCATGGTATATAATTCTTTTGAAGCTATGACTGAGTTAGGATTGTGTTAATCCCATACATGCGAGGAGAAAGACCACTGACCACAGACTGTGGCCAAAATTAAAATAAGTCTATTCTGTGCACAGCATCTTCTGTTCAGCCACTGTCTGTCCTTATGATGGGATCTGAGAGAACAGCCTTAACAGCCTCAAGCCAATTTTTCATATCCAAATTTTATAGCGCAAAACATCAAGGTCAAAAAATTTGCAAGCAAGCATGGTTGCATAAGTGAGACCAGGGACGACCAGGCCATTAGAGAAGTGGTTTTATTTTTCCTTTTTTCTTTTCTTCTTCTTCTTCTTCTTCTTCTTCTTCTTCTTCTTCTTCTTCTTCTTCTTCTTCTTCTTCTTCTTCTTCTTCTTCTTCTTCTTCTTCTTCTTTTCCTTCTTCTTCTTCTTTTTTTGAAAGGCTCTTTCTGTGTAACCAAGGCTGGCTTCATGTTTACACTCTGCTTTTATCAGCATGTGTACTTCTGAACTTATAGGTGTACCCACAAAAGAGTGTGAAAATCTTGGTATATAACACAAGAGAATCAAAGACAGGTTTGAACTATTAGCCTTGGTCTGAAGGCTTGTGCCTATCTTATTGAATATTGTAATCCTGTTGTGCCATGTTTAGTTGCTGTGCCTGGGAGGTCTGCTTTTTTCTTGAGGCACATATGGACAGGTGGGGAGGGGAAACTATGATCATGATGTATTGTATGAAGAAAAGAATAACTAATTTTTAAGAAATGTCCACATTGATATTTTTCACTTATATTTTCTGTTAATGAAAACAACAAATGAGGGTTAACTAAGGCCAAGTAAGAGGATGAACACCTAGGAGGAATGATAATGGATACAAATGCTGTGCTATTCAGAATGAGCCTTGTCTTAGTTTGCTTAACTTGGAAAATTGGTTTTCCACTTTAGGGAATAAATTATAGCAATTCATAAGACCATCATCATAAGTTCAAGTTTCTGTTGTGAAATCTTGAGATGCAGAGTTTTCTACTCCATGAAAGACTTTAAGCAAGGGCTGGATACCTTCTCAATAAAGAACAGAACAGTCTACAAATCAGAGGGCATTTGAACTGGAATTTGATCAGATCCTTTCACTTCAGCTCTGAAGTACTAAGCATGTTAAGGATCACTTGAACACCATTCTTACCTTAGGAATTTAACTTAAAATTTTTTCACTCCTTCTAAGAAATCAATTCTTTCCTACTGTTAATCCCTTTCAGGATGCAAATCATTTTAGAAGAGTCTCTATGTAACCTGTTATTCTTACTCTATTATAGGTGTGTTTTAGTAAAAAAGAGTATTTTTTTAGGCCAAATTTGCTATAAAGAATTATGTACAAGATTTGGGTTTGTTTCAAAAGCTTCTTGATTTCAGATTTGTTCTGTTCTTCCCATAGTTGGATCATTTGAGTAAGCAACATAAATTTCTAAGTTTTCATTTAGTCATCTATAGAGTAAGAATAACATTTTCCGTATGGCACTGCTATGAGGATAAAATGAAATCATCCATAAAATGTAACTTGAAAAGATGATGGTACATGATAATTGCTTCAATAAATGTTAAAACCTAATTACTAAGTACTTAATTTCTCTGACCCTCAAAGTTTTCAGCTGTGAAATGAAGTAAAGGAGAATCATTTCAAGGAATTGTAGCTAAGATTTAGTAAGATGTGAAAAGTATGTAGCAAAGGCTTGATTCAGTAACAGCTCAACAAATGCAGCCACTATTGACCCACTTGAGATTCTAGAGTGCTTCAGGATGGCCTTAGCTAATGTCCTGTGTTGTTTTGTTAATCTGTTAACTCATACATCTAAATTCCAAGCCAGATATCTCTGATGTTGAAAAACAATTATCAATGTTTTTAAGGCATTTAATTTTTCTAAGAAGTTGGTGAAATCAGCAGTTCGTCTTTCAAGCAATCTGTAGATAGATAAATAAAATTTGAAATAGATTTCAGCTAATTTATGAGCTCCCGAAAGCAATTCATGGGGCTGTGGATACCATGGCAAACCCCTTGGTCTATAGTACAAACTGATTGTGTCTGAAGACTTACAAATAGTCCTTAGTGGGATCAGCCATTGCACATTGCACTCTGACGCTGCGCATATCAGCCCCCTGACTCATTTGAGTCAGTACACGTAACCTAGTTTCAATTCTTCCAGAGGGCTCCTACATAATTTTATTTTGGAGCATGACTAATACACTGCAATTCACAAGTGAGTACCTTCATAAATACTAATTTATGGGGAAATTTAAATGAAGAAACCTAACACCCCTAGAAATAAAATTTAGGATGTAAAAGACTGAAGCCAAAATATCAAATTTTTTCAATGAGGCTCTGGCATAGTAAGAAAGAAAAAGTCTAAATGAGTAAAGGTAGAAAATAAATATGTGCATACATGTTCGAATAACAGCTTACCTAACTTATAGCAACAAAATGCAATTTTCCACTTGCCTGGTTTTGTGGTTTGATTGAGCCAGTCTTCAGACCTCTCCCTTCTGTAGCTGTCACTGATCTAAGTGTATCAACTAAGCATAAGATACTATTTGGAAGTTACACAAAACTGTGATTTTGTGAAATGGTTTCATTCTACAGACACGTTTGTGATATCTATCAAGAATACATTATTTAGACAATGACACTTCTGAGATAAATAATTTTAGTATATAAGAAAAAGAAAGAAAACCCTCCCTTACTAGGGAAGAAATATACAGTAGTATTTAGGTTTATGTATAATGGAAAAATGCATGTCCACTGTGATGGGTTAGAGAGATCTCAGTGCAAAACTATGCTTTTCTTATAATATGATTATTCTGTATTTTGATAAATAGTTAATACCTGACCAGTGTTCTGAAAATAGATATCAACCGTTAATTGTGTCAATTGTCATAGACTTGTATACTTTGTTTTTTATATTCCCAAAAGTTATTCAGTGTATTTTAGTAATTCAGGTATGTATAAAAAGTACTTTGTTAATGGCTTTTATGAATACTTCAAGAAAATAATTATATTTAAAAGATTATATTAACTTTCATATTTTTAATACATTTCTGATCTAGGCTTTAGAGTTTATAGTTACATATTTCATAAGGTCTCAAGGCCAGGTTTTGGATGAAACTGTTTATATTTTGACCTCAGCAGTTATTGTTTGTGTGGCTTAATAACTTCCCTCATTCAGACTAAAGTCTCAACACTATGGTCATAAAAGCACAACTAGCTTCATGGGTAGAATAAAGGTAAGTTATTTTTAAAAGGGTGTAATGACTCCCATTGAATTAAACATACCACAGAATTAAATCTAAGTAATAGATTTTAAGGTATAAGCATAAGGTGTAAGGAAACTGAATAACACCAATTAGCTTTTTAGTACATGAAATTCTTTAAATAAGTACATTTTATTGAGGTGTCTTTTTTTAAATACTATTTATTTGTTTTCAATACATCCTGATGACAGTTTCCCCTTGATCTACTCCTTCCATTGTCCCCAGCTCCAATTCCACCTCCCCTCTCCTCCAAATCCACTCTTCCTTCTTTCCCTTTTGAAAAGAGAAGAGCTTCTAGGACTATCCACTGAACACAGCATAACAAGATACAGTAATAGTAGGCACAATATCAGGGTCAGGCAACCCAGTAGGAGGAAAAGGGTCCCAAGAGAAGATGAACAAGTCAGAGACACCCCATTCCCACTGTTAGATATTTCATAAAACACCAGGCTAACAACTACTATATGTGTGTGTGTATGTGTGTGTGTGAATGTGTGTGTGTTTGTGTGTATGACTTAATGCTGACCCAAATAGGCTCTTTGATGGCTATTTCAGTCTCTGTGAGCACCTATGGGCCCTGCTTAGTTGATGTCTGTGGGCTGTATCCTCCTGGTATCTTCAAACCTTCTGGCTCCTACATTTTATCCTCTCCATCCTCCATAGGGTGCCCAGACCTCCAAGGTAGGGACCAGATAAATATCTCCAATTTAAGCTCTTTCACTGACTAATGCTGCATCTGCTCCCATTAACTGCTGGCAGTAACCTTTTGGTAATAATTAGGTTTGGCACCGATCTATGAGTATATAGGGCTGTCATTAGGAATCATTTTATTCATTTTTTTTCTATCATAGGTCTCTGGACTATCCACACTTTTGTTCCTGGTCATCCAAGCTATGCTGGGCATGAGATCCCTCTCATAGAGTGGGTCTCAGATTAGATGCTCCTTCATTTATCGGCTACTCCTACATGTTCTGTGCCTCTATTTCCCCAGTACATTTTGCAGACACGATATACTATAGGTCAAATATTTTATGCCTGGGTTGGTGTTCCAATCCCACCTTTAAAAGCTTTGCCTAGTTACAGAGGATGGCTAGTTAAGTTTGAAAATCCTCTGTTACCAGGAGTCCTCTGAGGGTCACCCTCATAGATTTTGAGAGTTTACATTGGGCTAGAGTTCCATGTTGCTCACTCCACCCCTCCATGCCCTTAGATTCCAGTAGTCTCTCCCAGTACTTCTATCACACCATCCCATGCCTGACACCTCTTGTCCCCAACCCTACTTGCCTACAGTTCACCTGCTAAATCTATTCTATTTCCTCTTCCCTGAGAGACCTGTGACTCCCTTTTTATTGTCCTTTTGGTTACCTAGCCTTTCTGGGTTTATTGGTTGTAGCATGATGACCATTGACTTCACATTTAATACCCACTTATAAATGAGTACAGATAATATTTGTCTTTCTGAGTCTGAGTTACCTCTCTCAAGATGACTTTTTCTACTCCTAATATGTAAGTTTGGATCGTTATGAACTTATGATCCTTCTGCCACAGCTTCCACAGTGTTGAGATTACAGGTGTGTTCCATGCAAATCTAGCATAATAATAATACATTTATTCATAGATGTGTCCATGTGTGTTCATGTGAATCTATGCTTATGCTGTCTCTCCTCTATTAGGGTCCTAAATGTTCACTAACTACCATGTATTTTAGTGAATCTTAGGTTCTCAATCCTAGGCAGCACAAACATATTTTGTTGGCTGAGTCTTTTTCTTAATGTTTTAATGGGATTCAAAAATCATTGCTCCCATGAATTGTTTTATAATTTTGCATAACACTGACATTCTGACAAATTTGAAAAAAATGCCTATACTTTTTCATAAGACTCGTCCATTTTTTTTGAAACAGGGTTTTAGTCTGTAGCATAGATTGGTCTAATACTAGCTATGAAGCTAGCTTAGATAGATCTGGAATTGAGAGAAATCTTCCTGCTTCACACCTCAAGTGTTGAGATCACAGGATCACTATGCTTAGCTAATATGGATTGTTAATTTAACTTGAAACATTGCTGCTCATAGTTCACCCTGGGTAGATCTTCACTGGGATCACATGGGAGACTACCTACTTGTGAGTATTAGTCATCTGGATGCTTAGACTCAGTACTCTAGGCCAGTAGCTCTACAGAATCTATGCTTGATATTCCAGTTCAGAAACACGATCTTGAGTCATGATAATATGCCATCAGTATAGTATGGATTCTCCCTTTTGTTTGTATTTTGTTTTGACCTATTTCTTTGAATGTGATTTACTCTACACAGGAAGTATAATCTAATAGTCACACGAATTTCAAAGGCAAGTCACAGAGCTTCACAACAATTTCACTTTTTGTCAACTTGGAGAGTGAATGTCCAAAGGACATTTTTCTCTACTTTATGTGGAAGCAAAAAGAAAGAAAATACAGTTTTCTGATGGCTGCACCTTTAAAACACTCTGTAATTGAGTCTCCACTGAATATTTGCTAGAAAATCTGTCTTATTTTCCCAATGTCCTTTTCTTCAATGGTCATAACAGAGTATTTATATAAACCTTATACAATGAACTTTATTAGTATTTAGTGACCACATTTTTTTTTTAAATCTAGTATCACTGTATGTTTTTCAGAGTTGCTGAGAAATATATTTTCAGATAAAATGTGATGGATTTTATGTGCCTTAAGGTGTTCTGCCTCAATAAAAGACCATCTCGTTTGTGTTTCAAAGTTTCTATATGGGTTTGTAAAACATTCCCTCTTTTCCTTTTTACAGAAAATAGATTCTTCTCTCACATAATATATTGCAACCACAGTGTCCTCTCTCTTCCTCCCATTCCCTCCATTCCTCTTGTCCCCAAGTTCCACTCCCCCTCCCTTTCCCTTCATACAAGAGCAGTTCTCCAAGAGACAATAACAAAACCTGACAACACATAAACTATATGACAAGGCAAAAATCCCACATATTGAGGTTGAATACAGCAACCAAATTCGAGAAAAAGACTCTTGTAAAATCACTCCTGCCCCTACTCTTAGGAGTCCCACAAAAACACCAAGATAACTGTTATTACATATAGATGGAAGACCTGGTGTAGCAAATTCTTGCAGACCCTATGCTTGCTGAAATATCCCTTTTAGTTACTAAAATTTCCATATACCCCATGTGAAAAAAGATTTCACATAAATTGTCTCTCTTAAAAAACTTTAGCCCAAAATATTTCCACCTAGTGTGACCATCATTGCACAGTGAACATATATGAAAATATATCTGTACAATATAAAATAGAATATCAGTAAAGAGGATGTCTGCATGCTGAATTTTCTATTAGAATGCACCAAGTTCTAACCACCCATGCTTTGTCAGTATTACATCCCCTAGCAGACAGAGACAGGCAAAAAGAAAAATTTAAGAATATATATGAGAAAATCTGTAGCTCCTAAGAACATGATCTTCTATTTTCCTACTGTAAACTGGAAAATATTTGTCAGTATCTGCTTTTCGCACATGGAAGAACTTGCTTCAAATTGCAAATTGTTCCTCAAGAGAGACACCACTTTAAATATTCCTTGCTAGGTGCATCGTACCCTGGAACATGTACAGGAATGTTGTGTTTGGGGATTTGTAGTTGTGAAACCCTTCACTTGATGCTGTGCAGAGTAAAACTGGGTTTTGGGATGGGGGTGGCTGCAAAACAAAGCAATTAATTGCCTTTCTTTGTTAAAAGACAAAGACATTTTCATAAGGTGTATGTAGCTTCTGAGGGATTTCTCTTTTATTGTCCCACTGGACAATGATAGTAGGTAGGCCCATAGGTTGATGTTGTGGTGCATTATTTATGAATATATAAATAAATAGGCATGTATGGGCTTATAGCAGAATTAAATACAATCAAAAGAGTAAACACAAAAATCTGTTTTGAATTCAGATGGCTGCCAGCTTAAAATGTTTCAGTTTAAGTTTTCAACACTATGAGAAAAAAAATAGATTCAGTAGACATCAGACTTTAAAATATGATATTTAGCCAAGCAAACAAAAAGTATTTCAAGGTTTCCTTTGGAAACTGGCCAATGACAATGAACAGCATCTTAGTCAGGCATCATTTCACTAGGGTGACAGATGGGCCAGGGTGACAAGTGCACTAGGGTGACAGGCTTTACAGTGTGACATGCTGTTCAGTGAGGACATGTGGAAGGAAAGGGTTGTTGGATGTAGATTTGTTTAGGGTGCATACAATTTATAGTGGGTTAATGTGACTTAATGCTATAACAAATTGAGGACAATCTATGTTTGTTATCAAATTCCATCTGTAGAGTGGTCCTGATGTGTGAAGGTAACATACAATAGCAATCAGCATTACAGAGAATCTTTATGTTTTCTACTAGAAATTGGTTACGTTTCTGTGCACATAAAAATTTAAAATGCCCTTTGTTAATGATAAAAGTCAACTTCATATATTTATAACTGAACTGTTAGGAGTCTTCATTGTCTAAACTTTACAGAACCTCAAACTCAGAAAATTAACAAATGGCTTGCTCTCGTATAAATGATAAAATTCAGAATATTGTTAGTATACCACTGCTGCTTGAGTTGAAAGACTTAATTCACAGGCTTATTCTTGTCTCAACTTGTGATACCACAACAAAATACCAGAATGAAAATAGTTTATTTTCTGGTGGTTGGGAAGTGAAAGTTTGAAATGTCACCCTTTGGCTACTGAGGAAGTCCTTCTTGGTGCTTCTCACATGGCAGCAGGTGGAAGGGCAAGAGGACCTACCTAGATCTATCCATCCCATTCATAAAGTGACTTATTTCATTCATAAAGTTTCACTCCTTATGACTTTTCCTTCC
Source organism: Arvicanthis niloticus (assembly GCF_011762505.2). Lineage (NCBI taxonomy): Eukaryota > Metazoa > Chordata > Mammalia > Rodentia > Muridae > Arvicanthis > Arvicanthis niloticus. The sequence goes on from NC_047661.1 coordinate 116,459,288, forward strand.
ATGTCTTAAACTGCTATCACATTAGGGTTTAAGTGTGAATATTAGACACGTATCTTTCATAGCATATCTTGTGTTTCCTTTTTCATGGGAGGGTTTAAGTTATCCAAGATCCTGATAAAAGACCTTATGAGCTTCGTGAAGCCTTGATTTTGGCCCAGATTCAAATATATCTTTGCTAAGTCAAACAACAAACCAAATAATTCATCTTTTTTCTTCCCTCTTTTTGTCTTTGCCAAGAGATGCAATGTGCATTTCTTAAATCATGCACTATGCTTAAATATATCTCTAAATGTAACTTTAGTTCAACAGATGTAATTGTAGTCTCAGAGGCTTATTGCTGAATAAGCTCAACTTTTCTAATTCCTTCTGAACTTTGGCTGACTGGTCCAACTCAGCTGTTCAGACTCAAACTCCTCTCTAAAGCTGTCTGATTCAAACTGGATTCTCTGGGCTTCTCACTGAACTGATCTGTTTGACCTCAAAGATAACTCTGGCAATTTGTTCTTCACCTGTATCTAGCTTCTTTTCTCTGCAACTTGTCTTTGAAAAACTGTCCCAGAAAAATTGCTTTCATGATGAACTCAACCAAACTGAATTGCATTCAACTGAACTGCACAGAACTGCACTGAAGTACGTTGAACTGAACTCCATTCCATTGCCTTAATTCAACTGAACTGTGCTTTCTGAACTGCCCTCCATTCCTGGCTCCTAAGTACTGCTCCTAAGTAGCCTGTCTGTTCTAGTGAGAGTTGGAAATATCCTCTCTGATTCTATTTTGTGAAATCCTTTTCTGATTTGTCCCTTTTGCTGCCCCTCAATTAGACATCACTTTCAAACATTGTGGTTTCCTTCTAGAAACTAACTTTATTTTTATAGTTTGAGATTGAAGATATGTATTAGAGGTGTTGTCTGTATTCCAGCTAGAGGGATTAAAGGTGTCTCATTCCAGCTGGATCTCACTAACCTAGAGGATCTTCGAATGTGATCCTTTGCCATTGTGGCCATGTTGTTGGATTAAAATTTCTCTATGTTAATTGATTAGTTTTTGGTAAACCTATATTTTTAGGTAAATGATGTCAGTGACTTATGTTTCAGTTACCTTTGAAATGAATTTTTGCTTTTCCTATATGTGAATGAATGTGCTTATCTATTCTAAATTCAATTCAAAGTAATGATATACTTTTACTATCTTATTTTACTTTTCAAGACAGAAATTTCAATGTTATTACTATTAGTAGTTACAAACTTCATGTTTTTTTTTGTGTTCTATGCAAAATGGTACACATACACAAGGAACTTTCCTTGTCTTCATGCCTTGGACTTGTGTTGTCTACTTATAGAGAATATGTAAAAAAATAAGTTGGTTTGATTTTTCTATACTCCTCCATGTGTTTTTTGTCTCATGCTCTGTAGGGCTGGCCCTTTATGCTGCTGTTCTTCTAATTCTGAGAGATGATTCATTTTGGTATTTCTGACATAAAGTACAGGCTTTCATGTATCACTCCAATCATCTCATTCTTTTAGAGTCTCCATAGTACTGAAAGTTAAGCTTCAAATAAAACTTTCAGAATATGAGACATGTTTGCTTATAAATTTTCAAGATGGTTTAAAAATACCCTCACTTGAGTTAATGTTGGGCATAAGAAACACTAATTTTAAAAGAACCTAAAGAATAAAAACGAATTCACTTAATTTCTTCAGTATCTTCCCAAATTCCAGTGGTTACACTTCTTTTGTCCAGCATAGATATTATTCCAATTATATCATTTTTCCCACTGAACTCCTTTTTTGTTATACTATTATTTCTAATGCTATATACAAGCAGTTTTTCTTCAGGAAAGGGTCTGTATCAGTTCTCAGTCTTTTATTGACTTGAATGGCCTTGAGATTCTGAAGGCTACTGTACAAGTATTTATGTTTATTTCAACTTGTCTAACTGTAATATTATTATCTTCATGCAGATGTATGTATTTCGTCATCCCACAACATAAATGCTAAAACCAGAAATTCTACACAGTTTGAATATGCATAACATATCTGGAGATAGGACCCATGTCAAAACACAAAAGTCATTTCTGTTTTATACAATGTAAATTATAAAAGTAATTTTATACAACTTTTTCTACACCTGTGTTTTAACTATAACCTTTTATGTAAGGTCAGATTTATAATTTCCCACTTGTGGTATCATGTCAGTATTCAGAATATTTCACATTATTAAGTATTGAAGATTTTGAATTTCATGTAGAAATGTAAAACATATATTAAATTATTTTACTGGAATTTGTTAAAGAATGTCCAAATCATAGAAGTTATTGGATGTGAAGTAGTTTCAAAGATGAAAATTAAATTTGATTCAATTAGATTCATAAACATCACATGCTCAACATTTTAACCTTTCATAAAAAGTGTAAATTAGGTTATTGGAATTAGGAATACAAGCAAGAGTTTAAAACATAAATATCATGTAGCCAATTGACCAAGTTCAAATATCTTAGTATCTTATGGTATAATTCCTAAGTGGCTGGTAGTTCATATGTTGTATATACCATGAACAGAACAATTGATCATGTCAATAGGTTATAATATAGTGTGAGATACCTCTAGTAATGGTAGCCAAATTGGTATAAATCATTCTGCAATCTTTTTGATATTGTGATTAACAAAATGAAATTTACTAAAAATAACTCAGTATGTACTTTATTTTTAAGTTTTGAAGTTTGTTTTATTTTTTGAATAGGAAACTGGGAAAGCAAGCTGATAAAACACTCTGTGTCCTATCACCTTATAAGGACTAGAAGAAAGGAGATAAAGAAAAAATGGAACAAAGGATATGTCTGTTTCTAACACTCACTATTTAAGAGGCATGTGCCTCTCAAACAGGTATAATCCTCTCAGGATTATGAACATGAAGAAATTGTGGTATCATTTGCCATTAGTTATAGAAAAGGAAGGTCAAAGTTTTGTTATTTATTTATTTATTTATTTATTTATGTTTACATAGTAGACTGATTTTGATGAAGAATTGTTAAATCATGCTTTTGAACTTGTGGAGAAAATGTGGATTCTTCTACATTTTAATTTGTCATTTGGAAATGGCTTCCTCACAGGATTTACTCCACAGAAAATGGTCATGATGCGGTTGAAGTAATAAAACTCATGGGAATTAAGATGAGAAGAGCCCTGTGCTGGCTTAAGCTATATAAAAATAAAGTGATATTAACAAGATGCTTGGGAAAGAAAACCAGGAAGAGGATTGGGAAATGAAGAGAGTGGGCCTATAGAAGTATGTACATTGAAGAAGCAATAACTTACCACTTACCGAGGGACCGCATGGGCAGAAGTGCTCTAAAATCATAATCCCACCCTAGCTTATAGGGAACTAACAGTGTTTTATTGATTCTGTGTACTTTTAAGTAGATGATGGAGTACATTTGCTCCCTCTGATAGATGGAGTCAGTGAGATACAGCTAGATGGCTCTACTTAAAACCAAATTACACAGCACACAGAAAGAATGCTGTCATTAGAGTGAAGTGCTCTTGATTCCCTCTTAGATGGTCTGTGAAATACAGCATAGGCTTGCAGCTAAGCTCCTCTGATTTCATTTTACATTCTCTGAGGAATATGAAATAGGCTTGAAGCATTTTATATTTGATAAAACTCAAGTGTAAGATGATGTAAAAATGGCTTGTTGCTACGTTGACCAAATACCATCACATAAAAAGTGCTTGATTTAAAAATATGGTTTCAAAGTATACAATCTGAGAATGTTACTCTGTTGGTTCCCTACGGGCTTTCCTTTATTTTCTTCAATCTTTAGTCTGCATTCAGTTCTCTCTCTCTCTCTCTCTCTCTCTCTCTCTCTCTCTCTCTCTCTCTCTTTCTGTATCTATCTATCTATCTATCTATCTATCTATCTATCTATCTATCTATCTATCAGAAAAAGTATAGGGCAAGTGATTATTTAGAAGTGAGAAAAACATAGCATAAATAATTAAAACATCATTCTGGTGGACAAGATAAAAAATGAGGCTTCCAGTAAGCAAGTCTTGTGCCATTCAGTTAACATAAACTTTAAACCCAAATTTTTAAATTGATTTGTATGGATATGATTTGTATGGTTTTAGAATGGATATCCTATACTTTATGACTAACATCTACCTATAAATGAGTGCATACTGTGCATGTCCTTTTGGGTCTAGGATATGTCACACAAGATGATATTTTTGAGTTTCATCCTTTTGCCTGCAAATTTCATGATGTCTTGTAAACCCGATTCTTATGCATTCATAGAGATGATTCATTCTGTCTTCAAAAAAATAAGTGAAGATAACTGTTTAAATCTCCAAACCCGTGATCAAGGTTTGAAATGTTATCTTTTTTGTTAGAAGGGAACCCAAAATTAGAAGATAAGGTCTTTATTGTTTGAAAAGTTAGACAGGCTTTAATTTACCTAAGTGTCATTCTTCTTTGTTTCATTAATTTTCCACAAAAAGAGAAACTGTTGGCTCATAATTGCAGATTTTTAATAAGTCTAGGGCCATTGTGCCATTTATAACATATTAAGAATTAGAATCTAAGGTAAGCCTCATTCTTTTGTATTTTAAAAGTAGGCTTCAGATCACTGGTACCCCTACTCTTCCCCTCTCTATGGCTCACCCACCAATCTACCTACCACACAATGCTCCTTATTTACTTACCTGATTTCTGCAGCTACTACAACTTACACACTCAAGTATGAATATTTGGAGCTAAGCACCTCAGAAGAGAATAGGGGACTTGTCTTCAAGAGCCAGAGGAACAGGGGGATTGACATAAGATTGTGTCTCCTAGGGAAAAAAACCCTTTGGCCAACAACTTGATATAATCCATTCAAAGTACTGGAAACATTATTTGATGAAAAGAGATATTCAGTTGGGGCTGTCTCCTCTATTATTTGGCAATTTGATGTATACCACATTCATTTAAGTATGTACTTTACAAAGCTTTGACTCTATTAGTTTTTCATACTGCCCCTCAATAGACCTTGATTTTAGCTACTTCTCCCCATACTTCCTGCACCATCCTACTCTTTCCTCCTTTGCTCTGTTTGCTCCATCTATGACAGTATCCCACCCTGTGCATCCATAAATATTTATTATATTTTTCTTTTCTAGGGAGATCTATCTGACCTTGCCCCAAGTACCTGAATCTTTAGCTTCACTTGATGGTTCTACTGATTTCAGTTTGGTTATCTTTGCTGCAACAGCTAATATCATACCACATCTGTCTTTCTGAGTCTAGGTTACCTCACTCAGGATAATTATTTTTCTAGCTCCATCCCTTTACCTGCAATTCCACATTGTGAAATGCTCCACATTTTTTTTATCTACTTATCGGTTGAGAGACATCTAGGTTGTTTCCAAACTCTGTATATTATGAAAAGAACAATGACCAAGGTTGAGAAAGTATCTTTGTGGTAGAATGAAACATCTTTAGATACATGCCCAAGAGTGGTATAGCTGGATCTTGAAGTAAATTGATGATTCCCAGATTCCTGTCTGCCTGAGCGACCAGCACATTGATTTTCTTAGTTCTGTATGAGTTTACATCCCCACAGCAGTGGATCATTTCTTTTTTCACTCTACATTCTCACCAGCATTATCTGTCCTTTATTTTGTTGATCTTAGCCATTCTTATGGATGTAAGATGAAATCTCAAAGTAGGGTTGATTTTCATTGCCCTGTTGAATAAAGATGATTTTAACATTTCTCTAAGTGTTTTACAGCCACTTGAGTTTCCTCCTTTTAGAATTCTCTGTTTAGGTACATACCACATTTTAAAATTATTGTATTTGTTTTCTTGATTTCCAGTTTTTTTTTTTTTTTTTGGCTGGGGGGTGAGTTCTTTATATATTTTACATATAGCTCTTTATTGAATTTGTTATTGAAAAAAGTTTTACCCATTCTGTAGGCTGCCACTTTGTCTGAATGATAGTATCTTTTGCTGTGCAGAACTATTTGTTTCATGAGGTTCCATTTATTAATTGGGATCTTAGTGCTTGCGCTGTCAGTGCTCTCATAAGAAATTCTTTTTCTCTGCCAGTGAGTCCAAGGATAGACTCTAATTTCTATTCTATCAGGTTCACTCTAACCAGGTTTAATATTGAGATCTTTGATTAACTTAGAGTTGGGTTCTGGGGAGGAAAATAAGTATAGATCTATTTGCATTCTTCCACATGCTGTCATACAGTTGGCTAGCACCATGTGTTGAAAGGCTGTCTTGTTTCCAGTGTGAATTTCTGGTCTCTTTGTCAAACATCAGGTATGAGTAGGTGTGAAGATTTATGTCTGAGATTTCAGTTCAATTCCTTTGATCAATGTATCTGTTTTGTGCCAATAGCATACTGCTTTTACTACAATAGCTCTGTAGTTCAATTTAAAATTCATCACTAATATCTCCCACTGCTCTCTATTAGTCAGGACTGTTTTAACTATCTTGGGCTTTTTTTTGTTTGTTTGTTTCCATATTAAGCTGAAAATTGTGCATCCAATATCTGTGATGAATTGTGTTAGAACTTTGACAGGCATTGCAGTGAATGGGTGAATTTCTTATGGTTCAGTGGCCATTTCTATTATATTAATCATATTGATATATGAATATGAGAATGGGAGATCCTTCCATCCTCTGATACCTTTTTCAAATTCTTTCTTCAATTTAATTTTATAATATAAATTTTACTTTCTTTGTTATAGTTACCCCAATATATTTTATAACTTTAGGAGCCAGTATATAAAGCATTCTTTTATGATTTATTTCTCAGTCTGTCTGTCTTTTGTATATAGAAGGACAACAGATTTTTTGTGAGTTAATTTTGTTACTTTGTTGAAAGCAATATTTTTTTCAGTTTTAGGAGTTTTCTAGAGGAACTTTTAGGTTAACTTATGTATACTATCAGATCAACTACAAATAAAAAGACTTTGACTTCTTTCCAGTGCCTATCACTTTGATCTAATTTAGTTTTCTTATTTCTCTATCTAGTACTGTAAGAAATATATTGAATAGGTATGGAGAGAAGAGTAGACAACCTTGTATTGCTCTTGAATTAGTGAAAATTAGAAATGGTTTTAATGTTTCTCCATTTCAGCTGATTTTGGCTTTGGGCTTGCTTTAAACTGTCTTTATTATGTTGAGGTATATCCCGTGTATCACCAGGACTTTTATCATAAAAAGATATTAGATTTGTCAAAGACCTTTCTACATTTAATGTGATGATCATGTGGTTTTTATTTTGCAGTTTGTTTATGTAGAGGATAACATTTCTTTATTTGCGTGTGTTGAAACATACCTGCATCTCTGGAGTGAAGCCTACTTGATCATGATACATGATCCTTTCTTTTCTTTTCTTTTTTTTTTTTTGCATTCAGTTTGTAGGAATTTTGTTGAGAATATTTGAACCTATGTACATAAGGAAAACTGGTCTGTAATTTTCTTTGTTGAGCCTTTATGTGATTTGGACATCAGCATAACTGTGGCCTTTAAAAGGAATTGTATAATGTTTCTTTAGTTTTAATTTTATGAAATAATTTGGAAGAAGTGACATTAATTCTTCTTTGAACATCTGTAGAATTCTGTGCTAAAAATAACTGGCCCTGGACTTTGTTGGGGAGGGAGAAGAGGGCTGTAGACCTTTAATTTTGGCCTTGTTTATCTACTCTTGATTAACTTTGGCAGGTGTCATGTATTGACAAATTATCCATTTCTTTTACATTTTGATGGAGTACAGGTTTTAAAAGCATGTTCTTATAATTCTGTATAATACCATAATGTCTGCTGTTATGCTTCCATTTCAAATATGTTAATTTGGAATTTGGTGTCTTCTCTCTCTACCTTTTAATGTTTTGGTGAGGCCTTGTCAAATTGATTCCTCTCATCAAAGAACCAACTCTGTTCCATTGATTCTCTGGATTTATTTTTACTTATTGATTTCAGACCTGAGTATTATTATTATATATTGTCTACTTATTTTGTGTAAAAGTAACAGTTGTGTTAAGTTACTAGTATGATATCCCTCAATTAATTCATTAATTAATTAATATTATAATAAGCACTTAGTACTCTGAACTTGTCTCTTAGAGTAGACTTCTTTATGTCCTATAAGTCTGAGTATACCGTCTATTTTCATTGAATTCTATAATATTTTATTTACCATTTCTGCTTTGACCATTTTTTTTTATTCAGTGGAGAACCGTTCAGTTACCAAGATTTTGTAAGCTTTTTGTTGTTTCTATTATTGATATATATTGGTGTATAGATTTAATCTGTGGTGGTCAGATAGGATACTTGATGTTATTTTAATATTCTTGTAACTTCTGAGGGTTGCTTCATATGATAGTGGTCAATTTTGGAGAAAATTCCATCAAGTGTTGAGAAGAAGGTAAGTGATATACATACATATGTTTGTGTGTGTGTGTGTGTGTGTGTGTGTACACACATATATGAATTTTGTCTGGGTGACCTTTCGACTGGAGAGAGTCTGTTTTTGAAGTCTCCCACTATCCATGTGTGATGGTCATTATGTGTTTTAAGTTGTAGAAATGATTCTTTTATGAACAAGGTGCCCTTGTGTTTAGTGCATAGATGTTAAGAATTACAATGTCCTCTTGGTAGATTTTTTTGATGAATACATAGTATCCCTCCTTATTTCTTCTAATCAGATTTTGTTTGATGTATATATTACCAGATTTTAAAATTGTTTCTCTAGCTTCAATTTTTTCTTCTCTCTTGTCTTCATTTTTTGAGATTCTTAAATATATTTTATTCTGTTGCTGAGGCTTACCTCTGAGGTTTCTGTTTCAGTTCCTAATTTTTTTCCAGTTTTTTCTCTGTTTAGGTTTTATTAATTGATTTTATTTATAGTTTCTGAATTGTTTTGTTAATTTCTTTCCATTGTTTTTATTGCTTTAATAAGATTTTAATGGATTCATTCATTTTTCTGTAATTATAAGGTCTCTGTCTTGTGTTTCAACTACGTTTCTCAGGATCTACTGTGATAAAATCACAGGGCTGTACTGTAGACATACTTTCCAGCTGTTACTGGTTGTATTTTTACACTGACATCAAGGGGTCTGGGTTTCAGAAAGTTGGAATTCTAGGTGATAATATCTGCTCTTGTCTTTGCTGGGTTGGCATTTTCTTCTTTGGTTTCTGTTGTCCTCTTTGGTTCTCAGGAGGGTGTAGGTGCTGTGTGTTGCCTGGAAAGGAATTCTTCTGGGATCTTGCCAGGCTTAGCTACTAGAGGTTCCAGTTAAAGTGTGTTTCTATATATTGGGAGCTAACACTTAGGAATGGAGATGGACAAAGGTTCTGGAACCTAAAGTACTCAAGAAAAGAGAGAAAGTATCATTATTCTATTAGGAAATGCTTAGTTTCATGAAATGGGTCAGATGGCAAGAGGCTGCAACATGGATATTAGATTTGGAGCAGAGAAAGGAGACTGATGATATGATGCTTGCCTATGTGCTTGACTGTCCTACTTGATTCTCTTGAATGCTATTCTCTGAAAGGCTTGGATGATGGTTTCCCAAGAAATGCTTGCTGAAGTTTGTTCAGGACTGGAATAAACTAGTGACTGGGAAAGAAGGTTTGAGGAGAAGATTGAAGTTATCAGCTGCAAATTGGGACAGAGAGAAAGTGTGCTCTTCTCCAGAGCTGGAGATAAAAATGGAGAGAGAATGGAGGCGAGTAGGGCAAGAAAATCTGCAGTTAGGCTACCTGCTTCTCTGACCAGAGTGTTCTGCAGCTTCCCATGGAATGCCTGGTAGTGTTAGACGCTATGACAAATGTTTGAGTTGGGAAAAAGAAGCTTGGAGGAGAAGCTCTATATGATCCACTGGGGATATAGGTAGGAAGGAATGGTGGACAAAACAAGTAGTCTGCTACGGACCTGGGTATAAGTCAAGGTAACTGTATTTTAAAAAGTAGTGAAGTTCTACAGTTAGCATTCCTGTTTCCCTGGCTAGAATCAATGAATAAATTTTAAAAAGTGGGCTTCCTTAATGTCATTTGGTATATTTTAGATTTTCTTTTCTTTGTTTTTCTTTCATTTTTAAGTCTTTCTGGGCCAACTTGTTTTGCTTTTTAGAAAACAGGTATTATGATAAAAACTACAGTGCATTTAACAATTTTTTCTGACTCTTTAGTTTGGTTATTCTGTTATGTAACACTAAAAGAAAATAATAATTTTGAAGACACAGATGGAGATGTTGAATAATATTGGACATGACACAAGAATTGTCTTTCAGAAACTTAATATTTTCTACTAACACTAGAGGATACAAAAATAGGTTAAGCTTTTGTGCAGAAGAAAGGTTAAGAACAATAAATTCAGAGTAGAAGCTACCTGGATTGAACGTTGAGCTTCATGGAAAACTGGTAATCTGCATGAACTAATGCTATACATTCACAGTGATGCAGCAGATGACACATGCCCCAGGTAACCAAATCTGTTTACTGTATGCATTATTTGATGGAATGCATAGAGAAGAAAAGACAATATACTAGCTACTTCAGAAATTTATATATTATAATTTTTTTTATTTATATATATATTTTTATTTAATATTTATATATTATAAATTTCTGGGATAGTATTTTTCCTATCATAGAAAATTATTCTTTATAATAGCTTCGAATAACCAGGTTTGATTCATTAATTCCTAACTTCCATATATCTTCATTGTAATTCTGTGATACTTTTCTAAGTTAGTACCTACTGCATTGAAAAGAATTTGCAAAATTCCAAGTTTCTTCTATATATTAAAATCAGACCAGAGATTACAATTTCATTTGAATTGTACTAAAAAGTATGGCTTATAGTTCAATTGATAAGCATTATGCTGTCCAATGGAATTCTACCTTAAACTCTGCCCAGCCACGTGTGATGCTAAATTATGTCTTAAACTGAAATTAGTGTGAGGGTTTACAGAGGTGGTGAAATTATTGCAGAGTAATTTGTAAATTATAATACAGACAAAACTACAAAGTTAAGATACTCGTTTCTGCATCTGGAAAGACAGATCATAAGAATACTACTTTTTTCCCCCCAGGGCCAAGGATTGAGTTCTTAGTACTCTAAAGCAGCTAACTCCTTATGTAACTTCTGTTTCAGGGGTTTTAAAATCCTCTGTTGTTCTTAATGAGCAATTGGCACAGAGATGGTGCTTAGGTAAAGTACGCAAACACATAGAAAAGTAAAATCACATTAAAATAAGTTAAATATTTTTATTTTCAGGAGGTTATCATCCAATGACAGGCCTAATTTCTCCAGTTTCCACCAACCAGGAAGCATACTCAAGTTGATATGAGGCCCCTAACACATTTACAGCAGAGGACTGCTGGGTTTGGGTTCAGTCTGAGAAGATACACCTAACCCTCAAGAGACTGGAGGACCTGGGAGTTTAGAGGTCTGGTGGGGTGGGGATGGTGGGTGGTAGGGACATCTTCATAGAGACAGGGGTATAAGGAGGAGGTATGGGATTGGGAATAGTCAGAGGGTGGACCAGGAAGGGGATAAAATCTGGAGTGTAAAAAAAAAAGATTAAATATAATTCTTAAAAAAAATAATTAGAAATAAATATAGTAAGAGTGACTGCTATTTGGGCAATTTGAATGGCTCTTGAGCAGAATTGTAAAATGGCCTGAAACCAAATAGATAATATGTGTCAAAAATGGAAAGCAAAAATCAAAAAAATCCTATTTAAAAATATTGAATTATATTCTACACCTGAACAAATTACTTTAGTTTTGTTTTTTAAAAAGAGTTTTTATTTGGATTTATTTTACATTGTACCGATCTATATTAAATATGCTAAAGTTGTTAAATATAATGGTTTAATATTTAATGTCATTGTTGCACTTAAAACTCAATAAAATGCATCCATACTAGAATTTATTTTACATCTTCTGTAATAAAAAGACAGAAATTTAGAAGTTCGAGTGTTGTTTCAACATGCAAACACAGCATTTATCTGGTGTTCATGACACTGTGTAGAGTCCAATGCTCTGCTTTTCCTTAATAATGTATTACAAACACTTTGAAATAAAAATTCCTTTTCTTTTCAAATGTTATAAAATGATTGAAACATTAGAATAGAAGCATAAACTTTCATTTGAGAGAGGCAAGTTTATCTTTCAGTGTTAACGTTTCAGGAAGGAACCTGAAGTGGATACCTTGAGAGGTGTATTGAGAGACAGTCAATATCAAATAAGTAAGACTTTAAAAATGGGCAGAAATTAGGTCAGTTACAGAGATATGGACTAATCAGTTTGCCTGCTTGATTGTTGGTGATCTCAAAATGCAAAAGACATAGAAGAAATTGTGACCTTATTCACAACTATTTATGAAACTGAAAGTTAATAGGCAACCCTGGGATGAAGCACTGGGGAGACGTGCAAATTGCATGGTCAGTACAGTTGGTAAAATTGAAATGGAGAACATAGAAACTGAGGCACCAGTGAAAAGGGGGGCATTTTTCTGAAATTGCCCTTTTAGTTTTTAAGTTCATAGTTTTTTTTTTTCTTCAGAGTTGAGGGAAGTTTTAGGTTAAAAGGATAAATGTTGTAAAGCTTGTGATCAAACAAAATGTAAAAATAAGAAACCATTAAAGATCATAGTGAATCTTTTCTCATTGGTTATTTTTAAATTTACATTTTAAATTCTACTCCCCTTTCCAGTTTCCCCTCCACAAACCCCCTATCTCCTTCCTGTCTCCTCTGCTTCTAAACTTCTATTTCACATTCATCAAAAGTGACTCCTAAAACATTTGGGATTCAAAGAGAAGAGAACAAAATAAAATTAGTTGAAGCAGATACTTTTTGTTTCCTGCAAAGAAAACCATTTTATAAAGAAAATAAACTTTATGGCAATACCTTTTATTACTAAAGAAACTGATATTAACAGGCGTCCAACACTGTAATAAAACACTGCCTATCTCCAGAAACAAAAGAGGAAGAAGCCCAGGAAACAGGCACTTAGGATGAAAGAAGCCAAACCGCCTTCACTGTGAACTTGTCCACTGTGATGATGGCGATGGTTTAGTTGTTTATATCACATAATGTGCACCTAAATTGTCACCAAAATTAAAACTTATCAGTCACCTTGTCAAATGAGTATATTAGAAAGTTTAGAAAATGACTGATAAAATTTTGCTCTTTCATTTTAGAACATTGGTCTCTATACTATGACTCTGTATTGTATTTCTGTTGGCTTTTCTCTATTTTTAAACAAGTAGTCTCCCATTAATACACGTAAATTAAAACTGTGGTTTTTTTTGCATTTCTAACTCCCATTTCTTTATAACGCTAAATAACATTTTTTTAAAAAAAAAATCAAAAGACAATATAGAATACTTATAAATTTTGTGTAGAGTTATGTGAAAGTTTGGCATGAGTCAGTGGAATATCTGAGAAATGCTAAACGTGAAATTAAGCCTAGTCTAAACCTAGCTGCATGACCTATCAATCCTCTCACCTACTTTGAGCCTGTTTTCTTCATTAACATTTCTATAACATTATTTGGCATGACCAGTCATATTGTGTGCATTGTGCTCTGTGTAAATCATGTGTATTTTACTGGTGTATGCCATTTTTCCCTTTATTACACTCATGCATGTGAACAGATGAGAGTTGGCTTAACAAAGTTATGATGAAATAATAAAAGAGTTAAAAACAAAGATTACTAGTGTTTAAGTCATCTACTTGTTAAACCATGGAATGTTGATGTGGTGGGCTTTGGGCAGCCTTCCATGCCTGGGTACATGTAAGCACAAGGCCTGATCTGGAAAACCTCTCTGAATAGCCACAGACTACTTGCCAACCCTAAGTCTCTCTGTGAACAAAATCATTTAAACATAGTATTTCTTTTCATATCTATGCTTAAAATACAAAAAATCTCAAAGTAAGCTCGTTCTTCAAAAAAAAAAAAAAAAAAAAGAAAGAAAGAAAGAAAAGAAAAGAAAAAACCTTTCATTAACGTTTGGGCATGACAAATGAGAAAGTTTAGTTCCATAATCTACATTTTTTGAAAAGTGTCCTGAGATTCTTTTCGGATATTATTCTGTGCTTTACCATATTTTTCCCATTTTATAGATGATATCTTGACCACTAACTCCTCACATTGAAAATAACAGTAGCTGGTAAGGGAACAGTGCCACAGTCATGCACCATGGGGTGTGAATCTTCGATGTTGGAGGTGGTTGTATCATGGATACATTGTAATTGTAAGTGATTATGCATAGAGAATAAAATAGAATGGGACAACAGATAAGACTGACATTGATGGAATGATGGGCACTTACATGAACTTCTAGGAAAGGCAGATGATTAGCTATGAATTTGATATGATATTCAGATGCTGTGATAGTTTTAATTTCTGGGGTCCTGCTTCTTAATTGTTGTACAGCATCCTAATTTTCTGCAACAAATTAGGTGTAGTCACAGTAAAGAGATGCCACCAAAACATATTTAAAACCAAAGCCTTTAGGCTTGCAAATTCAGAGTCGAAATTATAATAAGGAGGAAACAGTTCGGGAAGAAAAGCCCAGCAAAGGCATTTTAGGCTCTTCCAAGATGTTTCCTGTTTAGAAACACAATTTTCCAAGTCATATTATATATCCTTGTGAAGGGAGTATAATTGCTGACAGAATGTAATTCTGGATGGGAAAGTAATGATATTGGTGGGCAGCTGGGTGGGTGGAATATTTTCTCTCTGTTTCAACCATAATAACGTTCATCTTCAACCACTCTGCATTTCCTGTTCGCATGACCAAAATGGCCTGAATTCAGTTAAGGATAATGGAGTTAAATCAGTTTCCTACCCAAATAATATTAAAGTCATGATGTAAAGCCCTCTACCTGACCCCCAATGGAACTGCATTGCAAACCTCCATTTTAATCTGGAAAAGCAACTCTATAAAACGTATTCGTTTCCTCCCTCCCTTCATGTTTGAGAAATAAAGAAATATTTTGCAGGAAAAAAAGGAGGGAGGAGGCTTTCTTTATCTTATGCTTTTATTTATTTCTTCAGGTTGGCAAGAGCTCATTGAGTTCTGCTTGCATATGGAAATTCTTCCTCCTGTTTTGCTGTCTGTCAGGTCCCACCAGTGTCCTGGGGGACTGGAAGGGACTATGGGAAGAGGCTGATGATATGGCTAATTAGATAATGTACCCAAAAAATTTCTAATTAACTGTTTTGTTGGGGAGCGAGATAGAATCATTTAGAGAACTATGACTCCAAGCCTCTTAGCAGGTATAAGTACTTAAAAACTTCTGAAGGAAATGAATCATAAGAATGTGACTTACATGTTGAATCCCAGGATTGTGTTTTATTTCTAATTCCCTGGTAAATCAGCTGCATCTGAAGCTACTACACTATACACTTGTCTAATGCTTCAAGGATTCTAGGGCACTCACGGAGACTGAAACTGGCAGGTATAACAGAATGCAGGTCTGCCCATGGTTGTCAGGTTTTGGTAGCCATGCTGTGTAATGGTGCCATTCCAGGGAGCCTTGTCTACATAAGTGGCATTTCTGTCTCCGGAAGTTGTATAATACTGTAGAGTTGTGTGGTCAGAGCACTGTCTTACCAGCAGCATGGCTCTGAGTTATTCTTCTTATCATTGCCTCTATGTATTGAACGTTGTTTTCTGGTATAATCTGGAAGACAGTGAAAACAAGACATAGACCTTGCTCAATTTTTATATGGAAAAGATTTAAGAAAATCTGAATATCTCCTCATCCAATAACCTGTGGAATCTCTGATGCCAGAGCTACTGTTTTGTTGCCAGTGCTGAAATGTACAGTCCACAAATGTCTTAGGCAGGTAAGCCCACAGTGGATAATTCATCACTCATGTAAAGAAAAGATGCTGAGGAAAATGTGTGTGTTGAGATTTTTATTATCTTCCCAGATGAAATAGATGCTGGGTTCTTTGTTGAACTTTTTGAGTGTAAAAAATTTGCTGTAATGTTTATATTTCTAGGATGTTGCTTTTGCAAAGTGATTATGAAGAGTTTGAAACTGCATTGCTCAAAGATGAATAAGCCTTGCACAGGTTTGAAGTGTTTTTTTTCTTAGTGAACACTCTTAGATAAGATTAATTTTAAGTGATATTTTTTAGTCTACAGGATATATTTTGTGTAACATTGCAAGTAAGTGTTTATCTCAATTTTGGAACAAAATCACTTTTGTAACTTTTGAAAGATAGGTTTTCAGCAGTAAAATCATAAAAAAGATTAGGTTTTTACAGTATAGTGGTATGTTGACAATTTATTTTTCAAGATTCAGTTGGAAATTGTAATTGATATGCTTTTTTTGTTGAAAGATCAATAGCATTTATTTTACAATCCCGGGGTTAACTGGATTAACACATAATTGCTTTGTAAAATCAATAAAAAAATAAATGCCCAAACTATAGATAAACAGTGCTGTGAAGTTTATAGTTCCTATATGATGATCTACATAAATATATAAATATAAATACATGATGATCTATATAAATATTTCAATTAATGTGTCTACTAATATAAAAATTATATGTATATAGTATAGTTAATCTAAATAAACATATAATAGATACCACAGTCATAGACCATATGATTGTTTGTGTCTAAGTCTACATTTCAAACTCTTCGTGCTTCTTCATATACTGTCTTTATCTTGTTAAAATGCATATCTTTTCTTTTAAAAATAATATGCTTATTCATTGAGGTTTCATACAATATAATTTGATCATATCCACTTCACACAACTCTTCCCAGGGACCTCCTTCCACCCTTAACTCCTTTCTCACCCAATTTTAAAGTCTTTTCTCCCAGCTTTGGTGTTTGGTCAACCTATCAAGGGTCACATCACTAAAGAATGTTAACTCTACTTCTGCTAATGGATAGAAAATGCCAATAGATGCTCACTACCTCACCACATCACCTCCAGTCCATAATGAGATTGCATCTGACATGAGCTTGCACTGGACTTATGAATGCTGCCACAGTAACTGTGAGGCCATATGGGCAACTGCCCTGCTCCATCACCACTCGCTCTTATTGTCTTTACACTGTTTCTTCTAAAAAGGTCCCTGAGCCTTGGGAAATGTGTGATATGTATATTCCATTTAAGACTTAGCACTCTACAATCTCTTATTCACTTTGTATTAATCAGGTCAGCTGAAGATTGTGCTAATTGCAATCTATTTCAAGAAGCTTCTTTGATCAGGGTGAAGATATCCACTGATCTATAGGTAGAGCAATACACCATTAAGATTTGTTTTAATACTGGGACCACTTAGCAGAAAGATAGTATTAGTTTATTTCCTAGGTCTATATTTGTAAAGTTGCTAATTTATTCATGTTAGTTGTCTATAGTATTGTAGGTCTCTAACGCGCCCCCCCTAGAGCTTTGCATCCGCGGAGAAATCACGAGACGCAGAGATCAGGTAGTTACTGTAAACGAGGCTTTTTAATCTTTATCACCCACGTGGAGAAACGTGGAGAGACACGGAAGGGTCGAGCTGAGGAAGGGGTCCCGCTTAAGTACAGTCTAGAGTGACGTATTCACTTTTGATTGGCTGTTCGCTCACCACCCAATATGTCTCGGGATTGGCAGTGGCTAAGGCACGCCTATCTGTCTAGCAACTGAGCAGCTAAATGTTTACATCTGGAGAAACGTGGCCAGGGCCAATCTTGGAAATGCAAATGTGTAGCCACTGAAACAGCGGCTCACTACATCTCTCCCTGTTTAAATTATTAATATGAAACAGCCTTTTGCCGATAAAATGTAGTACCAAATAAGATTTGAACTCAAACCCGATCAAGCAAACTCCAGCAGTCCTTGTTCCTTTTGAGTACCCTATCCCTCCAGGCTCCTTGGCCTGTCGCCGGCTCAAACTAACACACTCTGGTTCTGATAGCCTGGAATGGACCTCTCTTGAAACCTCTTGACTTGCCCTAATAGCTGAAAGCAACGCAAACAGGAGGCTAGCTATTGCGGTGGCAATGGGTGAATATCCACCCGCGACGAAGGTTTCTATCCCAAGCATACCTTCCAGAGGTGACCCCACACATCTACAGTCTTTTAACCGTCCTCGAAGCTCAGGGTTCTTCCGCTAACGCGTAGAGATTTTTGTCGCCTGGGAAAACCGCGCGTGGAATCTCCCGGGTTTCGGCACCAGATCTAACGCGCCCCCCCTAGGGCTTTGCATCCACGGAGAAATCACGAGACGCAGAGATCAGGTAGTTACTGTAAACGAGGCTTTTTAATCTTTATCACCCACGTGGAGAAACGTGGAGAGACGCGGAAGGGTCGAGCTGAGGAAGGGGTCCCGCTTAAGTACAGTCTAGAGTGACATATTCACTTTTGATTGGCTGTTCGCTCACCACCCAATATGTCTCGGGATTGACAGTGGCTAAGGCACGCCTATCTGTCTAGCAACTGCGCAGCTAAATGTTTACATCTGGAGAAACATGTGGCCAGGGCCAATCTTGGAAATGCAAATGTGTAGCCACTGAAACAGCGGCTCACTACATAGGTCCAATAAGGAAGAAGGTTAGCAATAAATACCTCATCAAGACTTTTGAGATTAACAATTTATAATTTCTGTAATCCTAAAAAGTTATTTGCCATGACTATGTCTAAATTTCCTCAACTTTAAGAATAAGGATAATAACTATACTATACCATGCCTGATTATTAAATGAAGATTTAAAAACCTTTGTAGATATTAAGTACTTACTGTATACTAACAAACATTTTATATATGGTGGCACATTAATCCCAGAACTCAAGAGACAGGCAGATGAATCTCTGAGTTCAAGGCCAGCTTGTTCTACACAGAGAATCTCAGGACAGACAGGACTACACACAAATCTTGTCTTAAAAACAAACAAATAAATGTATATTTCCGTTTTGTTTAGTGACAATTTTTGAGTTAATCATATAATCTAGTTATATTAGAAGCTGGAGACCAAGAATCATTAGAAAAGATGTGGCAATAACAAAAAATAAAGATTATGTACATCATAGAACTTTAGTCATTAATTATTTTAGGAAAAATGAAATGAAAATGATCAAGTGTTTATATTCAGGGCGCCATATCTTGAAGAAGTTTTAGTCCAGACTGTAGATATCTAATAATGTTTCTAGAAGAATCTTGACTGAATATATGTGGAAATCGAGTTTAGACATGACTAAATGCACTCACAGAAGGACCTGTTCCATTTATCAGCCCATCGAGAACAAGGTTAAAGATAAAAGTTTGTAGGTTTTTACCTACAAATGGGTTCACCCTGCAGCTTAGACTGTTGCATCAGCAAGATAACTCAGACTTTAGAAACAGCTATTGTTCCTCCCTTGGAAATTAGGTCAATGATTTGAATTGTGAATTAATAATACAACTTTATTCCTAATGTAAAAGAGAATCATTAGAGTGAGGTGAAGGGGGAATGAGGCTGCAAATAGATTTGGGTTTATTAAAGTCTGTTTTGTTCCCTTTTGTTCTGTTCTCCTGAGAAAGGAGATCAATGGGAAGCGATTTCTATAACTCTGCTAGACAGCAGGCTTTTCAAAAGTCAACCATGACTTCTGTGGTTTCTCTTTGCACATTTGTCTTTATCTGGAGTCAAAACACAGGGTTGCCAACCCTCAACTGTTTAGTGTATTCATCTCTAACTTTCAAGGTCCTGCTGTTCATAGATCTGAACTCAGTTTATATAGCACTAACAAGAAAGATTTCTTCAGCTCTGAGTCTAGGAAATTTTTTTGTTCTTAGATTATCCTTTGCAAATCACTTAAAATTAAGTAAGTTGCTAGTTCAAGGGTTTTCTAAATAGATACGTAAATCTCTGAAATATGTCTATTTTCTATTTAATTATATTGAGGAGGAAAATTATTAGTTATAAGCTAAGTATGTTAATCACAGTAATGTGAGATGTAAAACCATGCCAGGAAGTTTGGTAAGGTAGAGCAAGTCGAGACCTGGACACTTGGTGGGCACACACCTCAGGGCTTAGGTGACTCGCAGCTCCCTGTCAGACTCCTGACTTGGAACATGTGCTGTGCTTCTCACATAAAAAAGATGTGACCTATGGTCATGTAGGCACAAGCCAGAATTCTCCATGCTAATGAGGTACCTAGAGGCCTGGATAACTTAGCCAATAAGCTTTTCTTCCCAGACATTCCTCCCTGCAAAAGGTATTTAATCTCAGGCTCATCCTGAAAAGGAGGGTATGATTTTCACATCCATTTTCTGCCACGACAATAAACTGTTTAGAACCATGGACTGTCTCTTTTCATCAAGATCTGCCATGGGGAGCTATAAAGAAGGCCTTTCCTACAGAGTAGCTGCTTTATCTCCCTCTCTGTGACCCAGCCACAACCACCACCAAGCCTGCTTCCGTCATTCCTACTGGGATAAGTTCGAGCTCCCCACCCCCACCCCCTGCTTCCCCTCTGTCTGGGCTAGATTCTGTTCCCAGCCTGGGGACTGGGGGTTGGTCTCTGACTCTGTTCTTTGCTCTTCTGTGACTTCCAGTGTCTAGACGTTCAAGGATATGAGAACCTTTTGGACTTGCACTCGGCCTTGTCGCAGATCTAGGGACCCATGAACCAGCTCCGGCTTTCCCAAGTCTCAGACTGCTATTTCCTACCCCAGGAATGGTGTCTCTCTGCTTCCCTAGTGCCCAGCAGTGAGGCAGGGGATAAAATCTGTCAAACTCCCCAAGAGGCTATGCCCAGTGGTGGAGCTGACACTCTGCACAGTAACAACAGCATGTGAAGATAAACAAACAAATGAATACAAATCAGAATGTATAGAGAGAAGGAGCTGAGAGATCTGTTGTGTTTGAATTACTAAAACAATTCAAGGCATGAGGAAGCTGATATTGGTAGGAAGGAGATATGGAGGGAGTGGTGGGTGGCAGTGGAGATGCTGGGTAGCAGTGGAGATGCTGAGTGGCAGTGGAGATGCTGTGTGGCAGTGGAGATGCTGGGTGGCTGTGGAGATGCTGTATGGCAGTGGAGATGCTGGGTGGCAGTGGAGATGCTGGGTGGCCGTGGAGATGCTGTATGGCAGTGGAGATGCTGGGTGGCAGTGGAGATGCTGGGTGGCCGTGGAGATGCTGTATGGCAGTGGAGATGCTGGGTGGCAGTGGAGATGCTGGGTGGTAATGGAGGTGGAAGGAGCTATGGATGAGCCCAGTAAAAGTATTGAACAAAAATCACATGGGGATCAAGCGTTGCTGTACTGAATTTGCATTAAATTCAAGAGTAAATTCACCAATCTTTGAGGTGGAGGTCAGGTTTCATATTCACAATGCCCCTATTTTAATTTCTTTCCTTTCCACTGTCTCACACTCAGTCAGCATACAGCATTTTTAAAAATGGCATCCCTTCCCCGAGGCTCCCCAATCCTGCACATGATGAGTGTGTCTTCGTGAGTCAGCCATGTCAGGAGGAAATTTAACTGTTAGTTATCTCTATGGTCTCTAATGTGTCTCTAAAGGAGCTTAATTAAATTCTCTGCTCAGAATTCTTGTTATTTTTGATTTGTAAAAGCTCTTTGAAACCTGGTCGAGTTCTAATTTATCCCATGGTTTACACCGAGAGATACACATGTAGACTGGTTTCTTTTAAGTAATTTATTTTTCTAGGTTTATTTTTATGGTTTAAAAACTGTTAGCACACTTTGAATTTACTGCCAGACAGAGTCACAACTCACTGTTTAATAACCGAAGAGGAACAGCTACAATCATTCCATCATAAAGCATATTTTTAGATATTCTGCTAAATTATCCACTGAAGAGAAATTTCCATCTGTTTCAGGAGTATTGTCCATGCAGGAGATAAACTAGAGGGAGAGAGTTAGAATTTGTGAAAATAGAAATTTTAATTCTTTTAACATTTCATACATTTTAGAAAGACCATGGTTCCCTATTAACATTAAGTTGATATGGCATTAAGAAAAAGTTGTTGGTACTTTTCATGGTCTGGAGCTGTGTTAAAGGTTCTACAAGGAGGCCATATTTTCTCAGCACAAAAATCGCATTCACACATAGACTAGCAATCATCAAGGCAACCTGAATTTCAGTAGATTTTTCAACATCATGTCAAAATTTTTGGTGATTGTCAGTTATTCATATCTCATTTCTTTGCATATGCTCTCAGCTTTATCTTTATTTTCTCTGCTTTATCTATGTTCCCTACTTTAGTTTTCAACTGGAAAAACAAACCATTAAGTCACTTCAGAAAACTACTGCATATGACAAGTAACTGTCAAAATAAGTTTCCAAAGCACTTTATTCTTGAAAAGGAGCTGAAAAGCATTTACATTGGTCAGTACCATGTTCTTGGTAAAAATGGCCAGCATCTTTCTTTGTATTCTTCTCCTAGGTAATTCCACATATACATATAATCAAAATGCAAAGTTTTGAGCATTTGTCAATTGACTGGAACCCTAATCTTAAAAATATCATTCTTATTTTCTTCAGTTTTGGATGAATTTATTGTAGCTGATTTTTACATTCACTGTAACTGACTGTGGGTTTTGTGAAATAAGAAGTAGCTCAGGTCCTCAGTTAAGCTCATTCATTCTGAGAGGGTGATGCAGTCATTAGAACAGGCAGGTGGGCAAAGGGTCACTCTTCTACCAATTGCTGTTGGTTACTTTTTCCACTACAACTTGTTGTTCCAATGTGTGTCATAGTTAGGTGTCATAGAAATTATGAGAAATGATGTTTTTTGACCTCCAAAGTCACTCATTGCAACTTGAAACAAACGGAAAGTGACTAGATAGTACACTGTAGACAGCAGAACATCAATTTGTAAGAGACTATTGTGAAGATGAAAATTTTCACGTTACCTTTGCTTTGCTTGCTCATTGTCCTGCTTAATGTGTTATTATCATTTTAGTGTAAAAATAACATGAACTTATGTGTAAGCATATTTATATACTTATGTATTATTTATATTAAATTAGCACATCACACATTTACATATTTATTTGTATATAAGTATTGATGTAGCTTTTATATGAAATGGAAAATTTTGAGAATATTGAGATGGAGTTAAAATAATGAACATCAAATTTGTTGAGTTTTTATACTTCTATTTAAAAGAAAAACAAAACTTGGTAATCTAATGTAAGTTTCGCAGGTCTGACTGTGCTATATGTACTAGGTAAATAAACCATGACCACATGGCTATGGTTTATTTACATAGTACAGTTCTGAAATTATTTATACTTTCTGAAAGCTTGGAAGAAGAAATTTGCTTTTAACATACCAATGTTTTTATGTTTCTTTTTTATTGTTAGGACATTCTGCTTTTGTCAGTGTCGTACTTGTACACTTTGTATTCTGCTTACTGTTTGTACAGTTGTTTTTCATTTCTCCACTACCTCTACCAGCCCTCCCCTTTCCCTACAGTTAACTTTCATTTACATTTTAGTTTTTGTTTTGTATAGTGTACCACTGAGTTTAACTATGATCATATTGATTTGTATGATCAAGAGTTTGAAACTAACTCTGGTTATGTTCTGGTCAACTCACTCTTAGATATAAAAGTGGATAATATGATTGTCCATTTATTTATTTTTTAAAAATTTTAGTTTTTTTCTCAATTTGATATTAACTACAGCTATCTGTGAAGAGAAATCTCCATTGAGAAGAAGACTCTGTCACATTGTCATAGGTAAGTCTGTAGAATATTTTATAGCTTAATAATTGTTGTGGGAGAGTCTCCTAGCCCACTGTAAGCAACACCATCCCTATGCAAATTGTCCTGGCTAGTATTAAAAAAATCAGACTGAATAAGTCATGAGGGGCAAGCCAGTAAGCAATCTCTCCTTCAATTTCTTTCTTAAGGATAATAGTTACTGGAGTAATCTTATACTCAATGCAAGGCAATCATTTTTGCATTGAGTTCCCTCAGTGGTGGCTGAAACCTGGGAATTGTAAGGGGAAATATACCCTTTCCTCCCCAAATTCGTTTTGATTATATAGTCTTTGTCACAGCAATAGGAAGTGAACTAAGATTTGTCACACATACCCAATCTATAGATCAGCAGTATATTGTATGGCCAATGAGTTAATTCCTCATTTGTAGGTGACTTTCAGAATCCTGACTTTTACAGAACTGATGCCTGTTAACATAGCTGCTGTATGTTTTTGGTTTGCATGGCTGTTTCATGCTTAGAGGATCATATTTTGCACACCTTCTCTTCATTATTTAGATCTTACCGTATTTCCCTCTCATCCTCTCTGCTGTAATGTTATCTTAGATTAAGGAGTTAGTATAAGTGCTTTGTGCAGATCCAACCCACCACTATCCTTTACTCTCACAGTCATTTTGAGCTCTGCATCTTTGCATTTACCTACATTCAATGAAACGAAATGTTGCTCTTTTTAAGAACTGCAATATAGGGAGGGGTATAAATACAGACTTTTAGCAGGCAGCTTTTACACTATCACTTCAGCTATGTAGTTTTCTGAGGTTCCTTCACAGGATGAAAGACCTCTTCATTAATGAGTTTTGGACCTGATCACATTTTGATTGGTTGGTCAGTATTGTGATTCATGGAATTCATAGCTGGCTTTAGCTGGCAGTGCCTTGACCCAAAGCAGCTTACACAGTATCATCTAATACTACAAGATCTAGCTCACAGGGAGGAAACTTCTAATTCATTATCATCTTATGTGTTCTACATGTTGTATCTAATGGGTGTGGTGTCTACTGTGCTGGGGGCTTATCAATCAGTTCTGATTCGTAAACAAGCAGGATGTAAAAGCCTGTTTTGAGGGACTCTGAAACATCTCTGAGGTATGCCATATTTGCCACTCAGGGATTTGTTTAGCCATTTATAAGACTTACTTTGCACACTTTGCATAGTAATTACTTTCAATTTCTTTTTTTCATATATTTAGTTGGTTTACTAGACAATGGGTTACTGAATATATTTCTCACACCCTTTTCATTTTGTTTGACTAGATCCATCATTTACATCGCCTTTGACTATAACCCCATGTTTGCACATTACTACCCCAACATACGCGTCATCTTCATTTTTATCAATTTACTTTGTCACTTCTCTTTTATGAAAATCCTTACCACATGCAGAAGTGCATGCAGACACAAATGTAACACACACACACACACACACACATACACACACACCACTCCTGCATGCACATCCATATCATCAATCATTTGCTTGGCCCCCTTCATGGAAAGTCTCAGGAACAGGACGCACAAAGAAAGTGATGTTTGTCTTTCTGGACTTGGGTTATATTCATTGTTCAATGTAAGTCTATCTAGTTCTGTCCCTTTCCCCTTAAATTAGACTCCCACCAGGAAGGTATAAATATCCAGGTATAACTTTGCCAATCATTATAGTCATTTGATTTTTTAAATTTTACATTAATTCTGAATAAAGTGAGGTGGAATTTAGAATTGATAATTTTGTCTTATTTTTTAAAATGTTAAGTCATTGTGATTGTTTGATCATACTCATTCCCCATTCCCTCTATCTCCTCCTAAATCTATCTGTGACCTCTTAACCCCACAATAGCCTGAATTCTTTTGGTGTAGAGAAGTCTATCCTCTTGCCAATGACAAACATCTTAAAAACAGGTAGGAAATTGAAGTGAGGAAAATAAAGTAAACAAGAAAGCAGAAAATAATTCAGAGTCACTCAGGGCTAAGAATACAAAGTGTAGAGTAAAGTCATCTTATTTTAATACTTTGAGTTCCATCCAAAGCACATTTTAAAAGAGAGAAAGATGATGAAGAAGAGGAAAAGGTAAAGGAAGAGAAAGAGGAAGAAGAGAAGGGAAAGGAGGAAGTTGGGATAAGAAGATGAAAAGATGAGGTAAAACCTTAACTCTGAAGCAGATCTCTGGAGAATTGCTTTAATCATTAAATGTGTAAAATCAACACAGAATTTCATTCTCCTTGACATCACATCTACAGATTTTTATCTTGTATAATATGACCGATAAATTCATTGCTATCACAAATAATTATGTAGGATTTTGTTTTGATAACAATAACATGAAGTATACATTACAAAATGCCAGGAAAACATGTACAGCACTGACAGATTTCTTATGTCTGTGCATTACGCACCTCAATGATCAATGATGGCTAAAAAAAAAAGAACTGACCTCTCTCAGATTTAGTAAAGTTTTCTGAATAATCTTTCCATTGTCTATAAAACTTAATACTTCAAAATTAGTACTATATAAATAGAAATAGTGGATGACATATTAAAAGAAAACCGAAGGATAAATATAGTAAGCAGTTAAATAGTAGATTCCTTTCTTTGGGATTATATATTTTTTGTTGACAACTACTTCTAAACTGGAAAGTTATGATGTCTTTTATTGCTTTCCATATCTATTTTTGTGTTATGTCTGTATTGTTTATTTTCCTTAAGAAGTATTCCTGTTTTTATTCTTCCTCAAGTATCTCTAGAATAGCTTTGTATTCAGTGACATATTCTGGACAGCAATGTGTCCCTGTATAGTTATATTAAGTCTTATCAAACAGAAGTTAAGATCTTGTGTGAATTTATTCTATAATAATCTATATAGCCTACTATGAAAATTTAAAAACTCAAGTGGGAAGGAGTACTGAGAGGAAGAGATGGAGCAAGGAGAGAAGATGAAGAAGAGGAGAAGCTAGGTGATGAGAGAGAGAAAGAGAGAGGGGGTATGGAGGCAGATGTTCACATGTCTCCACCAGTCAAAGATAGTTTTTATATCTAGGTTGGGTATTGGGTTACGCTTCTGATTGAGTATTACCAAACTTATAAATCCTTTGATTAACATTTTAAAAAAATCGTATAAAAGCAAAAAGAAAAGGGGGGGCATGGGACAGGGGTGTTCTAGGAAGGGGAAATGTGGAAAGGGGATGGCATCTTAAATGTAAATAAAATATAAAATAAAAAAAGAAAATTTAAAAACTCTTCCTGTATAGAAAAATACATTAGAAAAATATGGTAGATGCATGCTTCAATTGGCATTAAGAGGTAATGAAAGATATATCGCTCAGTGACACCATGCATGGGCCATAGAGAAATATCAGTTTATGGTAACATCTCTCCAAATTATAAACAACTATATCTATTTTTATAAGAACAAGCATACAAAAATACACATTAAGCACTTTTGGTTTATTAAATATAATAAGATAATGGTGAATGTTATTCTGTATCAAAAATATTACTTAGCTGTATACTACTATATCAAAAAGTATCCTTGTGATAATACTACAATAATAAATATAATGTTTATTGTACCTGTGAACAATGATTGGGTTATCCACCTTTATATAATGCTTTGAGGGAAAAGTAAAAATATTGATGAGATATCACTAAATATTTGTAGATTGCCTATCTCTATATTTACCTATCTGTATAATGTAGTTGTATTCAGTATTGTATAATGTGTTACTGAGCATGCTATAGAGAAATTGATATTTGTTTTATACAAGATTATAAAATCTGTGATTGATAGCAATGCAAACAGGCTGACAAAGCACTGATGAAAATTATACATGTATGGTTTTACTTCCTCACGTTTCTTATGTTAAATTATTATCATTTTTGACTTAATTTTCTCTCACCCCTACTTTCCTTGTCTCACAATCTTTGCTATTTCATTTCTAACACAGAAAGACTATGTATGACCATGTAAACTCTACCACTTCATAAAGTACTTACTAGATACTTCTATCATCTGAAAGATATCAGTACATTACTAAGCTTAGTGTGAATAATTTATAATGTACATCCTAGGAAGCTATTGGAATCAAAATTACTTGCTAAGAATTTTAAGATCCAATCAAGCAGGATTCATCAATTACTAGGCAACTCCTACTTTTACCCTTTAGCTCTTTCCCTGTTCATCCTGAATGTACTTCTTGTATCAGCTTCTGGTTTTCTCCATGACTCCACTAAGTGTATTCCCACATTTGAGTTTGTATTATCCATATAATATTACCTTTAACATTTACATGTTATTTGTGCATACATTTGGTATATACGTGTAAACATACTTCTATGCATGTACATGTATATGTTATTGTGAGTGTGTATGTGGAAGTCAGAGGTCCAATTCGAAACTCTTTTCCAGGCACTCTCCAACTTACTTTTTCTGCATCCTCATCTGGAACTAGAAGCAGATACCCCAGTGTCTGAATGTTTATGTGGGTGATAGCAATTCAGGTCCTCATGACTGTACAGCAAGCAGGTTACTTACTGATCCCTCTACTCCTTCACAAAAATAGACATTCAATAAGAACATGATCATTTATTTATGCTACTTTCCAGTATTGGTGAACAAACCAGGGTCTTGTGCATGTTAGACAAGTTCTCTGAACTAAATTCCTATTCTTGTGTTTTAAAATTAATGAGAAAGGAATAATCCAAAATTATTACTGTAGTTGATTGGAAAATTTGTTAAATTTTCATACAACATAATACTTTACAGAAATAAAACTAAATTGTTCACTCAAAATTTGAGCAGAAAAATATTCAGATGTAAAAAGAAACATAATAGACATTTCTATTAATAGAGAAGTGCCACGAAATTCAATGATGGGAAACTCCAAGTTCAACAGGGAAAGCCAGATTTACAGTGGAGCACATGAAAACCAGAGAAACAAACAAACAAACACTATCTAGTTAGCTAGATGGCTGAATTAGAGGTTTATACAGCTAGTTTGGTAAAGAAAGAGAAAGGAAAGAAGAGGCTTTAATAAGACTAACAGGTCTATACAGCAAAGAAAAATAGTTTGTGTAATAGACCAGAGATGAGAAAATTTGTTTATACGTGTTCAGTGCTCTTCCTGTCAGAGCAATAAAATGTGCTAGAGAAGAAAGACATAGGGTAACTTTGCTGCACAGAAGTTGCAGCATATAGTCAAAACCGAAAAGTCTGCTGAAAGCCATTTGCTGTCTCTTCTGATCTCATGTCTCTTTAGTTTCAGGAATTATTCACAGCAACTGTACAATTAGAAGTAATTTTGCTCCATGTGAAGTTAAAACATAACAAGAAAACCAATGCTGCATTCCAATATTAAAAGCTAAGATATCATTGGGTACCTTTGTTAGAATGGACACGGGCTGGGGCTGGGGCTGGGGCTGGGGCTGGGGCTGGGGCTGGGGCTGGGGCTGGGGCTGGGGCTGGGGCTGGGGCTGGGGCTGGGGCTGGGGCTGGGGCTGGGGCTGGGGCTGGGGCTGGGGCTGGGGCTGGGGCTGGGGCTGGGGCTGGGGCTGGGGCTGGGGCTGGGGCTGGGGCTGGGGCAGCTTGGAAAGGCTTAGAATATAAGAGGCCTTCTCTTTCTTTACCTTGCCAGTGGCCAGTGGCACACTCAGGTTGTGGGAGTTCCTAGAATAGCACTTTAGTTATTTATGTAATCTTCTGTCCATGTGGGTCACCAATAGAATTTACAAGATACAAGAAATGAAACAATAAATTAAATTCACATTGTAATAACAAAGTAATGTTCTTTGTACGGACTTTGTGGAGGAGAAATTGTATGTATACATTTAGGACCAGAACATAATCCTTATACTTAATAAGAAAGGTTCATGAAGGATGATTGTTACACTGCCTAACTGGAGAATAGGAACTATTTTCTCCTCCCTGTGATGTATCTTTAAGTTCAAATCATAAATGACAACCTATGTACATCTCTGCTGCTACATTTCAAAGACATTTCAGATTGTTTCCCAAACCCAATTTATCTAAATTTTATAATAACAAGTTTGCATAAATGTTCCTTTATTGGTAAATAGCATGAACAATGGTGTTGTTAAGGTAATCACCACATTATGGTGGCCATTCTTTATCATTCTTTGCATCCACCACCTAGGACATTCCTGCATCCCCACCCTCACAGTGATGTTCTCACACAGAACACTATCTTTTCCACATCACTATAACAACTTCTTCATTGTATTAACAGATTGTATGTCTGATGTTTATTCTCCTCTTTTTTTCTTTTTCTTCTTTATTTTTATAAAGCACACAGCATAATGTTTTTAACAGGCTCAAGGGAACCAAAGAGTTATTTTGAAAATACATAGCCCTAGAGTGAATTGAAAGAAGAAATTTTAAAAGAGATGTAAGCACCAATTTTCCTAGATGCTACAAACTTACAAAATCCTTCTAATTATGTCTGTAAACCTTCTTAGAATTAGTGATCAGAGGGGAAACAGTTTTCTCTAAGATGCATATGTGCACACGAATACAAACTGTAAAATAAAGGCAATTTTCAGGTTGGAGTAGCCTCATTTGGCTGCTTTATGTGGCAGATTTGAAAGTTGCCAGATATTTCCCATAAACTAAGTGCACTGACTTGATCCTCCAGGAATTTAAAGAAAGAGTCTGAAGCTCAGATATCACTGATATTACCCCTGAACTTTATCCTAGGGTAATTTTGGACTTTGTTTAAACAGAAGGTGTTAATCTGAATATCTATGAAGAAAAAATCATTAAGAAAAGTCTTTATAGGTATCATATGGGCAAAATATTAGAAAAAAGCTGCTATTTTGGTACACTAAGTGATGCTGGGTATTACAATGCCTTTAATCCTTGTTCTTAGAAGGTTGAGGCAGGTTGATCTCCGTAAGTTTAAGACCATTCTAGATCTTAGCATGTTCTAGGCCAACCAAGGCCGCAAACTGAGATCTTAAATGTGTGTGTGTGTGTGTGTGTGTGTGTATGAGAGAGAGAGAGAGAGAGAGAGAGAGAGAGAGAGAGAGAGAGAGAGATCATATATGGAACAAAGATGAACTGAAAAAGAGAGTTTTCATCTTAAAACTTATCAGGAGAACATGACAAATGTTATAAGCTCTGACAATTTCATAGTTACTTCATTTTCCTGAAGAATCATCATCACAGCAATAAATAAGGTTTAGACTTCTTGGCATTTCCATTATCACACAATACTGAGAAAATACTCTATAGTGGCTAGATTATGGTGAGAAAAATAAGCTCTAATTTACTATGCAGAATAAACTGTGTCCCTCTTCATGAGAGTTATAACTCTTTCTTAATGCACACAAGCTAAGTTTTTATTCAAAGTGTGGTAATGGAATTCTATCTGACCAAGGAATAAAAAAATTAACTTCAATAATATAATATATCTGTACTGATATCAGTGAAATTTGGCATGCTTCCTTGAAATAGTATTTTTAAAAACTACATATTGCAAATGCAGCTGAAAAATTATGGGTGAAATATAATAGACTTTCAACCTTTTAACAATATTGGTATGCACTTTTTTAAAAAAATAAATTTTGTCGTCAACAGTGGCAAACAGCTCTTTGAAGTGTCTATAGACAGAATATTTGTGTGTGCTACCATTATTTCTCAATTTGAATGTTTTAAAAAGATAATAAAGATAATTAAACTACATAGTTACTAAATTTGTGAATTTATTTAAATGTATAATATATTTATATTTTAATTAAGATCTTGCTAAAACATCACAACATATAAATCTTCTTGTCATTTCAGATGAGCTTAATTCAGTATATGTTATCATTATTCCTGACCATTTAATAAGTATTTTCAGGCTTTGTTTTTCTACATTCAAAATCTAGTACTGATGATTGCAATGTATCAGATATTTGGTTTCCATATTGTAATATATAACATTTATTGATAACTATTAAACCAGGGATGTCATCTAGAAAATAATAGCAAGGAAAAAAACATTAACATAAACACTGGCACAGATGTAACTTCTTTTTGTTTTCTCTAAGAGATTTGTCAAAGAGGACAATTAAAAATAGAAACTATGCCAGGCGGTGGTGGCGCATGCCTTTAATCCCAACACTTGGGAGGCAGAGGAGGGCAGATTTCTGAGTTCGAGGCCAGCCTGGTCTACAGAGTGAGTTCCAGGACAGCCAGGGCTACACAGAGAAACCCTGTCTCAAAAAAAAAAAAAAAAAAAAAAAAAACAAAACCAAAAAAAAAACCAAAACAAAAAAAAACCCCCCAAACAAACAAACAAAAGGAGTAACTACTATTATTCTAGGTGTTTAGTCTCATCATGCCCGTAGTAAACACGGTCATACTAAGAATGTCCCAGAATGAGCTATACCATAAAGTGAAACTCCAAAATGGAAACAGCACAAATAAATCAGCAAAATCTCATTATGGAACACACTGTAGGCAAGAATGCTTATGGAATTTTCCATCGCAGAAGGGAGCAATGCAATTGTTAAGACAGACTAGACTCCTCCGATAGACTGGAGAAGAAATGGGGGTGGAGGGAGAGAAGCAATAAGAGAAAGCACGAGGCTGTAGAAAGCAAGGCAGAATAAAACTAATTTAATTGCTTTATATTGTATAACTACAAGGTGCAACCCAGATGGACGCAGATAAAACACACCCCACCCACAACCAGCCTTCACATTCATCCAATGTATACATGGAGGTCAGAGTCCCGGGGCACAGAAGGAAAGCATGCACAATTGGAAAGCACAGGGTCAGGTGAACATAGAATTATCTGATTATAGATATTTAAATATTATAAGCTTAGGTTGGAAATTCTTTAAATTCTAGTATAGTTAACAACCATGCTACCTCCTTAATTTAACTAAGAACGATGGGCTAGAAAAACTGTTTAATTTTGTGCATAGTTAGCTTAGCCTACCTACAACTGAACAAATATCATTTGGGGCTAATTTCAGTCATCAATGTGAGATAATGTTAAGTTATCACCTATGTTTCAGAATTTCCCAAATACCTGGACATTGTTAAATTTGGTATGCCACCATTGATTAAATAGCTAAGGGCATTAAAGATGGCGGTGCGCTAAAAGTCCTAGCTGGGGAATTATAGTTATGCAGTCAATATTATCAACACACTTCATAATTTAGCATGGAATTTAATGATGTGGGTGTTTTAGTGCTTTCAGTCCCTTAGGTCCTGGAATGTGATATGGGTAATTGAAAAGTAATTTTCAGTTTAAAAACAGGGACCTAGTAATGATAATGTAGGATGTTTTCCAGTTAAGGCACTTGACTCAGCCAGTCCTTCCTTGTTATTCTGGAATCAGAAGTGCTTGGCTCTTACCCAACAAAGCAATCCATTGGCTCTGGGCTGAGGAGCAGTAATGGACAGATGTTAACTCATTCTGGTGTGCTGTTAGACACACAAGTCCCAGACCCAAGGTCCTCTTGGTGATTTTCTAACTCCTTGGAAGTCTTTGGGATGAGACCTTAATATATACCTCTGTTTCATTACCAAGGAGTAGAATTCAGGAAGAATATTACTTTTTTATTTTTTGAGAAGGGAAGAAGAAAATCGAAGCATGTGCTATTTCTCTTTTAGAAGTACTAACATCCCAGTAATTAACACTAAACTTGGGGAAGAAATATACATATCCTTCAGTAATTGATTGAGTATTTTTAAATCAATGAATGTATTTATAGATAACATTGACTTTTTGATTAAAGTTCCATATTTTTTAAAGAACAATTTGATCACTCTCTATGCAGCAGATTTCTGACTCCATTGTAATGAGGGCAGATGAACTATTTGATGTAGAGCTCCCATATCCTATCACAGTGTGGATAATGAATAAGGAAAAACTGCTAAATGAGCATGATGTGGGTTAGAGAAAGAGGGGGGATTTGAGTGGGAGAGAGAGACCACTCAGTTTGAGACTAAATTTGTGGAGTGGAACTAATTTAGGAACACAGGATTCTATTCTGACTTGTGAGTTTAAAATTGTGATCAGGTTCAGAACAGAAGCTAGCACCTCCATGTGAGGATTATTTCAAGTTTAGACAGGTGAAAACAGTCTCAAAAAAAAAAAGTCAGTTTTCCCCTTTAATCTACTTAGATGGATGGTGGGTGAATTCCTATTTATTAACAGAGATAACTGTAGTGTTTGTGAAGTAGAGAGGACACCAAACAAGAGACCACAATGGAGAGTAGAAACAACCTGATCATATAATGCATTTGTTTCACCATGCTATTACCTTTTCACAATTTGTAGCCTTTCGGAATATGGACAACCTGCACTTTGCCTTGTCATTTACTATAAATTCAGTGTGCTTTAATGGTGTTATATAGATGAATGCTCTAATTAATTCTGAGTTACTCAGCACTGTGCATGTAAGATGCACATATTAATATCATCTGTTTTGCATTGAATTGTATTCATCAGTTTATAATTGTCAATCTACTTTGAAACTCTCTAGTCAATGAATCTAAGATGAGAATATATATATATATATATATATATATATATATATATTTATATATATATATCTCACAGGGCTGATATATATGTCACATATTCACACACACACACACACACACATATATATATTTATATATGTATATGAATATACACAGACACATATATCACTATAACATCAAAAGACAAAGTCAATAGCAACTGCAAGTAAGATGGAAAATAGTCTGATCTCACAAACTTGTTAATAAGATACAATTTTCAAATTCAAAGGTTTGGTTAGTTTTGATTGTAGTTGAACTATAGTCAGGACAACAGTATCTGGTGGGTCCTGAGGTTGGGAGTAGGACAGTGATGTTGAATTGTCAGGAGAAAAGCCTTGAGCCCAGTACAGTGATGTGGATCACTAGGTATATAGTTGTTCACCAATCACTCTATGCTCAGTGCCTTTATGTAATTGGATTTGATGTACATGGGACCAATACAGGGTCCCAGACACAGAAAAGAAAATAAATGTCTAACTTTCCTCTGTAAAATCAATTTTCATAATCTACAGTGTTTATTTTGTGCTTCACATTTGAGAAAAATAAGAACCCAGAACTGCTAACAGCACCATGCAGGAGCACAACAGACATTCTGTGGTGCAGAATAAAAGTACAGATCTGTAAAAATTGTGACTTGTAAAAGTAGCTTAGCTTTTGTTTTTCTTTAATTATTGGCAAGAATAAGTTGAATGGCAGTAGGAATTACTGTGCTCTCTATATTTGTGGCATATGCATAATGCTTGCCTTTCCCTTTTCAAGCCTGTTCTATTAAAATGAACATTTCTCCTTCCTTTGGTTTCCTCTTATAGATATATCTTGCTTTAAATTGTTCTCAGACTGCTATTTCCCCCTCTAAAACCAAACCTGCAATATTCTTCCCAACACACACACACACACACACACACACACACACACACACACACACACACACAGACACACACACGCGCGCGCGAGCTTCTGGTACCTAACCTGTGATACTATCCCAGACACCATGTTTATCTGTGTAATTAGAATCATTTAGTTCATATATTAGTAAGTCTGTCTTCCTTAAATGAGTCAAATGAATCTGTGAAATCAAAAAATTCAAGATCCATGTTCTAAATGTTATCAACTCTGTAGAAGAATATCTTGTGTAACAATGCATGCTTCAGTATCTGACTGAAAGACTGTAAGGCAGTTCTGTGTTCCCTCTGTCCATTACTTGATTTCTGTACTCTTCTCTTATTTATTAAAGTTTTATTATTAACATTTATATTTTGTCCTTATCTTAAAACAACATTATAGAAAAGAAGGGAATAAATAAAAAGATATCTACTATTTAAATATTGCACAAATTGATACTACTATAATGACCTATTGGCCAGATTGATTGTAAATTCTAAAGAATTATTTTCAAAGTACCAATTACATTCTTACTATTAATGGTAAGTACTATCACAAAACTCATCCAGAATCTTAAAAGACCCCAAGAATTAAAGCAGTCTTTTGCAAGAAAAGCAAGGCTGAATGAATCAAAATACCTGGCATTATGACAGAATATAGAGAATTAGCTGAAGCAGTTCTGGTACTGACATAAAAATAGGCAGATCACGGAACAGATAATACATAAATAAATCCCCATAATTTGAGACAGCCAATTTTTAACAAAAGCACCAAGAACATACTTTGAAATCTATTATACAAATGGTACAAAATAGTTGGTTTATGCATAAAGAAAACAAAAGAACTTCTATCATTCATACATTCATAGCTCAGCTCAAAATATATCAGAAAAATGTGGGACTTGAGACTCTAAACCTGCTAGAAGAATGTACAAGAAAGACATTATAGAACATTTGTATGGAGCAGTGTTTTTGCATGGCCCTCCCAAACAAAATACAGTCAACAATAATAAAAGGTGACTAGTGGGAAAACATCAGATTAAAACCTACTTACAGAAGAACAGATAATGTGCTTAGAAGATAGAAACTACTCATAAGCCATCCATCCTACAAAGGTTTAAGTCATCAAATATATAAAGAGCTTAACAGCAAAAACAAAATAAAAAAAAAAATGAAACAAATAAAGAAAACTCCAAATAATTCACTTCACAAAATGAACACATAAGCCCAATATGTATGTGACTTCTTTGGTGTGTTTTGGGGTGTCTGTGCACATACTACATTGCACATTGGCGACCAGATTATAATCTGCACCAGTTGATTTCCTCCTGGGATCGAGACTTGGGTTTTCAGACTTGGTACCATTGAACTTTTCTACTGGCCATCAATAACAATTTATAAAAAAAAAAAAAAAAAACTGTAGAAAATGAATATGCAAATAGTTTGTTTGAACACAAAAATATATTTGGACCCCACTCATGATGAAATGGAAATGAAAATTACTAGGACATATCACATCACTCCACTTAGAACAGCTGTCATCAAAAATGACAAAGATAACAAATGTGGTGAGAAAAATGTTCAGACATGAATGATAAGAATAAAAATTATTACACACATGCTGGAAAACAGGGTGGAGGTTTCCAAAACTATTGTTGAAACAGAAAGATCATATGATCTAGCAAAGCTGCTACTGCATATGCATTCAAAGAAAATGAATTCTGAATATCAAAGGGATAGCTGCACTTTCATATTTATCGAATGATATTTTCAGTAGCTGAGATATGAGGGAACCTAGGTTTCTATTGATCAAATAGGTTAAAAAATATAAATATATGTTTTATATATATGTATACATTTCAAATATTTGTCAGCCTTCAAAAATAACACAAGACTGTCATTTGTAGTAACATAGATATATTTACATCCTTTTTGAAATGAAATAAACCAGGCACAAAAGGATAAATGTCACATTTTCTCACGTATCTGTAGAAGGTCTTAGTGACCACAAAGAGTTAGAGAACTCAGTATCAGCAGTTGTGAAGCGTGGGGAATGAAGGGATAAACAATATATATGTATGGTTAACTCTTAAAATTCCACATTGAAGTAGCCTGACTATGACTTACAGTAATCAATCCACTTGTTCAAAGAGCTAATGGGACTTTTTTATTGTTCCAAAGACAGAAATGTCTGAAATGATACTGATGCTGTCACTTCCACTGACAGCACTGTACCACATACCAACAGTTACTAGTACAAGTTAGGATAATATCTTAGGTATTTTTTAAAAAGACAAAGACAAAAATGGAAAAGAAGAGATAATCTTCCAAATGGTGCTCCCCCAAACACAGGGCTTCCTTAGTTACATGACAAAGGAGTAAGACAAAAGCATTTTGTAATCACAGAGAGTGGTGACTAAAAACCTAAGATGTCTGTCTTTAATTCAGGAGCCTTGCTCATCTCTCTACCTTCAACAAAGAAGAAATTGTTGACACTTAGGCAAGGCCCCAGTGAGTCTCAGAGTAGGCTCTGAGGAAGATAGCTGTGACTGGATCCTTAACAATTGCAAGTTTTATCAGATGTATCCCATGGTTCTGATGAACTGGCAGTGAAGTGAGAAATTGTTTTATATAAAGCATCCTAATGTTTGAAATGCGCATACAAAGGTTGGTGAACTTTCAATAGGCCAATGGCATTCCTTGAGAGCAATCCTTGCTCAGAGCTTAAGCTGAGTGAATATGTGCGCAAAGTTTGAAAGATGCTGAACATTAATACCAGAAACAGTAAGGGTGGGGGAGGACTAAACCTCCACAAACAAAATTAATACGCTTTAAAATTTAAGAGCCTACTAAGGAATTACAATGAGGAATTAGTTAACACTTCAATACATCACCAATGCTTGAGACAGAGATCCTCTTGCTAGTAGCTAAATTCTTTTTTCTGTACTTTGCTTTCTGAGTGTTGTTTTCATTAACACAGTGTTACATCATTAGAGTATATGGCGGGGGTGGGGGGATAGATTCTAGTTTATGATTTAACGCTGAATAAATGAAGTGATGCTGTCCAGGAAGCTCACCTGTGCCAGCTTCTAGTGTCCCTTTGAAAGGCAAGGCTAACTCACTAAGCAAATCTCTCTCACCTGTTGCTTTGTTCCTTAGGAAAGACCCCACCAAGAAGAACACACTTTAGTGCAAACACATTATTTATTACCTCTGAAGAAACATTATGAAGAAGAGCATCCATGACATTCTTTCCAACATTTCCATCTGCTTTCCACCTGTAAAAACAAAGTGTTCTGAAGCATCACATAACAGGCCAACGTTTCTTTATACTCTCTGGGGAGAGAAGGCTCTTAGAAAAAACACTAAAATTTAGAAAACCTTAATATTGAGAATTTTAGATTGTTAAACATTTTTTAAACTAGTATTGAAAGACAGTCTTCAGAGAAAAAAAGCAAAAGTTTCTGTGGACTGTACACTGTATAATAGATCTCTTGTTTAGAATAATAATGTAGGTGGATATGTTTAAACTTTTAGAGATACCATAGCAAAGAAATGTGCTTCATTTTGTTGTCAGTAAATTTATTGAAGTTTAGCTCATGACTATGTAATGCTGTGTCTTCCCCTCATTTAGGCATGCATGTGCCCTGGCATCTTTAATTTCTTGTTTCTTGGTCCAAAGCAAAAGAAAGCTCAGCTTTCTTTCTCTGTATTTGCGAGATTCTGCATCTTTAAAGGAAAGATGCTCATATCTTAAAAGGGAAATAATATTTGGAAGAAACTTCATTCATGAGGATGGTCTATGGCTTGTCATACATGGACTCCAAAACCCAGGAAGTAGTGGTGCCATTGGGCTAGATCTTAGAGTCTTGGAAAGGTTACAAATCTTGTGGTGCAGGCTAGACACTGAGGCCATGGGATAGCCTATAGAATGGAAGGAATCAGTAGTTGCTTGAATATGAAGAACAAACCACATTATCTTCTATAGAACCATGCAAGCTATCTGTGTTCTCATGTAGTTTGAACTTGGGAGAACACTGAAGAAAAGAACTCTGACTGGCGCATTTTGGCTAGAGAGCCAAGTAGTTCAAAATTGCATTTGATTTGATCTTTAAAAACATTGATGTTTGTCCTGCATGCTGTACTTAGAAAGTATGGTTTAGAACTGCTAACCTTAGTGACTATTATTTTGTCTGAATTTTCATCTAACTTAACACTAGTTAATTATTTTGTTTGTTTGTTTGTTTTTGTTTTTGAGACAGGGTTTCTCTGTGTAGCCCGGGCTGTCCTAGAACTCACTCTGTAGACCAGGCTGGCCTCGAACTCAGAAATCCACCTGCCTCTGCCTTCCAAGTGCTGGGATTAAAGGCATGTGCCACCACAGCCCGACTAGTTAATTATTTTAGTAATGTATTTTTGCTGAAGAAAAATTATTTTGAGCAACACACTGTTTTCTGAAACACATTCTGAGAAAACAGAATGTGTTTTCTCAGGTAATGTTGCCCACTTCTAGGCTGTCAACATTATAATTACTCAGAAAGCAGGCTCTCATAATCCCAACAAAGACATAAAACAAGACCCAGAACAATGCTTTTTCTGTGACACCATTTATTTTCAAATACTATAGACTCTGGAAAAAATTTTGTGTCTTCTAGAGTTCAAAGTCTGTAAAAACTGCTCTCTCTACCAACAGCCTGATTCTGTGCCTTTGTTTTGTGTGCAGCAACAGACTCCGTTTGAGGTACTTTGCCCTTAAAGTTTAAAGCTTTAGTAGGTAACACAGGCTTAAGGCTGAAATGTTATGTCCCAGAATTTATCATTTAAAATGTGGCCACATTTACAATTAGCAATACCCAGCCCAGCTTGGGGTAAAATTTATGCATTTGTTTTGTTTCCAAATACTTTCTCAATGTGCTGAGGCCGTAGCCCAGTTGGTACTCCTTGCTTACTGTGTACAAAGCCTTAGACTCAATCCCAAGCTCCAAACAAACTGGGCACGGTGTAAATGTCTAAAATCTTAACATTTAAATGGTGAAGACACAAGGATTTGCAGTACAAGGTCAACCTTGTATATGCAGTAAGTTTCAGGTAAGCCTTCATGTTGTGAGACTATCTCTTCTGAGATAATACTGATGGTCTTGGAGCAAAGCTTGTTAAGATGCAGGATTTTGACAGGATGGAGAAACAACAGGATATTCTAAGGGAAGAAAAACCATCCCATTCTGCAGGGAAACTGCTTAGCTCAGAAAGTTATTAACTCAATAACTTCATGACGTTCCTGAAACAGACCAGATTCAGTAGGTCCTTCCGTCCCCAAAGATATATAATTTGTTTCTCAAGTAACATTTAATATATTTAAAATACCATATGTTTTCAAATAATATACCATTAAGAACATCATCATAATAGATAAAGCTATTCTATATTTTAAGATGAGAATCAGATTTTCTTTGTGTTTAAATAAATTTATTCATTTATTTGTATCCTAAACTCTGCCTCTCTCCAGGTCCTTCCCTCACCGAGAGACTCTTCCCTCATCCTTTATTCCCCTGCCCCCCAATCCCCTGACTCCTACTCCTCTGAGATGATGAGATCCCTTGGGTGTTGACACATCAAGTCTCTGCCAAATTAGATGCATCCTTTCTCACTGATGCCAGACAGGGCACCCATGAAGACTGACCTGTTTTTCTGTTACATATTTGTCAGGGGTCCTTGTTTCAGCAGATTCTTTGGTTGGTAGCTCAGATTCTGAGAGCTCCCAGGGGTCCAGATTTGCTTACTCTGTTGGTCTTCCTATAGGGTTCCCAATTAATTCTGAGTCATTACTATTTCCCCCAACTGCTCCATAAATGCCCCTGACCTCCATTTAATGTTAGACTGTGGGTATCTGCTTCTGTTTCAGTCAGATGCTGGATAGAGCCTCTAAGAGGACAGTTAGGCTAGGCTCCTGTCTGCAAGCATAAAGAGAATCATTAATAATGTCAGGGAGTGGTGCTTGTTCATGGCATGGGTTTCAAGTTGAGCCAGTTATCGGTTGATCATTCCTTCAGTCTCTGCTTCATCTTTGTCCCTGCATTTTTTTTTTAGGCAGGACAAATTTTGTGTGGCAAGTTTTGTGGGTGAGTGGGCATCCTCATACCTCTATTGGGAGTCCTGCCAGGCTATAGGAGGTAGCCTCTTCAGATTCCATCTTCCCACTGTTAGGGATCTCAGCTAAGGTCACCACCATTGACATCTGGGAGCCTGTGCTATCCTGTCTATGGGACTTCCTAGAGATTCCCCCCACCCTGACCCCAGGCAGCTGCAGATATCCATTCATTCTCCTGGCCCTCTGGACCTCTCTCCTGTCTCCTTGATCCTGCCTCCCCATTCTCCTCTCTTTCCCTTACCTGACCTCCAGTTTCCTTGCTCTCTCCACCTTCTATGACTATTTTGTTTTCCCTTCTAAGTGTGATTCAAGCATACTTTCATGGCCCTTCCTTCTTGCTTAACTCTTTGGATCTGTGGGGTATATTAAGAGTATTCTATATTTTATGGCTAATATGCACTTATCAGTGAGTGCATGTCATGTCTGTCTTTTTGAGTCTGGGTTACCTCAGTTAGGATGGTATTTTCTAGTTCTATCCATGTGCCTGCAAAATTCATATTGTCCTTGTTTTTAGTAGCTGAATAGTATTCTATTGTATAAATGAACCACATTTTCTGTATCCATTCTTCAGTTGAGAGACATTTTGGTAATTCCCAGTTTCTGGCTATTACAAATAAAGCTTCTATGAATATAGTGGAACACATGTTCTTGGGGTAGGTACGGTAGAACATCTTTTGGATATGGGCCCAGAAGTAGTATATCTGGGTCTTCAGGTAGAACTATTTCCAATTTTTAGAGAAACTGCCAGATTGATTCCAAGTGTAGTTGTACAACTTTGCACTCCCACTAGCAATGGAGGAGTGTTCCCCTTGCTCCACATCCTTGCTGGCACATGCTGTCCCTTAAGTTTTTGATCTTAGCCAGTCTGAGAGGTAAAAGGTACACACTCAGTATCACTTTGATTTGCATTTTCCTGATGACTAAGGACCTAGAACATTTCTTTAAGTGGTTCTCAACAATTTGAGATTCCTCTGTTGAGAATTCCCTGTTTAGTTCTGTGCCTCAGTTTTTGATTGGATTATTTGGTATGTTGAAATTTAACTTCTTGAGTTCTTTACATTTTAGACATTAGCTCTCTGTCAGATGTAGGCTTAGTGAAGATATTTTCCCAATCTGTAGGCTGTCATTTTCTTTTGTTGACAGTGTTCTTTGCCTTATAGAAGCTTTTTAGTTTCATGAAATTTCATTTTAAGGAATTCTGAAAATAATCTTGGACAAGTTTTGGTGTTTAGAACAGGTACTCGGAAAAAAATGAGAACAGCCAATGTACCAGAAAACAAAACAAAACAAAACAAAACAAAACTAACAAACAAACAGCTCCACATGTGAAGCCACCTAAACTAATGCAGAAATTAATTGAGCTACCTGGAAAGTGTAATTTGAAAAAGACAGTCTCCAGCCTTCTCTACTCCTTGTAAGTTGTGCAGTATGCTCCCAGTTTCCAACTTTTGTGAGCTTTGGGGTGAGATTTTGGTGATGCAGCTATCTCTTCTGGTGATTCATCTGGCTTTGTGTCATTTCTGTTCTTATAATAAACACTTCACCCATAAGCACATTCCTGTAAGGAAGTCCAATAAGTCATATTGATTTCCCAATTGGACTTTGACAGAATCTGTATTTTGGTTTGCCTTTAATTTCCTATCTGGGCTGAATAGCCATTGTTTCATGTCTCTCCATGATCAATATTATACAACATTGAGGTACAAAATTGCCTATCTTTAAAAAAATCAAAACGACTTATTTTAGAATAAAATAAAATATCTAAACATACCTGAATATTTAGTCAACAATTCCTGAACCAACTATAAACCTAAATGTCTTTTCAGAATATGCATACGAATAAAGTCTGTATTCCACATAAAAGCAGA
This sequence comes from Arvicanthis niloticus, assembly GCF_011762505.2. Lineage (NCBI taxonomy): Eukaryota > Metazoa > Chordata > Mammalia > Rodentia > Muridae > Arvicanthis > Arvicanthis niloticus. The sequence goes on from NC_047661.1 coordinate 116,502,475, forward strand.
AATATCCATTTTTGAACATATATAAATGGGTATGCCTTGCTGTGAGGAATATTTAAAGGTATTTGTTGTTATTAAATCAAAATATGAAAAACCTTTGAGATACTGTGAAATCTTACATCAATTTAAATTTAAGGAATTAGCCTCTGAAAACTCTTCGACACCTGGTTGTGTGCTTTCTGTGCATCATCATAAAGACATTTGGTCCAGATGTTGCATAATGGTGATGCTCAGAGAAAGTCCACAGCTCACTGGCTGTAAAATGTGAGTTTCCATATGGAAAGTAATCTAAGTCCATTATATTTTACAGTTAGTGAAAGAATATTTCAAACTCATCTTAACATTAGTAATGTATCTGTCTTCTTTTTTAAGGTCTTTATATACTTTCTAGATTTTCTTTTAAAGAAATAATTTGGATCTGGAGAGAAGTTCACAGTTTAAATCAGATTCTCTTGCATTGTCATCCCCCTTTTTTCAAGGCAGGGCCTCCTCTAACTGACTAGAATTTTCCAAATAGTCTATGCTAGTGAGGGTTGAGCTACAGAGATCCAGTTGTCTCTGCCTTTCCCATGCTAGGCAGACATCTTGCACCAACCATTTAAGGATATTTTAAAACATGAGTTCTGAGAATCAAGCTCAAATTTCCCATGCTTACAAGATATGCACCCTCCAGCTCTACCAGTTTGCTAGCCTCTCTCTAGTCACTGTTCATCCTCTACCTTGGATACTAGAATAAGAAATTTTCTCATGGGCTGGAGATATGGCTCAGAGGTTAAGAGCACTGACTATTCTTGCAGAGATCCTGTGTTCAACTCCTAGCAACCACATGGTGGCCCACAACCATCTCTATGCACACAATTCTTTCTTCTGGTACATCTAAAGGCAGCTATACTATGCTCATATACATGAAATAAATAAATATATCTTAAAAAGAAGAATTTTCCCCATATCTTCTTATACATAGGTATGATTATTTTTGACATTTATAATTGGATATTTCACACACAGTCCAAATTGAATAGGTCTAAATTTGAACTATTGATGTGTTAAGTCTACCTGAAACACATAGGTCTTCATATTTAATTAGATGAAATTACTACCAAACAAATAACTCAAGTAAGAGATACCTGTACCACTTTATGTCTTTCCATCTTCATTCTAGCTCAGTTATATACATTAAACCACAAACACCTGCTGTGCCCCTGGTCTGTACCTGTTCTGGTCTCCCTACTTTCAGAGTCACCCTCTTATACTCAGTTACTAATACCCATTGTGTTCCCTACAGAAAAGGAATGCTGTTTTAATGTCTTTCTGTCTATATTTCACATTTACAGTTTAGTTTTTTATGAAGCTGCTGAACAAACTTTTTTGAAGTGCATAAGCTTTTGCTATTGCTGCTCTACCTAGCACAATTTGCCTTATTTCTTAAAACATGGCTTATTTCTTTTACCAACTTTCTATTCTTATCTAATGTGACTTTGCAACAACCAAAAAAAAAAAAAAACAAAAAAAAAAGAAAAAAAAAAAGAAAAAAAAAACCAAACCAAACCAACCAACCAACCAACCAATAAACAAAAAACTGGAGTTTCTAATCACTTATAGAATTTAACAATAATGTGTTTTGTGAAAAAAATTGAAAAACCATAAATATTGAAATTATAATTCATTAAGGGCCATTGATCCAGAAATCTCAGAAATTTAATCCACGTTTGAGGTACAAAAGGAACTCATTATAAATCATCTTTTATTCTTCTATTTTTTAAAATTCATTATTTATTTACATTCGATATGTTGTCCCTGTTCTGGGTCCCCTTCCCATAGTTCTTCCCATTGTTCCTGTCCTTTGCCTCTGAGAGGGTGTTCCCCAACACCTCACAGGGCATCCCTCTTTACTGGGGGCTCAAGTCTCTGCAGGTTTAGGCTCATCCTCTTCAACTGAAGCCAGACAAGACAGTACTCTCCTACATACATACTGGAAGCCTCAGACCAACTGGTGTATGTTCTTTGCTTGGTGTTGGCATTCATTCTAAGCTCTGCCCAACAGTTACCTGGCAACAACAGGTAGGCCTAGCTTACTATAAAAGGGGATGTTTGGTGCCTCCTCGATTTCTTCCTCCCTCTACCTTTTTCTCTCTTACCCCTTTCCCTTTCTCTTCCTTCCCTTCCCCCCACTTTCTACTTGTTCCTGGCCTGCTCTCTCCCTCCCTCCCTTTCTTTCTCCCTCCTCCTTCTCTTCCTCTTCCTCCTCTTCCTCCTCTTCCTCCTCCTCCTCCCCCTCTCCCCCTTCTTCTCTCTCTCTCTCTCTCTCTCTCTCTCTCTCTCTCTCTCTCTCTCTCTCCCACTCCCTCCCTCCCTCTTTCCCTCCCTCCTCAACACCCTTTCCCGTGACCTAAATAAACTCTTTTCTGGCCTCGGAAGTGAGCAATGGAACTGAACTCTATATGAGTTCTAGTGAGCAATGGACTCAGTACCAGGATTTCAAAGAAAGCTCCAGATTCAGAACAAAAAGTTGATGTTCATAATTTTGAAGGCTTGGCCATGATGAGCAGGAAGATAGCACTGGAAACTAGAGCTAACTCTGTGTTTCCTGTAGGGGACTCTACATTCCTTAGCTCTGGGCTGCTTCCTGGTCCCACCTTTTACACATTGCTTCACCCAGGCAATCTTCTTCCTCCATCTGTTATGTTTAAGAGCTCAGTGTGCATTGACCCTATCCAGATATAAATGTACACATATGTGCATATATTAATATATGTATACTGTTCTGTTCAACTTCCTAATTGAAGAAGAAACTTTGGCAGAGATTTGGGAGAAGGCACATAAGAAAAGTAAATAATATCTTTCAACAGTTTTATCTCTCGTTTTGTCTCTCTTGGTGTCTCTGTCTCTTTCTATTTCGTCTTCCCTCCCCCATTAACACTTTACCATCTGAAGTGAGAAAGTTACTACCAAGAGTTCCCTTCCTTAGAGTTTTTCAAAAGAGTTATAAAAATAATGAAAAGACAAACTTTTAATGAAAGAAATAGATGAAAATAGCTAAATTAATCTAACCATGAAATTGCCCTTCCTCTCATAGTAGATGGCCATTAGTGTTTTGATTTGCAGATATAATCTACTGTCTTGGGATACTGAGATTTGAAAATGGATGATGCCCTTTATTTTATTGAGGTCACTTAATTAACTGAAACTGGAAAAAGGAATGAACAAATCTCCAGAACTTCTGTCATTCTCTCGATCACTTCTGTTAGTTTTTTTTTAAACAGAGGTTAAACTCAAAGAAGAGGAAATTTATTTTGTTTTGTTTATGTATATACTTCACAGCATTTAAAAGATACTGACATTCTGTGTCTATATTTAATGTGGCTATCAGCCTATGCCAAATTTCTCAGAATACTGGAAGAGTTCTATTTAGTAAATCATGTTGTGCCTTTGTAAATACCTTTTTATCACATACCAGTGAGAAAAAAAATGCTGTGCTATCTCCCTTGCATTCTCAAATTATTTTTTGTCATGTTAAGTTTTGTTAAATAATTTGCCTATAATTATTTTTTACTCATATTTTCTTGTGATTTTCACAAATGTGATTAATTCGAGAATTAGGGTTTTTTGGATAAATGTTGTTATGCTTTAAATAAAATATGTGTTCCAAGGTATATGTCTCTTGGCTCCCAGTTGATGACATTGTTTGAAAATGATTTAACTTTTATGGCATGGGATCCCTCTGGAATACATAGACATAAGAAGAGGCAAGAACTGATGTTTATAGGCTGGCTTTGATTCCAATTTGAATCATTGATATCTTCTCATCCATGTGCCAGAATAAGTCTTTCCCCATTTATGTTCCTTCTGTGAACCTTTGGTCATAATGATGAAAAGTAACTAATCAAAAGATTAGATATGAGGGACAGAAATGATATACTTCCATTTTGTGCTATTAGCAACTGTAATTATCTCTAGGTATTTCAGAACTGCATGTTAGATCTAGAATCTGCATGAGCAGCAACATTGATGGATACTCAGTATATGAAATGGTATTTGTATATATAATGCCTATGTAATCTCACATATACTTTGTCATTACATGTTTCTTATAATACCTAACATAATGTAAATAGATTGCATTTTTTTACACTGCTAAACATACTGTCAATCTTTGTGATTCTCCCATCAATAAGACATAGACTATGATGTTCCCATACAGATAGCAGTCTGAGGTCTAACAACATATTAACCATCTAGAATTTGGACATGAAACACATCTGAAAGATTTTTGATTTAAAGTATGAGAAGATAGAAGTGTAGAATATTCAGAAATCCTATGAAATTTTCTTTAAATTATACTCTGAAAAATTGGCCACAAAGTCAAAGGCCACTAGAAGTGAAATTGAATGTAGATGCGGGAAAGTGTGAGGGATGGAATAAAGAAAGGAGAGCAAGTTGTTAGGACTGAGTTTTAAGCTACAGATATAAGGGCAGAAGAAGAAAAACAGATGAAGATGACAAAAGTTGAGCAAGTTGGAAACCAGAAGTGTGTGTCTTCCTGAGTTATATCTTGGTCTTAACTTAACAAGATAACCTGGTGGGCAGTCTTCCATGGTAGTGATTTCAAATTCTAATAAAACAATAAATCAATGGAAGGTGACCCACTGTGTTTATCTGTGGCTCCATAGGAATACTCAACCAGAGGTCATGGACCAATTTTGGTGAAGGGGAAAAGGACAGTCTGATGCTAGAGTTTTCATAATGGAGAAACAAATCAGCCAACTGTGAGTGAGAATTACCCACACACTGTAACGAAGGATGTAAGGGTTTAGCCACAGAGTATTGCTGGGCTTACATTATAAGACAAAAGGAATTAAAAATCTATTATCAAATTTGTATGAGATTTAAGTTTGTATCAGTATTCAGTAAATAATATAAATTTTTAATATAAAATGTAAGATTCATTTCAAAATGATTGAGAAGAGGGTTATTTTTTATTTTATAAAATCCACAGAACAGAAAATATATTCTTTTACTGAACAGCCCAAAACATTTTCTGTCTTTGACTATGGACAATAAATAATATTGAATGATAATAAGTGTTTACAAACATATATACAGGAAAATGTTTCACTTAAAATGAAAGAAGCCAAGACCACCAATTAACCCATTGACTGCATTAAAAGTTAATGCAAGGTCTAATTAACTCATACTTTATTGTTTAATAAATGTTATTTATGGAAAGTATCTGCATGTTATGTAATTTGCATTGACAGTCTAGGAAATAACTATTTTTGATAAGAAATAAATAGTGAACACTTTTCCAGCATGTGTGGTGTCTTTTTGTCATATTGTGTTTAAGGGATCATTGTGATCCCTACACCGATAAGTCTTAGGTCAATTTAATGTTCACTAATGTGTTGTCTTAGGCTATTTCTTTGTATTTATACTTTCAGAATCCTATATGATTGCCATTTGATAACTATCTGGTTTAACATAGTATGTTATTGTCTAATAATTATGGAGAAACCTATTCACTTAATTCTTCAAGCAGATGTCTATCGATTGCTACACATTTTAGGCATTATTCTAGGGATGAGAATGTAAAGCAAAAACAAAGACAGTTGTGATAGAGCACATCTGTAATTCCAGAATTCTGGAGGCCAAGGCAAGAGGATTTCATAACCAACCTTGGCAACATAGTGCTAGAACATCCAATACAGTGCAACCTATTTCCAACCCAACAACCAAAGGAAAGTTAGAAGCTGTAGTTACATAAAATTGTATATTAGCTTTGAAAAAATACAAAATAACTAGTAAAATGGTAATAAGTTTTCACTTTGAATGAAGAAAGCAGTATAATGATACACAGTTTGTCAAAGAATATTACTATATTACACGGTCAGGTCCATCAATGAAGACCTGAAAGTCAGGCCCGATAGTCAGACATTATATTTGCAAGGGAGAAAGCCATGAAGTTACTGAAGGAAGTATTGCTCTGCACTAGGAAGCCAAGGTGAGCAAAGGTCACAGCCAGGAAGGAGTAGAGCAGTAGAGCATATGACACAGCCCACAGATAGTCTTTAGATTTTACTTGTAAAAGCTGATTGTTTAGAATATTTTGAGAAAGACATGTTTGCCCCATATTTTTAGAGTTGCAAAACAAGAATAAAAACACCTTCATAATGACCTAGACATTTTTAGAAATGTTTCACTCTGAATTTCAAGTGAAGTTTATGTGAAAATAATTATTAATAAAAATTCATGAATCATAATGTTGTTTGTTGATTAGTTTTTACAAAGTACACACCACCATCACCCGAATCAAGATGCAGAAGGGATGGAAACATGGATGTCGAGATTCCTCTGTGCTCCTCCTTACACTGCCTTCTTTTACCCTGCCAAGAGCCAGCATTTTTATTGTTTTCACTGAAGGGTAATTGTGCTTTTTCTGTATGTATTGACAATGGTATCTTATAAAATGTTCACTTCTATGTCATATTTTCCTCAATATCATGTTAGTAAAATTTGTTCAGAAATTTTTGTATTTATAATCATCTAGTTTGTCTTATTATTCCAAAAGGATACATGGAAATACTGTGTACCATAAAGCCCTATGTCATTTCTCCTCTTTATAGCTATTTGAGGTGTTAACCTTTGGGATTTCTAGTACCTCAGATATCATGGCATATGACCTTTGGCTTATACACTAGCAGTGATATTACAGGGTACAGTTTCATCTTCTCTAGGTACAAGGGTATGCTTTCTACTAGTTATACAAATGTATATACCCTGGCAAGAGCTAGATGGACCTTGTTAACAAACACTGGCCATTGTCACCATGTAGGTGGACCTTGTTAACAAGTACTAGCTATTGTCCTCATGTAGATGGAAAAAAAAATCTTATTGTGAGAAGCTGAGAGAGCTTCTTTTGTTGGCTTGCTGGTGGCTTCTCACTTTTGCTTACAGTCATTTTTCTGTACTGTGCCTTTATCTGCTCTACTGTGCCCTTATCTGCTCTACAACATAACCAACAGCCACACCAGAATGGAGTCTACACACTGACATTACTTAAATTGAATTACATCTTTGACAATTCTATTTCCAAACACTGTCACATTCTGTAGTGTCAGGAGTTAAAATTTCATATGTGAATTGTAGATAAGATAATTTAGTCCATACCAGGTTATTTTTATTATTCTGTTGATTTTAGTCATTGTTATCTACAATGAAGAGCACACCATTTGCTTACCCCTCACAACATGGTTAGCACTGAAAACGATGCATGCAACTAATATTATACAGATTGAGCAGGATGTGTTTAGGAATATATATGTATATAAAATAATATCTATTGAAAAAAGTGGCCATGAATATAAAAGTCAAAAAAGAACAGTGTATGGAGAGTTCAAATGGAGAAAGCAGAAGGACCAGGAATGATGAAGTTAGAGTGTAATATCAAAATATGCAATAACAATGTTTGATCATCTGATGCTTATGCTTGTATGAACATACCGTATGTGTTCAGCAGCCCTTCATCTACAATATTTCTTTATGTGTGCACACAATGAGTATTTAGTTTCCCGCTCACCTTTTATACTTTTTAAATTTTTCACTGATGTTAGATTGTTTTGTATTTTATGTACACGTAGCCATTGTCAAATTCATGATTACAAATATTTTCACAAATTCTGTGATTTCCTGTGATTTATTTTTTCTCTCTCTACATAGACTCTTTAGACAAATACAAGGTTATAATTTAAAGTGATTCAATTAACCAATTTATATTTTAAGATTTTTTTGGCTTGGATAAGACATTTCTTATTACTCTAAAAAACAAAAACATATTTGTTTACTTATAAGTTTCCATAAAGTTTCTCAGCTCTGAATTTTAGTTTCATGTTTACCATCCACTGTAACTGATTTTATTCACTAGTTATATGTATGGCCTGAGCATGTGTTATTTTTCCTAGTTATAATTACTTGTAAGCATCATTGTTAAAAGGTCATTCCTTCATCATTGAAATTTAGTAATTTTTTAACAATTTAGTGAAAGTATGGGTGAATGAAATCTTTTGTTTCACTGGCCAGTTTTTGAGCAAGTCCCTCCAGCCTTGTATCTGGTTATACATTTTTAATTGTTTATGTTCACTAAATTTAATTTTATCATAGTAGTCTTCTTTGATAAGATCAAGACAAAACTCAGACATTTATTTTTTATTTATGAGCTACAACATATAGCATAGAATTGACGACTTAGTTTGCATGAGGATAAGACATTTTAAAATGTTATTTTTAGCTCACAGCCATCTACTTTTGAGTATGTTTATAAGTATGCAGCTTGAGTTTCTCATTAGATTACTGCAATGAGGTAAATGAGTATCATTTGTTTCATTTTTGTTGTCAAAGAAGCCAAAGCTAATTCACTCACCTAATGTGAGACGAATCATTATTCAAAACTGGAATTCACAGCCCCAATCTTCTCAACTGTGGTGTAACAAGGCAGAATTCCATTTTTGGCCAATAGCCTTCCTTCAAAAAATAGAAAGCTGAGTTTTTGGGATCAAGCACTATTTACATACTCCCCTTAACTCTCCATGTACAATCAACAAAGCACTGACTTTCCTTACTAAGCGGCATGTTCTCAGAAGAGCTATAGCTCATCATGTGACTTATTCAGTTCTATCTCAGTAATTTAAGTTAATTGAATCAAATCACGATGTAGCAGAGCCTCTGAATTTAGGAGATTTCAGCTTCTGCCTTAGCTGTCTCTTTTCAATTACCCAGTCACACTAATCATCATCCCTGTCCAAATTGGCATCTACATCTTCTGGCACATTTATGAGGCTTCTAGGATTTAGTCTAATGATCACATGCAGTTTTATCCTTTCCTTAAAAGTAGTCTCAATCTTGATATAAAGTCTTCTGGATGTGAAATGTGTCTCCTCCAAACTCTACTCCTTATTAGCATCTGCTTTATTCCATCCCCACTAAAACCAGTCTTATATTACCTGTGTTTACTTGATATTTATTTCTTAAACTTTGTGTATTTCTTCATGTTAACTAGCTACTGCTTAGATATCCTCATTTGTTTATATGGTTATTAGACCTCATATAGGAAGGATTGACAATTGGGGACAAAGCTTGTGTCTACCAACAAGTTGTTGCTTATCTTACCAGGTGGCAGTAGTGTGTCTGCATTTAAATATTAATTGTGGATTTTGAGGTCTGTCAGTACACACACACACACACACACACACACACACCACAGGCACACATAGACACACAAAGGGTTTGGATTTAATCCTTGAAATTGGATAAACAAGAAATGATTTTTATTTATTTTAGGTGAAGACTATCCACCTCATTCTTTCCAACTCTACAGCTTCCTACATGAAGCAGACTCATTGATGAGATGTCATCTGAATCAAGACAATGTTGACACTATTTGAAAAATTCCACTGCAGCCACCTTGACTCAAGCATGGCTTTGTTGCACTTCTTCCTCGTCTTGTTTTTAATCTCTTTCCTCATCTTACAAGAATGGCCCTGCTGCATTTTCTCCCTCCCTTTTCCCAGATAATATTTTTAGTGTATATTTTATAGAAAGGTTAAGAGGCACATATGTTATTTACAAGACTGTTTTTACAAATGCCACTGCCCTTTTTCTAGTTAGCAGAAATGTCTTCCTACCTGACTGCACTTCAGGATTCAGATAAACTGAGCTTGCAGAATCTCTAAATGGAGAAATTCTTGGAAAGGGAAGTAAAACTGATGAGCAGTGTGCTTGAGATGCAAGGTGAACCTGGGAACACTGACTGCACACTCTCTGAAAGGCTGACAACCTAAAAGGACTTAAAGGTGGCATTCTAAATTTGTCCTGTGTCCTCCTTCCCTCAGTCCCCTGCATTAGCCTTGACCTATGTTGAGGTGGTTTTCTGTACCAGACACTGACTTCAGGAAGAATTTTGCAAGCAAGCAGCCTTGTCACTGACCATTGCTATGACTGTGTCTTCACAGAGTGAACTGGACCACGCCTTCTTATGCCACCCACATTTCTTTCTATTGATTATACTGTGAAGAACAGTGTTTGACACAGTCTGTATTAAAGAAGGGACCAAACACTTCCTCTAAATACCAGTTTTCTCATAAAATATTAACCATATAATTGCAGTGTACAGATGGCAGTGTTCTAATTCAAAGCAACAGGGTCTATTTCTTCAATGCTCATCCATCTTAAATACAAATTCTACAGACCTGGAGCTGACAGACACCTTTAACCCACATCCATGTTTCCATTTTTTAGGAACTCAAAGACAATAACGATGCTAATGTCATATGTATCATTTATGGAAACCTCTCTGTGAAATTTATGGGAGGTATCCTGCAAAGCTTTTATGAAAGGGAACACCATCTAATCTATCTTTCTCTGTCTTAGTTCTTATCTAATATTCTGAAGTTAGAGGTGGGAGAGATAGGGGAGCCACAGTCAACAATTCCAAATTTCGGAAATAGAAAATTCATCTTTACTGTAGAAGCTAAAGAATTTGGTTCATTTATTTCTTTTCTTTTTCTTTCTTTTCTTTTTTCTTTTGGAATTAAGATCCTTCCATTTTTCACTTGAAGGTTTCTCTTTGGCTTATATAAAAAGTCATTTAAGAATAAAACTCAAGAATCTTCTCTTGACTTTAACAGTGCCATTATGAAAGTGGACCTGGGAACTAAGAAGAGATCATTGGGAAGGTAGGACTTGCAGACTAAAGACATTGTATAAAGGTGTGAGAGGAAAGACAAGGACTGAAAGATTCATTAAAAACAGATATTTTAAAAGAAAATGCATAATTATCCAGTTTCCTGTTAATGTGCTGCTATGTTCTAAGAAAATTAAATGATCCAATAAATTATAGAATTTTCATTAAAACTATTTTGAGTTTTACTTTTATGAAATGGCATCATGTTTCCATGAAAACAACTAAAACCATGAAGTTACAAAATTTCCTTTTAAGCCCACTGAGGAAGCCTATACCCATTTTGTGTGTGTACATGTGTGTGTATTGTGTTTTTGTGTATGTGAGTGTGTGTTGTGTGTATGCATGTATTTTTTGTGTGTGTGTGCTCTGTGTGTTTATGTGTGTGTTTGTGGTATATGTTCACATATATTTCTGTGTTCTCTAGGATGCCAATGCAGACTATTAACGGTACTGTTCTAGCATCCTCTACTTTATTTTACTTTTATTAAAGATAGCATTTCTGACCAAACCAGAAACTTGGCTGGAAGCCAGCAGACTCCAGCAGCTCTAGGATTTCTAAGCCTGCACCATTTTAGCACTGCATTATAGGCACTCCTGTGACCATCCCTAGTTTTCTACAGAAACACTTGATATGTGAACTTGGGTCCTCATGCCTATACTCCAAATATGTTCATCATCCCAGCTTGAAACTATATTTTGACCAATCATAGTAGAGAAGAACTAGTAGACATGTGCAGGTAAACCTGTACATGTGGATATCCAGAAAGTAATTGACTGATACTGAAAAGAATCCTAAATACTAGCAATGCACTGAACTCTTACAGAATTAGCATCCTGGGGTTTTATTTTCTAGTCTAGTTGAATGTCACTGAGAGACTAAAGTACAAGTGTTCCATGGGGCAATATCACAGTATCAAACTGACTACCTTTTTTTTTTTGTATCAGCTACATGATACCTATAAATAATTGTCATGTGCATATGTAAACACAATTTTCCATATTACACAAGAGCATTTCATTGTCTTCAAAATTATTCTGCTCATACTTTTTAAGAGAAGAAATACATGCTGCAAACCAAATCACTTATTCTGTCTCTCTCTCCGGTTTTCAATGTCTCATGCAGATTCTAACCTGGTTTCTTTGGCAACACTAATATTTATTTATTTTTTACTTAGTTCTGATAGGTTTTATCTGATCCGGCATAGATTATACAAGAGCTATACCAAAAACTGACAGTTTTGTAAAAGTTTTTTTACCTGGTAAGTAATTAACAAATATATTCCACTAATACAAAAATTAAGGCACCATGTTCCTTTTTATATTACTAATAAGTCTAATAAATATCAGAGCTTGAATTATCAGCCTAATAAAAATTGTTTAGCATACTCATGAAAATCACATAATTTCAGATTGCTTCATGCTGTTTTGTTTCCATAATTTGTCTAATTTTCAGATGTATTTATCACTTAAATATAAATCAAATATTTTCTTACCTAATAGGTATAAATTATACAGTGAAATGTTCCACTAATTCAAATTGATTCTAGAGATGGTATTTGATGTGTACACATGAACAAAAACAAAATACAGTAGTATTTTCCAAGAATTAAACAATAACTATGATGTAAGTAAAATATAACACAGAATTTTACATTCATTTAGAGTTTTAAATTTAAAACTGAAGTCATTGCAAGCTTATAGAAAATGGTGCAAGACGTTGCCCAAGTTCATCAAGTATTAATTCTTTGTCTGTTTTTGTATTCTCTATATATATTTATCACCTGTTAACATTTTATGTGCATGGATGAGTGCTTAGTCCTCATGCATGTGTGAGTACCAAATGCATGTCTGATGCCTGCAGAGGACTGAAGAGTGTTACATCTTCTGAAATCAGAGTTACAGATGATTGTGTGTTAACAAGTAGGTAATAGGAAGCAAACCCCAGTCTTCTGCAGAAATCAGCAAGAGCTCTTAACAGCTGATCCATTTCCCAAGGCCCACGTATTCATTACTTTTTAAAACTATTTTGTATAAGTTGCATACAGTGTACCCTTTGTGATACTAGATTTTCTTATATTTGTTATTTTGGATATGATACAATTCTGGTAAATATCAGTGCCTGCCATGATGGGCATATTAAATTTCTGATCATTTGTTATTTTACATCACAGACATATTCAGTGCCCAATAAGTGGCTAAGTGATTGTTCTAACTTGTTTTTTCAGTGCTGTGATAAATATCACGACTAAAAACAACTTAGGGAGGGCAAAGGTTTATTTCAGCTTTTATTTCCCAGTCATAACCCATTATTGAGGTACTTCAGGGGCAGAAACTAAAACAGAATCCATGGAGGAGGGCTGCATATTGGCTTGTCCAGTGGCTCACATTAAGCTAGCTTTTTTGTATACCCAGGATCATCTGCCCACAGACAGCATTACCAACAATAAGATGGTGGACTCTCCCATGTCAATCATTATTCAAGACAATCTTTCATAGCCATAGCTCCAGGGCAACATGATCCAGGCAATCTCTCAAATGAGAAACCGTTACATGACACGAGGATGTATCAAGATATATTAAGCTAGTACTGTGATAAACAAAGGAAACAAGGTCCTAGGACCAGAGCAGGGTTATAAAAGAGAACAATAATTAACTTAAAAGTGAAAGTACTATTATGGTAGTGAACTAAAATCAATATGCCTGCACACAGAGGTAACATTCCTCTATGAGTCTGAGGCATCCAATGTAAAGTACATCAAAGCAAGTGTTAAAGTCTTAGTTTGAAAAGATGATTTCTCTTTCCAACTCTGTGAAGAACTGAGTTAGGATTTTAATGGGAATTGCATTGAATCTGTAGAATGCTTTCTGCAAGATGGCCATTTTACTATATTAATCCTGCCAACTCATGAGCATGGGAGATCTTTCCATCTTCTAAGATCTTCCTTGATTTCTTTCTTCAGAGACTTGAACTTCTTGTCATATAGATCTTTCACTTGCTTGGTTAGATTCACACCAAGGTATTTTATATTATTTGTGACTATTGTGAAGGGTGTCAGTTTCCTAATTTTTTTTAGCCTCTTTATCCTTTTAGTAGAGGAAGGCTACTAATTTGTTTGAGATGATTTTATAATCAGACACCTTCCTGAAGTTGTTTATGAGCTGTAGGAGTTCTCTGGTAGAAGTTTTGGGTTCACTTAAGTATACTATCATATCATCTGCAAATAGTGATATTTTGACTTCTTTCTTTCCTGTTTGTATCCCTTTGACTTCCTTTTGTTGTCTAATTGCTCTAGCTAGGACTTCCAGTAATATATTGAATAGTAAGGTAAGAGTGGACAGCCATGTCTAGTCCCTAATCTTAGTGGGATTGCTTCAAGTTTCTCTCAATTTAGTTTGATGTTGGCTGCTGGCTTGCTGTATATTGCTTTTACTATGTTTAGGTATGGGCCTTGAATTCCTGATCTTTCCAGGACTTTTTCCATGAAGGGATGTTGAATTTCATCAAATGCTTTCTCAGCATCTAGTGAGATTATCATGTGTTTTTTTTCTTTGAGTTTGTTTATATAGTGGATTATATTGATGGATTTCTGAATATTGAACCATCCCTGCATTTCTGGGATAAGACCTACTTGATCATGATGGATTATTGTTTTGCGGTGTTCTTGGATTTGGTTTGCAAGAATTCTATCGAGTATTTTTGCATTAATATTCATAAGGGATATTGGTCTGAAGTTTTCCTTCTTTGTTGGGTCTTTGTGAGATTTAGGTATGAGCATGATTGTGCATTCATAGAACAAATTGGGTAGTGTTCCTTCTGTTTCTATTTTGTGAAATAGTTTGAAAAGAATTGGTATTAAGTCTTCCTTGAAGGTCTGATAAAATTCTGCACTAAAACCATCTGGTTCTGGGCATTAGTTTTTATAAGTGAGAACTAACAATTAGAAGAATCAGAGCAATACGACAGTATGTTAGAAGCCAAGATTGACCATATCTTTGGCTTCTGGTTTAATTCTTTCAGCTAGGCAATGCAAGTGTGGTGATGTCTTTTTTTGACACGTTTATTTAAGTATCCATGATAAGCTTTTTAATATTGTCAGGAAGGAACAAAAGCAGGAATGTCTGACTTTTTATTCATAGGTAACACAATAGACAACTTGAACTTCTCTGGAAGATTCTCATTTCTGTCATTAAGCCAGTTAAGAGAGATCTGCTTTTTAAAGTGAAATAGGGATTCCCTGGAGAAACTAGAAGTATAACTCTTAACTAGAAGAAAAACAGTTTTTAGACTTTTCTAAGAAAAGACATCTTTAACACACACACACACACACACACACACACACACACTCACACATTCACACACACACGTTGATGTTTTATGTAGGAGCTTTGCCTTGGAGAAGAAAGATGAATAACCATTAGAGCCAAACCCTGAGCCCTATGAGAAAGCACTCAACTGAAGAAGTTGGCCAAAGCAGTGTCCCTCATTCATAAGAACAGATAGTAACTACATGGTCACTTCATACCTGGGTTTCTTAATCTCATTTGAGACTGAAAATAAAATTGATCATAAAAGTCTAAAATCAACTCTAAAGTTGATCATTACTAAGCTTTAAAAGTGCATGTCTCATAATTCTGTGAAAGAGAAAGAATAATATAAAATAAAGCAAAAGCAAAATTTGACTGTATGGCTTTTCATACAAAAACAAATTTGAGATTTGTTGCTAAAAGCACTTTCTTGTGAGAAGTACTATACACAGATATCAGAAAAAGTTTGAATTTTCTTTAGTAGAATATATTATATATGAAACTAGATATAATTTCTGGATAGAAACATTAAAATTATATTTTAATACTAATATATTTAGTGAAAAATATGGTAAATCTTTAATGCCTTAAAGGAGTATTTTACAATTATATATGAATACACATATATTGATTTCTGTTAGGGCTCTTGGTATATATCAGTTGACTCATTTTTTTGTGAGTGTTTTTGTTGTTGTTGTTAAAAATGGACTTTTTTGACATACTTTGCTTACTTTAGCATAGAAAAACCTATGTGCAGATAAATGCATTCAATTATTTAATATATATATATATATATATATATATATATATGTTAAACTGAATGAGTAATAATGTAAACACCATTGTAAAATAACCACTTTATAAGGTAATATGAACCTTTATAATATTTCTCAGTACTTACCAGTATTTAAAGGAAGGGCGTTTTATTTTAACTATATATTTTTCAATACAATTTTGTACATAAATGTACTAAATAAGTTGAGAATCTACCCCCTTGGATCTATGCTTGTAGTTTTGAAAAAGCTTTCAGGGAGAAATTATAATTAAGACAGATTTATTTTCTAGAGATAGCATTTATTCAGAGCCAAGTAAGTCTACTGTTGAAGGGCATCTGGAATTGGTCTTATCTCCTTGTCTGCTCTCCAATTTATAATGATAAAACAGTGATGAAGTTTCCCGACTGACAGATCATGTTTCAGTTAACCAACCAGAGTTCTCTAGTCAGTTAGCTAATGAGATTTCACTGCCCAAGTGGAATGAGACTAAAGAAAGAACAGTGTCTTTTATCAGGCTGGGTCATTCAATAGTCTGACCGTACTAGGGCTTGAAGCAGAGATGAAATGTTCATCCTACTCCAAGTCATTATCTCTACATGAAAAAGTCTAAAAGGGCAAGGCATTAGCAGAGGCTTCCAAAAACAATCTAATGTATGTTTCATGGAAATGGACAAAAACGATCTTTCAGTGAAGGAAATGTTAAAGCACTTGCTTTTAGGGTTTGGCTACACAAAGAGCAGAATAATAATGTAGGCCAGTAGAATGTCTTATTCTGATGATTTTCAGGAAGTTGATTAGCATTGCTAGGAATTCCTTTGAATTATTCTTTTATTATGTATCACTGAACATACTAGAAGTTAGTTCTTTCATGGGAATTTTTAAACTTGACCTTTCCCCACGTAAAACTTCTCATTTTAATCCACTCAAGCAATGACCATTAAGGAAGTTCTGGCCAAGGATCTCAGGAGTCTACCAAGACGATAGGAATCAATGGATAGATGCGCAAAAGAAACAAGGAGATTCCCTCTTCATTTAGCAGCTTCTTCCTTCACAATAAAGCTCCACATCCTAATAATTACTGTGTTATAATAGCAAGTTGTGTCAAATATTACAGGCCCCTTATATTTACAAGAAAAAAACCCTGCTGTTCAATCCGCTGTTCTATGTGTTGTATGAGTTAAGGACAAAGCTGGTGTGAGTCAGTCAGTTGAGTTTTTCTAGGGTAACTTTGTTAGTAAGGATGTGTGTGTACCCAGCTTACCATTGGTGATGCCACCTGTGTGCCTGGAAATGGCTGGCTAAAGAAGGTGACCTTTGAGTTCATTTTCTAATCATCATTCTAATTAGCTTTCTATAAAAGGTACTGGGTGAATGTAACATTTGGAGCTCATGCATCTATCTGATTCAGTCCCTCCCCAAGCCTGTCTGTATTTAAAAACCATCAATAATGAAACTAATTTCTTTCATCTCTATGGCTACTGATCGTGAAAAATGAGTGAATAAGTTGGAGCAAATATAAATATTAAATGCCCAAATGCGTTGCTGTTCATCACGATGCAGGGGCTGGGCATTGTGTTGATCTGGGTACATTCTACAATATCTGACAGAGTCATTTCAGTTTCTTTCAAGATGATAAATAGTCTAAAGAGTTAACCCACATCACTAGCAACACGCACAGAACATAGCTTTCCATACAGAAATGTTGCATTTTTAAAGCCCTACATTAATCTTTCCTGCTTAAAAGGGGGGAATATTTCATAATTATCAAATTAATAATTATATAGGGATTTTTTTTCTCTTTCCCTAACCTCACAGCTTCTGAAGCATTAAATGATCTATTTTTCAGTAGAACTCTGAAATTGAAGTAAAATGGAGGCCAGTTAATATTTAAAATCATATGCTCATGTAATAATGCACACTTTGGTCTCATTTAGATATTTAGGAACACTGTGGCAATTTACATCCTAGATTACATCCTAGATTACATTCTAGAGATTCTCCACAAGAACATCAGATGCAGAATCATTCTACACAGTATTTAAGGCCCTCCCAACAAGTACATTAGATGCAAAATCATTCTATACAGTAATTAAGGCTCTCTAAAATATGGTAGCAATCTTGATTGTCCCAAGTAAGAATTCATTCATATTATGTGATAATATATGGTGTGAGGTTTACACATTGATTATGAAGATCAGGAAATTTCACAGTAGAGTATCTGTAAGCTGAGAATCAAGGAACACACCACTGGAATAATTCAGTGAGTTCAAGGTTCTACTTTATAGTAGCTTTCTCCATTCTGTGGAATTTGTACTTCAACAAATATCAGAGTGCAGAAAAAAAGCAAAGCAAAACACAGCTAACTTGTGGAGTCAGGAACCAGAAGGGGAGAGTGAAGTGTTTTTCTCTTCTTCTTACTTTCTACTCTCTCTTCCTTCTATTCTGTAATGTCCCCTCAGTGTTGTATCATGCTTTTACTAGACTCTGCCTCTTATGGCTTCTGTTACCACCCAGTAGTAATCAGAATTGCAATCACACTTTTACCATAATAGACTTTGGAAAACCCTTCAAGTTCAAAGAATATTTAACTATAGATGGTAGCATGTCTGGTAGCATGCTTTCATTTTTTTTCAACTTCAGTAAATCTTTCCACAGTGGTTTTACTTTTTTTTTTTTTTTGAGAAGTATTGGAGCCTCAGTAGCAGCTGTACAGATTCTATTTGATGAGTGAAGTACAAATTTACTTTGTAACCTCAGTTCCTCAACTTTTTCCACATAATAGTAATCAGTTAAGTATCTATTTGATTATGTGTTTTTTTTCTTTTGTTGGAAAAATGTTTTGCTTCTCTCTTCAGATACTATAACTACAAACAGTATTTGTGGTTTACCTTTTGGGCTGTGATTGTTTTGAAAACAATATACCCTGGAGTAGGTCTTAAGTCTTGAACACTCTTGCAAACAAAAGAGTTCTGAGGTTCTTTGTTTTATGACAAATACATTCTATTAAAATGATCCTGTGACAAGAGTCACACATTAAAAATAGCCCTCACTTTTCTTCTTCTTCTTCCTCTTCCTCTTCCTTTTCTTCCTCTTCCTCCTCCTCATTTCTCATGTGCCAAATAAAAGTCATCTTGTGCTGATACCTAGACTTTTTTGATTTATTGATTTTTCTCATTGTTCTTCCTGAGGTTTTCTTTACATCTTGCTAGAGATAAATTTAGAAAGTTCACAACAAAACCAAACAGCATATACTATGCATAAAAGCACAAATAAGAATGAAAACACTCAAATATTGTAGCAAAAAAATTCATGTTGGAGAAGTCAGAGACAAATGTGAATTTTCATTTTATCTACTGTTCTCTCACTTTTCTCTATCAGAATATTTATGTATTTTCATTGCTTGTGTGTGTCTCTTTGAACTTAGGATATGTGAACCTAATTACTTCACAAAATAAAAATGAAAAATTATATTTTGTATATGTGTCTATGAGTATGGTTAACACATGTATGCAAGTGTGTGCAGGAGCATACATGTGCAAAGAAAGAGGACTACATTCTACATTACGTGTTTTCCTCTGTCACTCTCCATCTCACTGTCTTAGATAATTTGCATGTTTTTATAAGTTTACAGATAGTTGTTTATTCTAGTTTTATTGCAAGAAAGATATGTTTATTCAATTTTAGTCAGAATGTATATGTAGAAATGCATTTACTTTTTCATATGAACTTGTTTCTTTCATACATCTTAAGCTCATTCATATTTTCAAGGTATATTTTATAAAATTACTAATATTTTCAATACAGACATTTATGTCATCTGTAAACAAAGATAATTTCACTACATTTTAAAAATTAAAATAATCCTTTTTTTATCTTAGTATATTTCACTGCTCTTGCTTTCCAAATTATTTCAAGAAGATTACTAAAAAGACATTGCATGTCTCCTTCCTAAACTAAAAAGCAGAAAATTCTGGTATATTCTATCAAATGTGATTCCAGCTATTGTGGTTGACTAATCTGTCTGAAAGATTTTAGATAGAACCTTTTCTATAACTTCTGAGTATTTTTATTATGAAGAGGTTACTTTATTAAATATTTTAATGTGTACTTGAAAAGATTATTATAGCATTTATTTTTAGACTGTAACATGGGAAATTATATTTGCTAATTCTTTTTAGCTGTAGAATGGGCTTGAATTCATGGGAAACAATCTGCTAATGGGGAATTATAGCTTTTTGTATTTTGCTTATTCAACATATGAATATTTTGTTGATTATTTTGTCCTAGTATTTATGAAGTATATACACTTTCAGATTTATTTGTGTGTGTATGCATGTGGGGCATGCATGTGTTCAGGAATAGTTTGCATGCACATGCATGTGTACTGAGGTGACATTGACATCTGAACAACTTTTACAGTTGTTCTCTACCTTAGCCCTTGAGACAGGGTCTCTCAAGAGAGCAATCACTAAGGCAACAAGTCCATCTGGCCAGACAATCTACAGATTGTTAAGTCTCAGCCTTCTAAATGCTGTGATTAAGGGTGAACAGTCACTCCCACCCAGTATTTAAGTGAGACACAGGGGTCTGAATTCTGTTTGTCATACCTGTGTGACTGTTACTTTAATCACTGAACCTTCAGAATTCAGTTGTTTATTCCTTTTTTTATGTAGCTGAATATTAGCACATTTGAAATATTTATTTCACATTTTTATTACTTATTATGCATATATATAGTACATATATTTATATGAATATATAGTACTATGTAATATGTAACTCTATATAGGTACTGCATATGTGTGTGTATATATATATACACATATAGGTACATATTACAAAATACTGTATAGTTATATTTATTTATATAAATAAATATTATACATATTTATGTATATATGTCTATGTTTATAATAGTTAATTAACAAATGACTAGCAAAGCTAAAATAGACACTCAACATTAGAACAATTTTTATAGAAATATAATAAATAAATATAATAAAATGTAATTAATGCTTAGTAAATCCAAAAAGGGAATGTGATAGAGATTATATTTACTGAAACAAAATTATATAGTGCTGTGTAATATGTAACTGTATACCTACATATATAGTAACTGTATATATAGTTATATATGCTGTATAGTATATATACAGTTACAGTATATATCAATATATGTATAATACATATAAATATGTGCATATTATTAATGCATATATATATAAAACATACACACATACATCATGCTCTAAAATAAAAATATAGTTTGTGAATAGTTCAGTGGTGCATAACTAGGTGCTAACTGTTAAGCAGTATATACATAGCTACATATAAAGTATATAAAATAAACATATATTTCAGGTTACTAAAGGAAAATATAGTACTATGTAATAGGCAACTATATTATATATGTACATGTATATATATATGTATACAGTTACATATTAGAGTACTATATTGTTTTACTTCAGTAAATATAATATCTATTACATTCCTTTTTTGGTTTTGCTGAGTATTAATTACATATCAATATGTAGTATACATTCCTATGATGCTATTGCCTATGTTGTGTCTCCCAGTAGTTTTGCTAGGATTTCAGTTCAGGGATTTATTCATGATACAATAAATAGTTAGTACTAAATTGCACTGCACCAATGAGATGAGCATGGCATCGTAAAAAATGTTTCCTCCTGATGCACTGCAATCTCATCACTGCTCTATATGTGGCCCATAGTCAATGTCTTCAGTGTTCTGCATGATAATTGAATTCATTTTTATAACCTGCATATAGGATATGTAAACTAACTCCATAGCACCATGAACACAAATAAGCCAATTTTAAAGAGTAGTGGAAGAGTAGAAGGAAAAGCTTTAAAAGTAAAAGCTAAGCATGAAGAAAATAATTCTCAGCATTATCATAGCCGAAATAACTGCAAATCAAAACCAGTTGAGGAAATAACCAAAATGTTTTTTAATTTCCTGATAGAAAATTATTTTGCAGTGTTACAAGGATGTATTATTAACTAGTGAAAGTAAATTAATTTTAAGCATATGCAACATTACTCATGTATGTGATTTTGTATACAACAGTAATATATTCATAACATGTGCTTCTATGTGTATGTGATCCTATCAGAGGTGTACTAATAAGACAGAGCAAACAGTCTTAAATATATATACATTATATATTCATATATATTTATATATTATATATGTATTATTTACACACATATATTTATACTATACATATGTATTATATATAATTACATATATACTTATACATTATATATATGTATTATGTATATATATAAAACATACACACATACGTTGTACTGTAAAATAAAAATATAGTTTGTGAATAGTTTAGTGGTGAGTAACTAAGGGCTAACTGTTAAGCAATATTGATTAGGCCACATATAATGCTATAAATATTGATTGTGGCCATGGTTACAGAGATTTAACACACACAGGAGACAAAGGAGCAGAAAACATTACACTCAACAGAGTAGTTCAAATCATATTTACTCAAGGTAATATCAACTCCTGCTAAGGACACTGAACTACTCCTATTTTTTCTGGTGTTGTTTCTTAAAATGTAAAATAATACAGCCATCAGCATTCCCTTACCTAAGTACTAAAATGAGAGAAATAAAGTTTAATATTCAGACACAAAATACTTAATGCTTCTAGTTTTCATGCTAGGCAATTAGGGGGAGAAAAATCAACTTACCACAAGGATACCACACAACAGATAAGTTCTTCTGAGTGCTAAAATAGTGGGGGAATTTGAGAAAGAGAATACTGTAGAGTCTCAAAGAACTTCCCCAAGATACAGACTAATTATAAAGGGAAAACAACTCTCTGTCTGAGAAGATGTGAACACAGTACTTTGGCTAGATGGCTGACGTTCAAATTTCTAGCACGGAACAGAGCATCAAGTCATACTTGCTTGATAGCATACATGGAACGTGACAAATGATCTTTTGATTCTCTTGCCAAGAAGAAATAATCTTGATTCAAATTAAGAAAATACATTAGTCAAAAATATCAAGACCAATTCCATAAAAATCACTGACCACTGCACTTCATAAGTAATTAAGATATTAGAAATAAAGAATGCAGATGATCTGGGTGGTATAAAATATGCTGTATTGATCCTGGATTAAACTCTATCCCAGAAACAGCATTGGTAGCAAAACCTCTAATCCAGAGTTTTTTCTACAAAGAAAACTATTGCAGCATTTTACATTGTTAGCTGTAATAGAGTGTGCACTGGCAAGTGATGGAGTCACCATGGTGAAGATAAATATAGCATACAGAAGATGAAGAAGCTTTACACATTTTCTGCTAGTCTGAATTCAAAAGTTTGAACAGAAGAATAATCATGATATATAATATACTGAATTTAAAATCCAGGAATGAAGAAATCGAGGAAAAATTGAGGAAGGAAGGAAAGAGAAAAGAGACAGGATAAGGAAGAGAAAGAGGGCGAACATTTCTAAAAGATTTCTTGAGTCTATCTTTGAGGCTACAAAATATAGAGATCTTTCTACTTCAAGTTAGTTAGCATTCCCAGCATCCAGTTTGGAGATCAACTGATTTCAGTTTCATTTATAAGTCATCAAATCAGTTGTGCCCCAGAAATTATCTTCTCCATATGTCACTCCTAGAGTTCCCTTTTAAGATTCAGGAATATGAACAAAACATTATATATATATATATATATATATATATATATATATATATACATTATATATATTATATACATATAATATATATATTATGTGTGCTTGCATATATGCATGTTAATACATATATAATAATAATATAAATGTATTATTTATACAATATATTTTTTGCTAAATTGAAAACTAGCCTTCACTGGATTGAGGACAGAGATTCAACAGTGAATGATCTTTAGGTTTTTTTCCTATTTTTGACATAGACACCTTAAATGATTTGAAACACTTAAGGAAAACATATCTCAGGACAAAAGTCTCATGTTAATGACACAGAAAGACAGCTGGTACTTCACTGGAGAGTTTTTTAAATATTGGTGATAGAGTAGTAGGGTATTGCTACTCTGGCTATGCTTCTGTGTTCCCAGAAGTGTCTAGCGTCTGTGAGTCACTAGAGTACTCAAGGCCTTCCTTGAACCAGTGGATTCTCTCTGTTCCAAAGCTAAGAGGTTTAGAGATGAATGAATGGATGAAATCTTTATGGATATGGGTAAGCTGTCCTTACAGACTGCACTTCTGAGAGAAAAAGACTACATAAAATTATTTTCTTAAGAGTGGGACCATTACTAATATTTGTTTGCAGCAGAAAAATACATAAAAAACCTACTTTTAAGTTTCTCTTTGCTTAAAGATGTACAGGAGCTTACTGGTCACATTTACTCCAACAGGTAGAACAGATTGAAAAATGACACCATATCTATAGCAATGCCCTAAGCCTCCAAGCTTGTTCTTAATGTCTGCCTGTCATTAGTCCAGGAAGATTATTTAAGTCTTCAAAGTATTTTAGCAAATAGAGCATAATTTCAAAGAATGTATTGATGATTTTTCTCTTGGCTATATCATCCCATTAATATAAAAACTGTCTTTGGAATTGTAATAAACAATTAACATTATTTTCAACGTAATGGTTTGTCTAAATAATTTTGACCATACCCTGTTGATATTTGGTCCGTTGCCACATATTGTAGTGCTGAATTCTCTACCTGAAGGTCTCTTGCTTATGAGTGAATTTTTACTTTTACCAACTTTTGTTCTGCAAACCTTGTTCTAAATTCTTGTTGTAAACCAAACCATTAGTTAAATAAAAATGGAACAGACAGTTAATGGAAGAATTAAAGAAGGCAGGTTTTGAGTTACTTCCATGAGGGTTGCAGAGAAGAAGAGGAAGAAAAATGACTCAGGAGAGAGGAGGAAGCCACCATGAGAGAAGGTGGACTATAAGACATGGCTAGAAGCAACAAATAATTGAGGTTCACCACTGGGGAAGTAGCCAGGTTAACAGTTAGAAAAATAGAATATGACCCTTCCCTCCAACACACAGCAATATCAAAGCCAAATAAAATAACTAGTCTGCGTCTAATTCATTCATAAGCTAGACTGGGATACCTTTAAACTGGTTCAACCACAGTGGCCCTTTTAATTACCTATTTCCATTCTACAAAGATTATTCTTTTCATTCAAATATCCATCACCAAGGGCAAGACAATAAGAAGGAAAGTAATACTGGTTTCATCCTGAGCCTTGTAACTATCTTGAAGGTCCAATGACCAAAAAAATATTTTGAGAAAGGGATGACAAGTGAGATTTAAATATTTAGTAGATGGTTTTGAATAACTCTGATTTGTTGTCTTATATAAATGTTATTTAAATTCTTAATCATGGCATGTCT
This sequence comes from Arvicanthis niloticus, assembly GCF_011762505.2. NCBI lineage: Eukaryota > Metazoa > Chordata > Mammalia > Rodentia > Muridae > Arvicanthis > Arvicanthis niloticus. The sequence continues at coordinate 116,527,693 of NC_047661.1, forward strand.
ATCTTATTTTGTTATGGTTAGTAGTGTAAAAGTATCAAGAAAGTGTTACCTACAGAACATTAAAACCATTACATTTCACACGTTAAATAAAGAACTATTTGAAATAACTGATCAACTCCAATTACAATGATAATATATTTTACTTATTTCTTTTTTCTCTTTTTCTTTATTGTTTTTGTTATTGTTATTATTGTTATTATTTTACTTATTCACTTTACCTACTACTTATTATTCCTCTCATGGTTATCCCCCCCACAACCATTCTCCCCCCATCTTGTCACCTACCTTTCTCTACTGAGCATGTGGGGCCTCTCTGAGTATCCTTCCACCCTGGGACATCAAGCCTTTATGGGGCTAAGTGAATTCTTTCCCACTGAGGACAGAAAAGGCAGCCCAACTAGAAGAGCATATTCCACGTACAGACAACAGCTTTTGGAATAGGCCTGCTACATATGTGAGGGGAGGCCTATGTCCAGCCTATGGCCAGTATGTTCTTTGGTTGGTGGTTCAGTCTCTGAGAGCCCCAAAGGATCCAGGTTAGTTGACTCTGTTGGTCTTCCTGTTGAATTCCTATCCCCTTAAGGGCTGAAATCCTTCCTCTTATTCTTCCATAAGAGTCTCCAAGCTCTATCCACTGGCTGTGGGTGTCTGCATCTTTCTGAACTGGTGTGTGTAGCTTCTCAGAGGACAGTTATGCTAATCTCTTGCCTGCAAGCATAGTAGAGTATTATTATTAGTGTCATGGATTGGTGCTGGCTCATGGGATGGGTTTCAAGTTGGGATGGTTATTGGTTGGCCATTCCCTCAGCTTTTGCTCCATCCCCAATCCTTGCATTTTTTGTAGACAGGATACATTTTGGGTTGAAAGTTTGGTGAGTGGGTTGTTGTCAGTGGGCATCCTGCCTGGCTACAGGAGGTGGCCTCTTCTTGTTCCATATCCACAATTCTGTGAGTCATAGCTAAAGTCACCCCATTGTTTCTTGAGTGCCTCCCTTATCTTAGGTCTTTGTCTCATCTTAGAGATGCCCCTCACTCTCCTACCCCTGTCAGTTGCAGATTTACATTCATCTGGCCATCTCTTCTGTCTTTACTCACATCTGTACCAGAATCGCCCCATTCCCCTCCCTGTCACCTCTCCCATCCAGTTCCTTCCATCTGCCCATTGTAATTATTTTATTCTCCCTTCTCAGTGAGATTCAAACATCCTCTCTTGTGCCTTTTTTCTCATTTACCTTCTTTAGGTCTCTGGAGTGTAACATGGGTATCCTTTATTTTATGGCTAATATGCACTAATAAGTGAGTCCATATCATGCATATCCTTTTGGGACTGGGTTACCTCACTCAGGGTGATACTCTCAAGTTCCATCTATTTGGCTGCAAAATTCAAGATGTCTTTGTTTTTAACACTTGAATAGTATTCCATTGTGTAGATATATCACATTTTCTTTGTCCATTCTTAAGTTGAGGGACATCTAGGTCATTTCCAGTTTCTGGCTGTTATGAATAAAGCTGCTATGAACATAGTTAAACAAGTGTCTTCATGGTATGGTAGAGCATCTTTTGGGTATATCCCTAGTAGTGGTATAGCTGGATCTCGAGGTAGAACTATTCCCAGGTTTCTGAGAAACCGCCATATTGATATTCAAAGTGATTATATAATTTTCCACTCCCACCAACAATGGAGGAGTGTTTACTTTGCTTCACTTTCTCTCTAACATGTCCAGTGAGGGTGGGCAGAGTCCTAGTGGGAGAACTGAGGTCTGCCTGGGTTAGCATGCTGCTCACGGTCCAATGAAGTTGGAAATGTGGTCAGAGAATGGAGTTCTATCTGTGTCAGTAAGTTGCTCAGGGCAGCTTGGCTTGCTACAGAGAGAAATGTGGAAATATGGAAATATGGGTGGAGAAAGGGGAGCTAACATGTATGGTTCAGGTTCTTCAGGTCTGATTAAGGTGGTTAGAGAGGTGGCTGTGAGAATGGAGGTTCTGCTTGGATAACAAGCTGTTCAGGGCTGCTTGGCTTGCCCCACAGGAGCAGGAAATCATATCTCACTCTTAAGACCAAAGATTTTAGAATCATACGGAGAAAAGACATGGATGATTTTGGATTTTATGTTTCATAAACCTTACCATCTTTTTTCTTAACTATTAATAACTGAAAAGTTAAAAATGCTAGGATTGCATAATGTACCACTGAAAACTAGTGGAGTATTTTGGACCCATGTTGTAAAGGAAGGAAGAATGAAATAGAGAGACAGAAAACAGAAAAGGCATGAAAGAGTAGATTAATAGAGGGAATAAAGGAAGCATGGACAAGAAGAGAGATGGAAGGAGAGAGGAAGATAGAGGAAGTAAAAGGAAGGAATGTAGTATATACGTGACAGGCTTGTGGAATAAAAAGGGAAAGCAAGAATCTTCAGTGGTTCTGGGTGTGTGTTATCCACTGGATTTCTTTGGCAGTATCTGTGGCAAGATCCTGTATAGGGGGTGTCTTCTTTTGCAGACTAACCTGCCAGAGTGGATACTTTCTTTTCATTAAGGAGTCCACACCCAACCCTCATTATAATGAATTATCATCTGAGAATACTTATAACTATTTAAGAATCAAGAAAAATTATATTCAAGTTCAAAAATATTACCTAGATATTTTAAAAAATCTTTATCTTATTTTCTATACAAACCACCTTTAAGAATGATGCATTATGTATAATGAAAAAAACTATACTGATATATTTTGTATATAAAACAAGAGGGTTTATTATACAAAATATATTTTAAATGCACAAATCCAAATTGCCTGTACCACAAAGACATGTGGAGACATATGGCAGAAATGAGAAACACACTTTGAGAAATAAATTAAAACAGGACTTTCAGAAAGATGGAAAGTATTCTGTTTCAGGAAAAACAATGTATAATAAAATATATTAATAATATATATTATTGTTTTAGCATAAAGCATGGAATTCATTTTTTCTTCAGAAAGAGTAATTTTCTTTCAGCACTCAGAACTTGCCTGCTTAACAACAGCCATCTTTAACCAGAGTTTCTGTGCTGAAGCCACTTTTCTCCATAGGGAGTTATCTCTTCAGGACAGGGTGACAGCATAGCCAGCTTTCCTGGCACTTTAGAATAATAGCTGTTGATGTCCATTAGCTGTTGACAGGCACGGACATTTTCTTTTTTCTCTCTTCTGGGGTTTGGTTATTAGTTTAAAAGTTACTAAAGTATCTTAGAATATCTAGTATATTTCTTTTATGTGGTCAGCTCTGTTATTTAATACAATCATAAGATCCAAAGAACAAACTTTAGTGATCCTTCCAAGGCTATACATTTCATGCATAAAGTACTATTCTTTTCCAATTAAATTATTTTGTCATAATGGTATATTGTCATATATAAGGAGTCAAGTAGTCAATTTCTTAACTTTCTATACCCTTCCAATAATTGTCTTTTCTATTTTTTATGGCAACAGGGTCTTGTTTTTTACTATCTTTCTATGGTTATCAGATCTTAGAGACAGGTAGTCATTATATTTGCTGTACTTTATTTACACATTTTCTCTCTGATTGGCCATTTGTATTTTCATGTGAGAGTGAACTTGTTTCTATTTCAAAAATTCCATTGCAATTTTGTTGAAATTTTGTAAAATCTTTAAGATAAACTTTCTTAGAAAAAACTGGTTCCTCAAGAATATTGAGTCTTTCTCTTCATTCACAATGTGATATATCACTCATTTGTAAGAAGAGTTTAATTACTTATAGCAATGAGTTCAGGATTTTGTGTGTATATTTTGTTTAATGTATTCATATATTGATATTTTGCTGTCATAGGTTATTTTCTGTTAACAATTCACTAGTTATTTATAATTAGTACACAATCAACTTCTGTGAATCATCTTCTAAGTAATAACTATGAAAAAGCAAATTGATTCTTAGAAATGCATGAATAACGCTTCTTAGAAAGATCATTTTATTTATTCCTTTTCAGAAATGTGCAGATATGTTTCTGCCCTGAATGTACAGGCTAGGATCTCTAGTGCAACCTTGCTTTTTACTTTTCAAGTTGGAGTCCCATTAAATAGCTCAAGAGGGTACTCCTTCCCCAGATTTTCCTGCCTTCCTTCCACCTGCCCAATGATGGAGTGCAGTAGCATGTTTAACTTTAGTGCAATCTTCATACGAGGAATGCATTGCTTGTACAAACCTACAAAGAAGTGTGTCTCTCTGATTTTAAGACTTTTATAGGTGTTTCCCAAGATTTGATGACTTACTGCAAGTTCATATTATGAATAAACTACCTATTTTCTGATATTTGTGTATTTATTTAGATGATCTTGAGTGTGTTAGTTTCTTAGGTATTTGCATTAATGCAGTGATTTTACTCATAATTAAGACCTCAGATATTCAAGTTATATTGTGCTTGGGACATATTTCTAGAGTGTCTTGTATACATTTGAGCGGTATATATTAGATCATTTGTGTATTTGGAGAAGTTTGTTTCATGTAATGTGTCAAAACACCAAGAATAAACTTCTTTGCATTTACTTACAAAACTATAGGCTTTAGAACAAATCTGTTCCTTTGTTCCAAATGTCAGTAAGTCTATATTATTTATTTTATTAAATATTTTATTTATAATAAATTTTATTTATAATAAAATAAAATACTTATTTTATTTTATTAAATATTTTGTTTATGATTGAGATTGAGTTCTGTTGAGTAAATTTTCCCAAATCATTAGCCAGAGAATCTTGAAATTTCTTTGTTCCTGTTTTTCATCAATCTTTTCAATCTTTTTTCTTTTTTTTAATATTTTATTTACATTTCAGATGCCATCCCTTTCCCCATTTCCCCTCCCTAGAAAACCCCTATCCCATGCCCCCTTTTCCTTTTTGCTTTTATACATTTTTTAAAATGTTAATCAAAGGCTTTATAAGTTTGGTAATGCTCAATCAGAAGTGTAACCCAATACCCAACCTAGATATATAAACTATCTTTGACTGGTGGAGAGAAGTGAACATCTGGCTCCATGCCCCGCCTTCTCTCTCTTTCTTTCTCTCATCACCTAGCTCCACCCTTCCTGTTAAAATAAAACTTTTCTCTCAAAATGCAATTAGAGCATACTTATTCCTAATTGTACCAATGAGGTACAAGATAGTCCTAATACCCAGTCCATCATTTTGTTGACTAACCAGAACCTCTGTCATCTGTCCTAACTAAAGCACTTAGTTTTGAACCTGGCTTTTTTTTCTTGGCTTTAGAATGAATGTCAGCTGAAAACCATCCACTCAGATCTTTTCTCTCAGAGTAAATAGCCAGGATTGGCTATGAGACTATAGGTTTTCAACCCCGTTAGAAATCCAGAATGACTGAGTTAACTGAAATTATGGGAAGCACTAAGCATAGCTTCTAAAACTTAGCCAATTTATAAAGATCACTGAACACCTGGAAAGCCCCTATACTACCGAACGTTGGAGCATCAAATCTTCAGCCTTCTGGCCCAGAATCATCTGACAGACCCTAGTGATGTAGAATTATTAAGGGCTGATTACTCTGTCTAGACAGATATTATCGGTCGACTATTCTCCAAGTGTGTCCTTTTCTGGACAGTAATTTGTCTGTAGATGGAAAGAGGCAATTCTTGCCTAGTGGCTGTCATTGCACAACTGGAGTAACCCCAAGGATGCTCAATTTCTTCTTAGAATCCATGACAGGAAGCTGTCAGGAGCAGACAGGTCTCTAATCAAAATGAACATTAATATAGAAATATTTGTCATGTCAATTCTATGGACTTCTGACGTTTTGAAAACCAACTATCCATGTAAGGTAACCTGGACTGTTGTCTGTTAACTCCTCTCAGCTATTTCTAAGTAAAATATGGAAAACATTCTAACAATAAACTCAAAGCCATGAATTTGCTATAGATAGACCCTTAACTCATAGACTAACCATCCCAAATCAGTTAAAAAAGTTAAAGAAGGACTAGGTCTAAGCCTTCTATTTCTAAATGTGTTATACAGGCACAATGCCCATGAGTGTATCAATATTCATCTCACTTTTATATCAATAAGAAGCTCATACCAATGAAAACCTTAAATTTGAAATCAAAGTAAATTTTGTACCATTTAAGAAATTATAACTTCATCTTGGTATTAATTATACAGATTTCTACCAATAGGTTATGGCTATGCAATAAGTCCTGGCTAATCCTCCCTGTTCCAACAAAACCACTACTATTCCCTAGAAAGACAGACCAATATTAACCACTTTAGTCCCCAAAAAGAAAAAAAAAGAAAAGAAAAAAAAAGAAAGAAAAAAATACCAGATTTAATAACATAAAGGGTAGGATTTAGAAATTTAGGAGGCAATTTATGTTAATGTAAACAGCATCACAGAAACTGGAAAATCACACCCTCATAGAAGCACAAGGATGGGGGATGGGATAAGGGGTTCCTGGGTGGTGGGGGGAATGGGATAAGAGGATAAAATTTGAAATGTAAATATTTCAAACAATTTTAAAAAGGGGGAAAAAAGTTGCTAGAACCAACATCTTTTAAAAAATGTCAACCCTCTAGGAAAAAATATTTTCTTTCTTGATACTAAAACTTCTGAGAATTGTATATTGCAGAATACACAGCCTTGGTGTATCTACTCATCAAGCATACTGAGCAGACCTGCCCAAACCTCCAATGTCCTGGAATTCCATCTGGATGCAGTGAAGACACAGCGTCAGAGGCTTATCAATTTACCCTTCCCCCCACCCCTCTTCTAATATCTCAACTCCCTTAATCAGCTTGAAGAAGTTAAAGAAGAGTCAGTGCCCCAATATTTTCAATCTTTGAATACTACTGTTTGAATTTCTTTGACACCATGCTTTGCTTACAATGTTTATGTAAGGAAATTTCAGAAGTTTTCCTCTTATCAATTCATAATTTATTTCTACTGAAGTCATCTAACATACTTTTTATGATTTTCATTCAGCAGAACATGAGACCCTACATATCCTGTGGTGTATTGAATATTCAATGAACCCTTAAAAATCGTATGTATTGTACTTTTTCAATATTCTACTCCCCTTGAAGGATACTATTGACTTTTTTGTGTTCTTGTTGATGATCTTTTTATGTTTTCAATGACTGAGAGCTAGGGTATGGAAAGTTCCAAAATTTTCTGTTTTTCCTATTTTTCTCATCACTACTATGAATTTTTACCTTCTGGGTTTTTCAGCTCTTATGAAGCATATGTGCAAAAATAGGTTGTGTTTTAAATTGTTCTGTTTTTATTATGTGGTAGACATATTTATTTCTAGTAATAAGTTCTCTTCTTTAGCAGTTCACTTCCAGTTTAACATAAATGTACAAAGTCTTTATGTTTAATATATTCAAAGTTTACTTTATTCATTATTTTTTGTATTCTGTTTATATACATGTAAGCAATTTACTTCTTATAAGCGGTCTTATAATCTCTGCTTTTTATTTGCATGTTTCCACTACTATTTACATTTAATGCAAACAGAAGTGTATTGAGATTTATAGCAATAATCTAGTCATATGATTTATTTTTAATGAACTGATATTTTCCCTAACAAAATAAATCCCATTTATGTTATATATTCATATTTCTTCATTTATTTAGATTTAATGCTTCTTTAATCTTTAGAATATATATATATATATATATATATATATATATATATATATATATATAAAATTAGGTATAATATATATATTATACCTAATGATAGGCTACCTAGATATAGTATAAACTTTATATAAACTTATACATCAATGATAGCATATATTCTGAGAAATAATTTTATTAGATAATTTTATCATTGTTTGAACATTATAGAGTAGACTTTAATGAATGAAAATATTATAGGATTTTACTGGAATATTAGAAGACAATGATTATTTATTTTCCATAGCTGACTAAATCATTTTACTGAAAAAGTCATCAAGCTTTTGAAAAATTTTATTCCCTGTCCTCTTTTGTGCCTTAGCTACTATATGATTTCTTTCCAACTCTTATATATATGATAGGACCACACATAGTGATTTTAATTCCATGAAATACTTTGGTTATTATAAATAAATTCTTTAAACGAATTTTAATTTTGCTCACATATTTTTTCATTAATTTATTTATTACATTACATTCTGACCCCTGCTTCTCCTCCTACCTCTTCTGTCAGTTCCCCTTTCTCACTGATTCCCTTATTTTTCTCTTTAGAGAAGGGGAGGCCTCCCATGGATATCAGTTCACTTTGGCATAGCAAGTTGTAGTAGTAATAGACACACCTTCCTGCTTTGAGGCTAGACTAGCCATCTCACTTAGGGAAAAAGGATCCAAAGGCAGACAACAGAGCCAGAGACAACAGTCCCAGGTCTAATTGTTAGTGGACTCACAAGAAAACCAAGCTGTACATCTGCAACATATGTGTAGGAGGCCTATATCAGTCAAATGCATGCTTTTTTTGTTGATGCTTCAGTCTCTATAGGCCCCTATGGCCTCAGATTAGTTGATTTTATAGGTTTTCTTATGGTGTTCTTTACCTCTCTGGTTCCTTCACTCCTTTTCCCTTAATGTTAAATGTCTTAGAGAGATCAGGGATACAAGGGCCATACCTAAACATAATGCAACATAGAGCAAGCCAATAGGCTACATCAAATTAAATGGAGAGAAACTTAGAGCAACTCTACTAAATCATTAACAAGACAAAGCTGCCCACTCTCTCACTAACTATTCCATATGGTCCTTGATGTTTTAGCTAGAACAATAAGAGTGCTACAGGAGATCATGGCAATACAAATTGGAAAGGAAGAAGTCAAGGTTATCAGTATTCACAGATTATATGATAGTATGCATAATTGACTCCAAAAATCCTATCAGAGATTTTCTACAGCTGATAAACAACTTTAGCAGAGTGCCTGAATATAAAATTAACTCAAAAATCAGTATCCCTCCTTTATAAAAATTATAAACTGGCTGAGGAAGAAAATACATAAAAAGTATCCTTTACAATAAACACAAATAATATAAAAAATTTTGCTGTAACTCTAACCAAGCAAGTGAGAGACCCATTTAATTGGAAGTTTAGTTCTCTGAAAAAAAATTGAAGAATATATGAGAATATGGAAAGATCTCCCATAAATTTGGAATGGTAGGATTAACATAGTAAAAATGGCCATGTTATCAAAAACAAACTACAGTTTCAATACAATTCCCATCAAAAATTCTAAACAATTCTTTACAGACTGTGAATGGCTTTGGCATCCCTATTGTGGGTAAACTGAGGCAGGCAGGCATTGAGAGTCAATGCTTATAGCTCCTGACAGAGGTGGATCCAGATATCTACAGGGGCTGATGCCAGTGGCAGCCAGCAATAAGAGAAGTTATTCAGCAGCCTTTTTTTTTTTTTTTTTTTTGAGGGAACACAGCTTAATTTATAGGTATTGGCATTCCCTGTGGCCAGCAGAAAAAAAACTATGAACTGTTTAACTCCTTGGGGCTAGTGGGAAAAAAAAGGGAAGAAAGAGAAAACACACACACACACACAGAAAGAGAGAGAGAGAGAGAGAGAGAGAGAGAGAGAGAGAGAGAGAGAGAGAGAGAGAAAGAGAAACAAAAGGCAGAGTCCAACAACTTCATACACACAAATATATACATACATGCATACATATACACATACATATACACATGCATACAAACCTACAGACAGAAATGTACTCATTCACACACAAAATTGTTAGAGCAAAACACCAGCAATCAGGCGCCAATCATTGGACACATACACATACATATTGATGGAGCAACTCTAAGACACATCCAGAGAAGCTTTACACATACACAAACCTACACATAATTGATGGTGGAAAAAAATCATGCACCAACCCCCCACTCACACAAACCTTACACATATACATATATACACATGGTGATGGATGAAAGGAACAGTGTTCCGGCCCCTATTTATACAAACCTTGTGCATATACATACATATGCATAGTTGATGGTAGAAGGAACAACGTTCCAGCCCTCCACTCACATAAACCTTACATGTATACATACATACATACACATATGAATGGATGAAAGGAAGAGTGCTCCAACCCTCCACCCTTTCTTCTCTTTCCCATAGCTTATATATTCCGGCAAAATCTTTCAAACAGTATAATGTTGCACGCGCCTCCAGTGTCCCCTCCGCCCGCGAACAAGGACACGAGAAACAGTATTCGGGTATCACCACAACGAGGCTTTACTCTGTATCAGCAGAAGCAGAAAGGACGCGGAAGGGCTGAAGACAGGAAGAGGCCCAGCTTAAATACACCCTAGAGTGACGTATTCACTTCTGATTGGCTGTTCACTCATCACCCAATATTATGCCTCGGGATTGGCCAGTGACTTTGGCGGGCTTTCTGCCTTTGCAGCTGTGCAGATAATTGTTTACTTGTGGGAGGACAGGATACCCACGCCATCTTGGAATGGCAGATTATACCACCACTAACAGCGGCTTCCTACAGTATAAAATTATATAGTGATTACATTTTAGTTTTTTTCTAGTGAATGATTATGAAAAAACAATGTTTTTTTCCAATACCATTACATAGTACATGCAAAGAAAAAAATTATTCCCAAATACTCACATACATTTGTAACTGATCAACTTGTTATAAATTAACGAGGTGTGAGGAAGCAAGGGAGTTTTCTCAGCTGGTTTCTCTTACTGGCAGGTAGTAACTTGTGGTTACGAAGAAAGGAATAGTTATTTTATTATTTATCTTTAAAATTAATCTTGTAAGAAGCTTAAAAGATTCACTAATCTAAACTTTTACATAAAAATGAGTTATATCTACCTTAAATCTTCAGAATGCATATGTACCCATCAGCAATTTTTAATAAGTCATATCAAGAAGGGCAAAAATGGGTAGAAGGAACCAATCATCCTCAGTCCAGCCTCAGTGAGAATCATGTCAGCCAGTGCTGCCATTGTTCTTGTTCCCTGACTAGGACTAGTTATGCTAGGGCCCTAGCATAACTACTAAGTGTGTGCCTTTCTGAACCTCAATTTTTTCCTAAGATTTTCTACATCAGAGCCAGTAATAAAAACATCTAAACCTAGCTTCACTAACAATTTTATTTTTCCAAATGTTTTCTAAGGGTGGTGGTCATTACTGACAATCTATGTCTATAAGTTCTTCTCTGGAATGGTGTTTGAATCATTAACCTGCTCCAGCAGCAATGGCTGAAACAGATCAAGCACTATAATTGTGAGTGCCAGAGGTATTGCCCAGTGTGGGATTGGAAGCCCCCTTAGAGTTGTTATATAATTCTTACATTAAGAAGGATGTGAGAACGGCAAGCAGAGCAGAACTTGCCAGAGGTATTGCCCAGTTCGGGACTGGAAGCCTCTTTAGAGTTGTTATATAATTCTTATATTAAGAAGGATGTAAGGACAGCAAGCAGAGCAGAACTTCATAACAACATGAAGTCCTCAGGACACTTGGTCCTCAGGCCATGCCACACGGAGGCATATCCGCGTGGCTGTGGTAACCAGTAGGCTGTACTCCATGACTTCTTAAGCCATTTGGTGTTTCTCCTGCATGGCCCTCAGCAACAGATCTTGCTCACATATTTGTAAAGTTTAGTTTTCTGAGGAGAATATCTGAGGTTAGTTGTAGTGTGTATTTTCTCCTAGAAAAAATTCTGTTTTTATTATTTTCTGTAGTTTTTAGCAGCTGATGATGAGTTTTCTTTTTCTTTCTCGGAACTCTGTTGCATTCTATTTTCATCTGCAAATCATATTTTCTTAGTTACAGGACAAGATTGACATAGTCCTTGCTATCCTTCTACATTAGAAGTTTCCCATTATCTTTGGTGCTACTATATATTCTTAGAATAAGAAATAGTAAAAAATCTTATTTTTCACTTTCTCATTTCTTTCTTTTTTATTTAAATTATTTTATGTACTTACATTCCAGTCTTTGCCCCCACCTCAATAACCCTTTCCGCAGTTCTTCATCCCACTCCTTCTCACCCTTGCCTCCCAGAAGGGGCTCCCCAGATCCCACCAGGCCTCCCCCTTCCCTGGGGCCTCAAGTCTCTCTATGATTAAGCACAGTTTCTCACACTGAGGCCAGACAAAGGAGACCTCTGCTAAGTATGTGCCAGGACCCCCAAACCAGCCCATGTATGCTCCTGGTTGGTGGCCCAGTCTCTGGGCGCTCCCTGGGGTCTGGGCCAGTTCAGACTGCTGTTCTTCCTATGGGGTCATTCCCACCTTAAGCTTCCTCAAGCATTCTTAGAATAAGAACATTACTACTTTTTCTAATAATATAATATTTTAAAATTTTATATAAATATGTGCTAGTGATTTTTTGCATCTCTGGTTACAATATGATCAAATATGGCAGGGTTTGTTTACTGTTTCAATTTTATCATATTTTTTTTTTGTTTTTCAGCCATAGCTTATAAGAATCAGGGTTTTTTTTTTTTGTTTTTTTTTTTTTTTTTTTTTTTTTTTTTTTTTTTTTTTTTTTTTTTTTTTTGTGATAACAGGCCAGAAATGATTTAATAAACATTAGGTATCATTTGTTTCTATTTGATATTATTATCTTTATTATTATGTTACTGTGAGAGCAATCTCACTTTTTACCCTATATTGTACCCTATGCAATCCAGGACTGACTCAGAATTTTGAGTGGTGTGATTTTAGGCATGAAGGAAAGGCCATCTAGAGACTGCCGTACCTGCGGATCCAGCTCATATACAGTCACCAAACCCGGACACTATTGTGGATGTCAAGAAGTGTATGCTAACAGGAGCCTGATATAGCTGTCTCCTGAGAGGCTCTGCCAGAGCCTGATAAATACAGAGGTGGATGCTCACAGCCAACCATTGGACTGAGCAAGGGGTCCCCAATGAAGGAGTTAAGGAAAGGACTGAAGGAGCTGAAGGGGTGTGCAACCCCTTGGGAAGAACAATAATATCAACCAGCCAGATCCCACAGAGCTCCCAGGGACTAGACCACCAACCAAAGAGTACACATAGAGAGACCCATGGCTCCAGCCACATATGTAGCAGAGAATGGCCTTGTTGGTCATCAATGGGAGGAGAGGCCCTGGATCCTGTGAAAGCTCAATGCCCCAGTGTAGGGGAATGCCAGAGCTGGGAGACTGGAGTGAGCGGGTAGGAGAGGGAGCACCCTCATAGAAGCAGGGTGTGAAGGGATGGGATGGGAGGTTCTGGAAGGGAAACAGGGAAGGGGATAACATTTGAAATAAAAATGAAGAAAATATCCAATAAAAAGAAAGTTATCTGGATATTTTTTTTTTTTACTAAATTAGTAAATTTAGATAGGCTCGTTCAAGTATGTCTCCTTTTTTGGTTAACTAGATGAAGAAAACTAAATTCCAAACCAATATAAACATTACTATAGGACATTTGTTTATTTTTACATATACTTAAATATGATCACTTCTCTCAGTTACTATTTATTTAACATGAAAATATCCAGAGTAGTCAAATAAAAGTAGCAGGTTTAAACCAGTGACTGAAATTGGAGGTTCATAGCCTGTTTTCTTATTCCAATATAAGTACTAATATATTCTATTCTGGAAAGCTGTGATGATACAACTGAACGTGATAAATCACTATAAAGAATACACTAATAAGGATTAATTTTACTGCTTAAATGCAACTACTAATCTTTGCAACTATTCCAATTAATTGCAAACCCTGATTAACTAAGTATATTTATATGCTTCCTACCTCACTACTAATGGGTAATGTTTAATCTAGTTCTCTGTGTATTAATACTGGCCTGAAACAGCATTATTTATAATATGCAGTTAGTGGTGCATTTTGAAAGATAGTACTTGAGTGTCACATCATAAGAGTCTGTATATTCAGCTATATTTTCTTTTTAAATATTTATTAATCATTCCATTCGTTTACATCTCAAATGATATCCCACTTCCCAGTTAGCCCTTCACCACTCCCCCATCCCACATCTGCCCTCCCCGCTTCCTTTTGCCTATAGGGAGGAGACTTGAGAGAGGTACAGAGGGTCAGGAAATGGAATAAAAATAGGTAGCAGGGGGATGAGGAACTGGAGATAGCCACTGGTGGGTCCCAGACACCAGAAAAATGTGAGGCTCCCAGAACCCAATGGGATTGACTTTAGCTGTAATGCAGAGAGAAGGGGGAGATAGAACCTGTGGAGATCACATCAGTAGATAGGCATGACATGGCTCCTGCCAGGGGGATGGGCCACCCACCCATCTCAAAGTTGTTTTTTTTTTTTGTTTTTTTTTTTTTTTCCCAGACATGTTTCTGTCCAAAGGAAGAACCGGAACAAAAAAATAAAACAGAGACTGAAGGAAGGGCCAATTGAGGAACGACCCCACCTGAGAATATATCATGTCTGCAGACAACAAACCCAACACTGTTTCTGTGGTCAAGATGAGCTTGTGGAGAGGAACCAAGTGTGGCAGTTCCTGGGGAGATTCAGCCAGCAACTGACAAATGCAGAGGTACATGCTTGGAGCCAACCATCAGGCTGAATTCAGGGAACCTGGTGGGGGAGCTGGCAGAAGGACTGGAGGGCAGAGGGTGACTGCAGCCCCATTGAAAAACAACATAGGCTGGGCTGACTACACAGTTCTCACAGAGACTAGACCACCAACCAAGGAAAGTACCTAAAAGGGATCTTGGCTCCAGATACATATGTAGCAGAGGATGCCCTTGCCAGACAGCAACGAGAGGAGAGGCCCTTGGTTCCGGGGATGGAGCGAGGGTTGATGCACCAGAGTAGGAAGATACTGGAAAGGTGGGGTGAGAGAGTATGGGTGGGTGGGGGAGTACTCTCATACAGGTATATATTCTATAACTAATACTTTATTTAAAATTACCAATATATCATTCCTCTGGGTCAATTAGCATGAAGAAACAAACTTTCCTATAGAGATGAGAAAATGAAAGTGCTTTTGATCTTATAGTTTTTCTAATGAAAATACCATCAATGCTGTTACAAATGGGTTGTTAAATCAACAGAATTGATTGGGTTTCTCAACCTTAGCCCTTTGACACTGTGGGAGCATGATTTTTTGTTTGTTTGTTTGTTTGTTTTGAAAGATTATAAAGTGGATTGTAAGGCATTTAATAACAATGTATCTCTGCCCCTAAATGTCAGTAAAACATTTCAGTCACCTTTTGTTAATGGTATACATTCAATACTTTCTCTTGTCCCTGTTGGATCCTATGACCTCTAGTTGAGATTCACTGGTAGTAGAAATGCGTTTAAATTAATAGTAATGTTTCTAGTAATAACACATATTTATGGTATACAATTCAATAAGGACCTTATAATTGATCTTCCATGCCACATAAACAGGTATAGTGTTGCATACTTTAGAGGTAAGAACATTGAACCTGCAGGAGAATGAATTCTGTGCCCAACGATGTACAGCTAGAAGAGTAGAACAGCATATGGAGCCAGCTAGCCAACGCTTGCATGACTTCAGGCGTTCGATCCTGCCTACTCCTCTTCACTGCCTTCATTTTCTTAAAGTTTGAGTTTGAAAAACTTTCAGTAGATTATGGAATCAAAAGATAAAAAGGAGAAATCAAAGCTCACATCGGAACGGTTTATGCTTTTTATGGACTCAAGTACATTGGATAGGTGGCATTCAGAACCGAAGAAGCACGGGCTCTCACATATTGCTCCTCAAGGAGCCAGGGGAAAGCATGTCACAGTGATTGAGTTTGGTTGACAGATTCAAGGAGGAGGAGGGCAGGGTAGGAACAACTCTTAAGAGGTTGTGATACCCTAGAGACTGAGACAAGTGCCAGAAACTTAGCTGAGTGGGAACATGTCTCCCTCAAGAGGGTATATTGAGCCTGCCAAATAAATAAGATAAAATAAAGACATGCCAGGTTCTGTTACATATAATATTAGATTAATGAATGGAAATTAAAGATGAGGCAGAAATCTGAGTGCCATTATTGTTTTAATGACAGTGGCCTTTCAAAGTAAAAATATTGGACAAACGGACCTCAGTTCTGAAGTCTTAAAACTACCCTTGGAACACTTAGCATGGTGGTTTTCTTGTTAAATAATGGTAGCTTTGATTGTAACCACTTGACAGTGTAATTCTTTTAATTTCAAATGCATTGTTTCAAAGGCGATTGTAACACAATTGCAAATATTTATTTCTTGGCTTCATACAGTATGTGTATATACAGGCTACTCTCACTTTTATTGTCTTCTCTCTCTCTCTCTCTCTCTCTCTCTCTCTCTCTCTCTCTGTGTGTGTGTGTGTGTGTGTGTGTGTGTGTGTGTATGTGTGTGTGTGTGTGTGTGTGTGTGTGTGTGTGTGTGTGTGTGTGTGTGAAAAAGAGCTCTTTTTTTACTGTGTGGTTCCTAAACTTAGTCTCTTTCTACACCAACTGAGTCCCTGAAATCAAGCTACTATGGTCTTTCTCCTCTGAGGCATCTAACATCCTTTTGTTTTATTCTGTGCATTTCCAGATAACAGCTCAGAGGACTGGAGCTGAATCTTACTACTAAAAGCATCAAAACAAACAAGCATCAGAATTAATTACTGTGTAAATATTCCCAGAGCTGGAAGGGAGCTGTTGATGCCTTAGGAGAAGGTCATTAGGGGACTAAATTAAGTCAAAATGAAAACACAGGGACAGAGTAGAAACAAACTTAATTTATAGGAAGTGACAACAATCTAGATTAAGGAGGAAGATGAGGATTATTCATGACCATTGTATAAAAAGCTGGTTATTGGCTTTTTGATTATTAGCTGATATTAGCTTTCTATCATGATATAAAAAACTGCCAGTTAGCATATTAAAACAACACATGTTTATTTCCTCATTTTGCATGGGTCAAGGTTTTCTTTAGTCAGGGTGCATTCATAAGAGGTAAACCCTTTGACCTCCCAAATCTCAAGTTGCTGGTCATAGGTAGTGAACTGAATCCTGTGTTTTGTTGATTGCATGTGGGCCCAGGTTTTAGAGCTCCAAGATTTTACCTGCGGAAATGGTCCTTTCCATCAGCTTCTACAATATAAACACTAACTTCTTCAAAATCAACTTGTATTAAAATATACATGTATATTCATACATTCATATGCATAGATACAGTTATAGACATAGATACAAGTTTCTATATACATACACACGTGCATACCTATCTCCCTGTATATATATGTATATATAAATGTGTGTATGTGTGTGTGCACACTTACTTTGATATGAATTTATAAGCATGGATCAATGCAATCATGGAAATGACATTTCATTACATTTTCTATGTTTAAGGATCTGGTATTGATTCAAGAAGAGACAATTATAGTAAATGAACATTAAGTTTACCCTAATTTTGATACATACATGGTGGGAAGACGAATCCCAGCAGCTGAATCCAACCATTTTCTGGGATCCAGAAAAGGTCTCACAGTGACACAAAGATGCACTAATGGCAGTAAGAGCTTTTATCCTCTCTTAAAGTTGTTAGGCTTTCAAAATTCTTTCTTCCTGAGTCCCTTTGCTTTATTGTAGTCTTTGGCTGTAAACACACACAGACATGCACACACACACAAACACACATACACACACACACACCCCCTAGTGAGCCAAACAGTCTTCATCATTCAGTGTGACTGTTCAGATAGTAATCTCCTTCCCCAAAGCCCTCATAAACACACACTAATGTATGACAGGATGGCCAGACACTATTTGGTACTGAATGGACAGCTGTACCTCAGTTTGAAGTAAACTTTGCCATAGATTTAGCCTATATCTTGATGATTTTGAAAGTACAAATGAAAAAGAAAAGAAACCATCAAAATATAAACATAAAATTCATATAATTTTTAAAAAGTAATTATCTTTCTCTGGGATAGAAGTTGCCAAGGATAATGATTTCATGTATTTTAGTAATTCTATTTTTTTCTTGGGAATTAAACAATTCTAGCAGCAGGGGCAACTGACAGAATGTTGAGGTTGCACATGAGAGGGACAGACACATCTTTGAAGTTGTTTTGTAAAAGCTTATTTATTTATTTTTTTCTTATATAATGCAGGCTGAATGAACTTGCAAATGTAAGAGTCTTCATTATGCTAACCTTCAGAATTATTGTGTTCTATTTTATTGTTTAATTCAAAGAAATGTTTGTTTATTAATAAAATTCTTTTAGGTTTTTTTAAAATCTGGATTTTCCTTTCTTCCCTTCCTTCCTTTCCATTTTCCTTTCTTCAGTTTTTACTACAAAACATAGTGTAACATAGTGTAAAAGAATATTAGTTCAGACAAACCTAATATTTATTCATTTTCAGAGTGTGACTCTTTCAAACACCCTTGAAATAACATTTAGTGTTTAACGTAAAGTGAGTTCTGGGATTATTACCAGTGGAGTGTGATATCAGTCCTTGTCTATTTTTTTATTTTCAGATGCAGTCATTTGGCCTCACATGAACTGCTTGTGGAGAGACCCACATAAAATAAATAAGATGATCCCTGGTCACAAATCAGCCAAGAATTGACAAATATAATCCTGCAATCGGGAAGGCTTCTACTCTGACAGCTGCCATGTGAGTGAACTTGGAATGAGATTAATTTTCAATAAATATTGCTTTAAATGAATCTTGAATTGCTCTGTTGTACGATAATCAAAGAAATTAGTTGATATTTTGTGCCCTTGTAAGATATTAGATCTTTAACAATTTGCTAGTGCAATGACATACATATAGCAACGATAAACAAAACAAACAATTCCATATGTGATGAATATAGACTCCCAATCCGTTACAGTTTTACTTTCTATAGTAGAGTGACTGGAAATCTGTTCAACCCAAAAATATTAAATGAACGTGTCCACATAAAGAATTTTTATTTTTTTATTTATTTTTTCCCATGAGACTCGGGCAGAGTCACACAGGGGATGCGGGATTCGAACCTGGAGAGCAGGGCGCCGGCCGCCCTCTGGCGGCGGGCCCTGAAGCCATGCGTCACCACTCGCATTACCAAACTCATAAAGCCTTTGATTAATATTTTTAAAAAAGTGTATAAAAGCAAAAAGGAAAAGGGGGCATGGGATAGGGGTTTTTTTAGGGGAGGAATGGGGAAAGGGAATGGCATCTGAAGTGTAAATAAAATATCCAATAAAAAAAAAAAAGAAGAAGAAAACTTACCCAGAAAAAAAAAAAAAAGAATTTTTAAGTTTCAAGTCTTATAATGTCCTGAATAGTGTAGTGAAATCTCAGGCTGTGCTCCTTGTCCCTCGAGATGGGAATCTCTCTCTGTCCAATGTGTGCATACAGGATCTGCCCATCAGTCACTGGCATTCATCGTTGCTCTGATTTCTGACAAGCTGTTTCCGAGCTGTTATGCTTACGACCATGCTGTGCTTCATTTCACTCAGTAGTGAGTCCCAAACCCAAGAGTTGTGTGAGGTTAAAGATTTGGATATGTTTAAAAAAACAGAGATGTGGAGTGTTTATTTCATGTATCATCCCAAAACACTACAGAGAGAAGTTGAGAGAGAGAGAGAGAGAGAGAGAGAGAGAGAGAGAGAGAGAGAGAGAGAGAGAATTCTCATTCACAACTCTGTTATTATTGTACTTTATTATCACCATTTTTTAAATTAGTGTTAACTTATACAGAGGTTAGTATACTTTGATAATCTTTAATATGAAAATTCTAAATTCAAAATGTTTTAGATAACTTGAAAACCAGCATGATATCAGAGGTGGAAGCTTCCATGCCTGACTTCGTTTTTCTGCCTGCTGTCACTAGCCAAGCATACTAAATATGTATGTATATAACTTGGGATTTCCCTATAAAGTACAGAAGAAATGTAAAGAAATTTTATTCTTGATTTCTAACACTAAGATAGCCCATTATGTATGTTATTATTTCTGAAAATGAAAAACTGTAAATAACTTCTTCAAACGTATTTCTCATGAACATTACATCAGAATACATAGTGTTAAGTGCCTTACTTGGTTTCAAGCACTTACTGGGTATCTTAGGATGTATACCTGTCTCAGAAGCGGGATGTGAAACTTTAATTTAGTAATTTGTGGTTGGGGCTGCTGAGCAATTCAGATTCTGGATTTGTACCTCATACATTCTGCATACTAATATTCTGAAGTCAACTTTATACAATTTTGGTGTCAAGAAGTGCGCTATGTGTCTGCCCACACTTTGCCTTTTATACATCTATTTTCCTGGGAGATATTTTCTCTGTTTATAATGTTTTCAGTTTAGAAAGCAGAATTTTGAGTCAGTACTTGTTAGACAATAGTTTCTAGTATGTAATAGAATTCCTATGACCTTTCTGAATTGACATGACCAGTTCTTAATTTTAAATAAACTCCAGCATTTTGTCTTTCTGCACTATGGTCCTTGAATTTTCGAAAGAGAACTGCAGATGTGACAACAATACAAACTAAACAAAACAAGGAAAGCTTGTAACTAGGTAAAGCAATTTAGGGGAAAATGCACTCTATAACTTACTTTGGACTCTGACATGGACTTGACTAAAACCAATTATTTGGGGGAAGTTATTTGATATATTGTTTTTCCTGTCTTGTCTCAGTTTTGCAAATAGAGATAGAACACCCACTGTGACATATTTATCAAGAATATTCCTATGTCAAAATTACAAATCAGTATCAATAAAGTCATACATTTGTTCTATAAATTGACAGTTTAAAACAGTGTTGGGATGGGTTTCAAAGAAGGCCAAAAGAGTAATTAGGTTTTCCTTAATGGAATATATATATATATATATATATATATATATATATATATATATATTCTAGATCAACTAGGATATATGTGACACTTACTTCCAACAGATGCAATTTAGTGAATTTTTGTTCATAATTTAAGTACATAGTATATATTTTTTAAAAAGAGATAAGAGACTGATATTATATAGTTCTATATTAAAATACTTGGTTTTGTCTCAATCAAATGAGAGTTAATTTTAGTCTTCTACAACCAATTCATCATTACATGACTGCTTTGTTTCTGGAAACAAATTAGGAGAAGCAATTGAAATTTTGTACTCTTGATATAACTGTTTATTAGTTGGTTTTGAAAGAAGAGAATACAGTGAAGTCAGAAAAATATCAATTTTGTATTTATTGTATTGCGTGTTTTAAGGAGTGGGAGATATTACCAAACATACCAGCATTTTGTTTTTGATGCAGATACTTCTTAATTCAGGAAGTGAGCATGGTCTAATTCTAGCATACTTTGATGACGTTTTCACTCACTCTGGTGTTGAAGGAATATGTTCTATCTTATAATGAAAATTATTTTCATGCAGGAGTCTTAACTTTCTCATAAATTGTCTTTACATGCCTAGAATGAGTGGAAATCTATAGTTAATATCATTGTTCCAACTGTATATGAATTTTATTCTTACATAGTTACTTATCATTAGATCAGAAAGTAGGCATTAATTACAAGGAAGCAAATGAAAATAAGAGGACACTATGTGTTAAATCAATCATACACATTTTCATTGGAAATATATCTATGCATGTTAAAAATATTAAATAAAACACCTTGCAATCTTTGAACTATTATTAAAGTTGTGGTCTAAAGTATATCTAATATCTTTACAGATGTAGACTTGAAACTTGAGTTTAAATTGCCTTGTCAACTAGTGAATAAAATATTGTATTTCAAAAATCAATTCTAGATAAAAAGATGAAAGATAGAATACCATTAGTGACTTTTAAGTGAAAATATCTTAAATTACAGTGCAACTATAATTTTAAAATTACAAAACTACTATATTATTGCCTGATATTAATGCATTGGCTATGTAAAGCTAAAATTTTCAAAGCATATGCTGTTATTTGTAAAATAATCCATTTATATTATCACACATAAAACACTGCCAATTTTGGTATTTTGAACTTACATTCTTCTAATACATTAAGAAACAGGCATCATATTCACTTGTCATTCACAGAATACCTGGAAAAGATTTTTTTAAACCATGAATTGAATGTTACATAGTGAAATTTATTTCCCTACCATTAGCTAGATATATGGTTCCAAATAGAACATGTTTTATGAGTAAGTAGAATAAATTATTGAAAAAGATCAAAATCATAACTTTATGGAATCATAAAAGTATTGGCAAACAAGAAAATTCTTATACTAAATAGACAGACATAAAAACATACATATAAACAAAATTATACAGACAAAGAGTTTTTATTTATGTATTTAGAGATATATAAGTATATGTATATATGCATATATGCCTATATGCATATATGAGTAAATGCATAAATGTATATCACAACAAATAATGAAGAAATGATTTGAAAAAGAATAAGGTGTGATTTATGGGATGCTTTTAAAGGAAAAATTATTTAATTATATTGTGGTCTCAAAATAAAATAAGTAATCAAAATAAGTGTAAAATTGCACAAAAAATGATCTTTACATTGGTAACTAGGTAGGTTTGTTACAAAGGACTAATTACACATAAACTTGCTGGCAAGGAGAGAAAGTAAAAATATTTAAATAATTATTACTTTAATGATTTAAACAGTTAGCAGTGAGGCAATAAGACTGATAAACTGATTACTGATTTTATACACACACAGAGAAGGATAGAGAAGAAGAGAGAGGGTGATAGAGAATGTTGTTCACTAAGAAAACCATCAACAAAATAGGGCATAGGGCATAGGGCATAGGGAAATTGATGTAAGATTTACATATTTTACAGCATATACTCAAATATTAACATATGTAAAACTAACACATGGAAATTATTAAAACACTATTGCCATTCATAAATTTGGAGGCAAGCGGTAGTTTTGTCTTTCTAGTAAGTTCCACATATTGTGAGGGATTTCTGCTGGTATGGTGTCAAGAGAGATGAAACTAAGAACACAAGCCTGCACTGCATTCTCTAAGACTAGCCCAGAATGGATATAAATCAGCTAGCCCATTGCTAGCAATTCAAAATATTAAAATGAAATGATCTAATTTACCCCTGAGTCAATAATATCAAAGATACTTATTTATACAGTGTGTGTCTCTAAAACTATATGCATTTCTTGCGCCTTTTACTTAGTTATTTTTTTGCTTATTCACTCATTTGGTTTTTGTCATATCCTGATTTTTTTGTTTATATTATTAATGTTCTTTAGATGTGAGTTTTTTTCTAAGAGGAGATGGAATGTGTGTATATCTGGATTAGAGTGAAGTGAGAGAGAACTGAGTTAAGTAGGGAGAATGAAAACTGTAATCAGAATATATTGTATGAGAACATCAATTTTTAACAAAAGAAAAAAAGAACATATTGATTTATTTTATAATATTGATCATGGCTTGCATATGAAACATCCCCTCTAAAGGCTCACAAATTAAAGACTTAGTCTTCAGCTGGAAACTTTAGTGTCTGCAACTTTGTGGAGGAATAATTTAGTGGACATGTGACATAAAGGACTGTTTATTATCTTTTACACCTCTGTATTCTTTTACACCTTGATTCTTCTTGTGTTCCAGGGGATGAGTGTATCTGTGTCTATAAAAATCCCACATCTATGTTGTTTTTTCTCGTTATAGACCTAGAATCATTAGATCCAAGTGGATTTAAAGCCTAGAAGATGTGGCCATATCAATTCCTCATTTTTCAGGTTTATCTTGATGAAGGCTTGACAAACAAAATCATGATATAAGATGCCTTAACAGTAAAGGTTATCTCTTTTATCCCAGAAGGACCTACAAGAAAAACAAAACAAACAAACAAAACAAGCAACAACAACAAAAATGCTTAAAATCCAACACTGGGAGCTGAACCCAACATTGAGACCACAATAAGCTCAGTCTTCGGGAGCACATACAGATGATTAGAGAAATATTATTACTTTTAGAAAAGGAGGAGTACTGAGAGGAAGAAAAGGAGTAAGAAGAGGAGAAGAAGAAGGAGAGGAGAAGCTAGGTGATGAAAGAGAGAAAGAGGGAGGAGACAGGGAGGCAGATATTCATGTATCTCTACCAGTCAAAGATAGTTGTTATATCTAGGTCGGTCAGTGGGTTACACCTCTGATTGAACAATTCCAAACTTATAAAGCCTATGATTAACATTATTTTAAAAAAATGTATAAATGCAAAAAGGAAAAGGGGGCATGGGTTAGGGGTTTCCTAAGGGGGGTGAGGGGGGAATGGGGATAGGGGATGCCATCTGAAGTGTAAATAAAATATCTAATAAAAATAAAAGAATGAGGACATCCTGAGTTTTGCAGGCAAATAGATGGTACTAGAAAAATATCATCCTGAGTTAGGTAACTCAGACCCAAAAGGACATGCATGGTATGTACTCACTAATAAATGCATACTAGCCAAAAAAAGAAAATGAGATAAAGAGCAGAACAAACCTTTGATTGCCCCCAAACACATGACACTATATTTATTTGTATGTTGTTGGCTCTTAAATATACCAACTATAAAGAAACATCAAGCATAATACATTTAAAAACATTTTAGCTTTCAGGAAATACAAAAGAGGTAAAGAAATGAAATTGGTCAGTGGATCTAACTTATTACATTCTGTTGCATACAATGTATGAATTCAACAGTGCAGTGATTGATAACCAATATGTGCTACAGATCATATTGTTTTACAAGTTAAGAGGGACTCTGGATAGACAATAAGGGAGGTATTGTAGATCAAACGACTAAATATATGTGTCTATATAACCATAGAAACTACGAGTTCGAAATGCTAGAAATGGCATGTATTGCACATCTCAGTGATGGGTTTTGGTGTTATTTTTGAACATTTGTTTTTAGATTTACAAAAAAAGTACCTTTAAGAGATGGGGCCAAAAAATTATCCTAGTGTGAGGTGCAGTGTGAGAGGTTACACTGAAGGAAGAGGACCAGGAATTACCTGCACTGCAAACTGATACTGTGAAGTAAATCTACAAAAAAGGTGATGCACAAAGAAGAGGCATTAGTGATCAGCACGTCAACAACCAGTGGGGAGTGGCAAAACATGATATGAAAGTTAAAGTAATGAAAATATTTGAACATATTTCTGATGGTATATAAATTTATATAGCAGGAAAATAATGGTGTGGTTGGTTGTAGTGGCAGTTAAACCAGGAAGGATGAACAGGTTAAGAAAGATTTTGATCTTCAAACTTGAGCTAACAACCTTCTAAAGGATAATGCTCCATTGTCAGTTAAAGGCAGGAAGAATAATTAAGCCCATAGAAATACTAAAACATAATATTATCCTCAAGATAGGAAAGAGTTTAAAAAAAAAAGAGGCAGTCCAATGTGTCAAATTTATATCACATAAAGCTATGTTTTCAGCCTCAGGCTTGCAATTCTATTTTAAAGGTGCAAATGGCCAAATTCTCACCCTTTGGGAATGTTCAATTTCTATTCAAAGATAAGCACACCCTGTGTGAGTGACTGCATCTCACTGCTTACTGGTGTGAGGCAAAGTTGCAACAGAAGGTTAACAAAAGATTTTTCTGGTAGGTATATTTTGCCTGTGCTGTGAAATATAATCTCATAAACTGCATATTATAACCTCAGGAAGGATTTCGCTTCAAGCTCATCTCTTCTCCCATGGGCTATGGATATGTGTGCATGAACCAATTTGCACCACTTCACAACACTTTTCATTCATCTGAAATTACAATACCATCCTTATGCGATTTTTACGCACCCGGAGGAATTAAACTCATCATTGCTATTGTGACAGTAAAGCACTCTTAAGAAGTTTCTGTGTTGGAAGTTTTCCCAAATGATTCATTTAAATTCTCAAACCCACCTCCAAGTACGTAATTTCCCATTTCCTTTAAGAAGAAACTTAACAGGTTTTGTAAATGGTGTTTTTAAAATATTTATTTTAAGATGAGTTTCATAAGGCTCAATAGAAAACAGATCATCCTGTGTTTTGGCTGAGAAAATTTCTGTGTCCGTAGATTATTTATTTGAGGCGGGAGTTTGCAATTGCATGAGTGATCTCATTGAAGATGTGTTAAATGCTCCTAATTTTCTGATTAGTATTAGCAAACTGTCTGTTTGACCATAATCTGTAGGTGGAACAAGTCTAATTTTCAACTTGAAAACAGAGAGATCATCCAAATATTTCAGGATGCTTCCTTTGTGTTTTAATTGTAATATTTACAAAGATTAGGGTAATTCAATATAAATCAAATGTTTAAAAAAATAAAGTTTGAAAATTTGAAGATCTTTCTTTAAAATGATTTGAAGCTTCCTACATTAAAAATGCTGAGTTTAAGAGATACTGTGTGTTTGTTTGTTTTAGGCAAAAATAAATAAAATGAATAAGAACTTAGGTTAACTTTAAATTTCAAATTTTGGTAATCAGCCTTGCTACTTACTATGTGCTCAGTTCCTGTTTTCAGATTTTTATGAAGAATGAATTACTTATTAATATTCTGAGATTTTAAATATAGTGAAATATACACATCACAATAATATCATTGTTAATATTTTATCATATATTTTAAATTAATTTAAATAAATATGAGAAAAACAGTTTTTTTTTGTAGTAATTTGTACATCTGAGAAACAGCCTCTCTGAATTTGTGTTTGTTGCAGTGTATGCCATGCATAGCAAAGCTTTATATTCACAAGGCTATCCTATGTGATTTTTAAAACTTGAAAGCTATGCTAATCAAATCAATATATATTTTATTGATAAACAGGTAAATTAGTAAATAAATGCAAGGGACATAAAATACAGAATCAGATTCAAATATCATTGAACAAAAGTTTTCTGGCCATAGCATCTTGATCATATAAAGAAGATATAACCCTGTAACAAATAGGAAAAAAAGCCAGTTTTCCTCAGTTATTTTAGTTCATCAAACACATAATATTCTGGTTTTTACAAAAAAAGAGTTTGAGCCTTATTGGTATTTAGACAAAGCATGTGTGTGCTTTACATCTCAGATGACTGAAAGAAAACCATACATCAAAAGCTTATGTAAGGAAATAAAAAGAAAGTGAATAAGACAGAGCATTACTTTTAAGGTAGTAGACTACGGAGGTAGTATTTACCCTTCAGCTAGCTACAGTCATTTGTCTGTACATAGCGGGATCTAACAGGCTAACCAGAGAAAACTCTTCCTCAGAAGATTTGAGACCAAATGCTTTCAAACTGGCATTACCACAGGCATCAATGGTAAACTCTGGGAATTATGTATACAAATAGCTGTGCACACACTATTTACAACATTGTAGAGGGACTACAAGGAGAAAGAAATGGATGAATATGTACTTATAAAATATACAAAAACCTGGTTGAGATAATTTTGAGTATTATTTTGAAATAATGACTTACTTGTAATGACTTGATGTGTAAGTCTGTGATTATTAATAACCTCAGGTGCCAGAGACTGTAATCTGAAGAAGCTGGAAATCAAACTCAAAGAAGGACCAGAAAGGATCAAGGAGTATGCAGTGTATAGAAAAATTCTTAGCCTTCTTTTTTTAACACTTTTATTTTGTAGATTATAACATAATCACATCATTTCTTCCTTTCCTCCTTGCAAAACCTTAAAATTATATACATAATATTTCTATAAATGAACTTCCCGATCTGTACATTTTTACTTTGATGTGTGTTTTTAGGGCTGTTAATTACTTATTGGATAACCAAGTGTTGTGCTATTCTTTGAGGAAGACCATTCCATGCACTAAGCTGCCTATTTAGGGCTAAGCTATGTATATTTTCCAAAATCACATTGTCATGTCTATTGTTCTCCTCGTTAGACTCGTGCTTAGGCAGTCCTGTTGGTGAGACTGTATGGGTGTCACTTCTAACATTACCAGGACACAGAGTCTTAGAGAAAACTTCCTGATCCTCTGACTCTTAGAATCTTTCTTCTCCCTTTTCCAGAATGTTCCCTAAGCTTTAGGTGGAAGGAGATTTTTGTCAATAAATCCATTGTGGATGGACTCCACAACTCTGTATTTTGGTTAGTTGTAGTTCTGTCTGCTACAAAGAGATATTTCCTTGAGGGCTGAATACTATACTTACCTGTGGCTAAGAGGGCAAATATTTGTAAGATAGTTAGGGTTTGTGCTAGTTTAGTATAGTGGTTGTATAAATAATTTACATTGAGTAGTTAGATAGTTTCCAGCACCAGACATTATTTTCTTTCATGGATCATTAGTTAAGTCCATTTTCAGAGTTGTTACCATTAACGCATGCATGCTATTTCTATACTCTTAGGATCAGTGAGCTATGCTGGTTATGGTTCTAGATCATAGGCATCATAGCTGTGTAGACCTGCTGGTTGTTTTCCCTCATTTTCAGGCTTACATAGTGCCTTCCAATACGAATAAAGCTATTCTTCCTGGAGAAGGTTTTTCAGATTAATGCCAGCTCAGGACCCACTAAGCCTTTGTCACTTCCTTAGACAAAGAACTACAGGCAACAAAGGAATGCTGAGAGTGGGGAGGGGTAGGTTTAGAGATGAGAATACCAATTGGTGATTCATGTAATCACAGGTAATATACACGTAATAACAATGAAAGAAAAAGGTCATGAATTTGAAAGAGGGTGCAAAAAAGTCCATCAAGGTTTTGTAGAGAAAATACATAACATATGATACTTTTGTATTTCCAAAAAGACCATTAGATCAATGTCTCAACTGGGTTGTCTAGAGATGATTGACATCAAGAGGCAGGACATGTTCAGGTATTCAATTAATGTAACATTATTTTAAACAAAATGACATAATTTGAGTGTTAAATATTATTCCATTTTTTTAATGCTAGCAGAAAATGACTGAAAAGATACTTGTTGAAGTACACGTCAATATGTATGTATTTGAATAAATGCATTCCAATTTATAAGCTTATCATCTTTAATTTACAATTTTTGGATTGAATTTCCGGCATTCTGTATCATATTTTCATTAGAAACACTCATGTGTTCTGAAATTTTGTAAAAATATTTGTTCTCACATTTTCCAGCCAGTATGAAAATTAGAATGTTGAGAAACTTTCTAAATAAATATTCAAATGTGCTGTATGTAAGGGTTTAGTAGAGGTCTTGTAAAGTCTGTGCAAAGCTCCACTTCACTCTTTAACCAAAGAGTTAATTTGGATTAAAATAAATATTATATTCAAATTTTTATTCATGTTGCAAGAATTTTTAAAGCCAGGGCCTGGTCATTGATAATGTTAGCAAGCTATTCTTGACCATAGGTCCTCAATAGGATAATTAAATGGACAAATAGTAACCAAAATCTATAAGAACAAATATGTTCAACATGGCTGCATCTGGAAGAGGAACAAGAAAAGCAGTTTAGTGGTATCTCCAGTTCACCTGGAACTTATGTATAAATTGAGAATGGAAGGTATATTCACATGAGCAGTCTTGGCTACTGTGTAGTTATATCTGTCACTGAGAAGTTATTGTCTGATCCACAGCTCCAAACTCCATGAAAGATAGTTTGGCTAATTATCAAAATTGTGTGGCATCTCTTCTTGAGGGACGAGTTATTCTTATGGCTTTATCAGCTCCTGTCTTCTTCTACAATGATATTCTTTGCAAAAAAGTTCCAAATTCTTTACAAGTAATGTTTTATTCTGATAGCTAAAGGGATGGTCTGAAGTATGTCTTTACAACATTTCTTCAGTCAAAAGTGTCTTCAATATTTCTTTAATAATTTTTCTCAATAAAGACTTTACAATTAAAATACAAACATGACACTAGGAATGCGAAATCTATAATGATCAGAAAAAATGCTTACATACTTTTTAGAGTAAGCTTTGAGATTTTTTATTGACCTGATAAAGAGCACATCTATAGTTAACCAAAAAGTTATAACTTACACTACACAAGAAAATGAGACTCAGGCTGAATACATGTGTGAATACACTATGACTTACTTGAGGATAAGTAGACTTAACTTTTGCTGTTCAAATGGCTGATTGGTTTATATCAGGTCAACTATCCCACTGAGAAAAGCCAAAAAAATGATTAATACCTAATTTTAAATCAATCTTAAATTATAAAATATTGTCAGACACAATTTCAGAGGTATATAGCATAGAGAACAAAAAAAATTGTATGTTCAGCACCAAACAATCAGCCCTGAAAACATACCTACAAGTTTATTTATTGACTCAACAGATTATATTTAGGAATATAGCCTGTTACGTGTGTATATATATATATATATATATATATATATACATAATTAATGAAGAAGAGGCCATAAATTTGAAGGAAATAGGGAGAAATTAAGAGAGATAAAGGGAGAAATGTTCTAATTAAATTATATTATCAATTATCATAAATTAAATTATATAAATTATATTATTTTTATATATAATTAACTTATTAAATTAAATAAAATATTATAATTAAGTACAAATTAAAAAGAAAGAAAAATAAATAAACTAGGTGTTAGTCAGTCATTTAAAAAGTTGCTTAATCATGAAACCTGAAAAATATGAATGAAATTGGAGATCTTGTTAGGTAAAATTAGCCACATTTAGACCAAGTTTCATGCAGATTTTTATTGATTTGTTTATTTGTTTGTATCATATGTGGATTCTAGAACAAAAAATAGAAAAAATACTATAGAAGTAGAAAAACCTAAGGTTAAAATTATGAAGAGAAAGAGATGGTTAAGACAAGAGAATAAAGTAACAAGTGAAAATCATAAAGAATCCAAAAATAAAATTATCCTATATTCATGTCTTAAAATTATAAAATGTACCTACTCACTGCATAATTGATATACCATAACTAAGAATAAAGAATAAGCTCTTCTTCTTGCTGTGACTTTTTGTCTTCTTACAATTACTGGAAAAATCTAAAGCTTTTAACTGGCTTTACATCAGATTATATTATCAAATTTAGCAGCCCTAATATTAATGCAAATTTGAGAATGACGCAAGTATTTTTTATGTGGAGGTTTCCTTTTAATTTTTGTTCAATAATTTATTTATTTACATTTTAGATGTTATACCTTTTCCCTATCCACCCCCCCAATAATTTCCTATCTCATCCCTCCTCCTTCTTTTTTGCCTTTATATTGTTTAAATTACATGTAAGTATTAAAGTCAGTTCTAGGTTGAGCAACTAGCAATACAATAGATGCAAACAGTCAAGGAACAAGCAAGACAATAAACCCAGATAGTCAAAGAACATGTACAACAATAAACAGAGTCCCATGATCACTACTGTGATTACTATTTCTAAGGGCTTATCAGGATGATCAAAATATCTGAGCCTACTTCCCTGTCCTAGCCCAAAGTCATTTTAATGCCTGAACCCTATTTCTTTGTTCTAGCTTAAGATTTAGATTTTTGCCTATAATTACTTCTTTTTTCTAGCCTAGGATTAAGATTTCTGCTTGAAATTACTTCTTTGTTCCACTTTAATGTCAGATTCCTGCCTGGAGTCCATTTCCTTGTCCTTGGCTTATGTCAGATTCCTTCCAAGCAGTTCATTTTCTTGTCCTTGGCCAATGTCAGATTCCTGCTAGGCAGACCAAAAGCTCTCCACATCTCCCCCTTTTTATTGCAGAAACCAGAATTAGCCTGTCTTAGGTCATTCTGACAAGAAAGCCTTCCTTACCTGTCATGGAATATGCATTATCATAAGCAATGCACTTCTGAATGAGGTTGGTAAGGCTCTGTGTAGAATCTTGGCTTGCCAGCCTGTTAAAAATGAATAACTCTGTCTGGAGGTCCTTTTTCAGTTTCAAGTCATGTACTTTGGCTGCCAACCTGTTGATGTAATTAGAGACAAGCTTTAACATGATGGGCAAAAATAAAAGTATTCCCAGAACAAGAAGGGCTAGCAAGATCAAGCTATATATGCCATTTATGAGGTTTGACTAAAATGGAAATACTGACCTCGGGCCACGTGCAATTTTATTGGCATTATCTGCAGCATCAGAGCTCAACAGAGCAGCATTCTTTAAATTCATAATCTCAATATGCAAAGTTAAAACACCCAGAGAGGTGTTAAGATTATGCCCAATAGCATACAGGTGTCTTTAAACTTTTTCTAATTATAATGACAATCATTGTAAATTTTAGAAGTAACACTGCTCTAATATTTGTCATGACACTTGGGATGGCTCCTAATTCAGTTTAATTTTTTGAAAAATTTTAAATGAATATTGCAGCCACATTATTTCCTCCTGTCTCCTTTTACCAAAAACTCCAGGATTCCTCAAAATCATGACCTTTTAGTGTTTATCACTGATATTTCAATAAATCCACAGAGAATAAAAATTATTGTAAGAAAGACTAAATCCATAGTATACTTTATACAATTTATTTCTGTTTAATGGCAACATTATTTGTTAATTTTACCTTTGGAGGTGAGCCTCCAGGAACACTTTTGAGGGACTGTTTAAATTATAAATGGTCTTTGAGAATATCTGTGAAAGACTGTTTTTATAATGTGGAATGGTTTTGAAGATCATAGTTTTTGACAGGATCATCTCCTGAGTAGGGAATCCCTACCTGTACTAAATGACAAGGACAGGCTGTGTAACAGGTCACATATATCCCCCACTCTCTGCTTCCTGACTACAAATGTAATATGGCAAGTTTTCTAAAGCTTCTGCCTCGATGACTTCATCACTATGATGGACAGTAAATTATTTTACAAATCTTTTCTTTCTTAAGTTGCTTTTTTTGCCCAGATATCTTTAATCACGACAACATGATGTATTGTGATTCACTTCTCATCATGACAAAAAAAGTCTGAGTTCATTGGAGTGTAATGCCATTAGTCTGCTTTTGTCCCAAGCCAAACAATGGGGCAAAATACACAGAGTCAAAATCCTCAGTGTTGGATACCACACGGGGCTTTTGTTTTAAAACTCAATAATCTCAGAGATTTACTATAGTAACATCAAACTGAGCACATTTACATTTCATCCTCAGCTCTATAGCTACTTAAGGCAAGCAGAGCAGGCATGGATAAACATCATTGAATTTGAGCACTTGGGAGTCTTTTCAGCCCAGTGAGCTCTGTTTTTAGTTCTGCCATGGGCCACTGGCCATTATATAATTCTCATGCTGTTCCCTATAGCAAACTTTCTTGAGAGTCCTTAAAGGAGACTAAAAGAATTTAAAAGTTCTTCATCTAAATGTTTCCACATGAGCACACATTCAATTTCTCCACTGTTCTAATAAAGCACTTCTTTTCTCAATTCCAAATGGCATAATGCTTTTGTAATAATTGCTACCACATTTATAGGAATGCAAATATTATTTCATTCCTCTGGCAGTGTATTTTTCTTAAATACGAGACATTTAAGATTAAGCTAAACACTGTGGCTTTAGAAGAATGAGCAATGGTCTGAGTCTGGAGTCTAAAGCAGGCTAAAGAAAAGAATGGTACTGTGTCTTGGATATTTAAGGATATTCTCTCATATATGATTCTAAGTTAATATTTCATGGTAAGACATTTGCAATTTGTGAGCTAGCTTCCCTCATAGTGCTTTATTTGTGTATTTTTTTGGACTTTTTCTATTGGATGCAATAGAAAAGCCAGAGGAAACAGTGTAAGGGTTATAAAAGCAGGCAATTAATAAAATGCACATTAAAAATTCCTCATTCCTCATAAATGACCATACCTGAAAGCTTGAAAACATGATATTGAGCCCAGCTTTTCCAGGCAAGAAATTAGGAATGATAGATTTATTCTGGCCATTTTGCTAGTTTTCTGGTTATAAATCATGTAAGCATTCCTTTTTGAAAATAGGCTTAAATAACAGCAACAACCTCATACCATGACCAAAATTCAATATAAATAAAAGAATGTACATATTGATACATATATATGTATATTTCAAAAGATGCAGAAATCACATAGTATGCATACAGCATAAACTAATATGACCCTTGAATTGTAGTAGGGATAAGAGTTAGTATTCTTTTGGTATGATTATAGCTGACTGCCAAGCAATGAGAATCCCCCAGAACCTTAGCTTAAATATCCCCTATCTGTTGCTATCCTGATAAATTTATAAAGAAAATTTATTTAGCAACTTTTATCATCTAATATTCATAAAGTACTAATATATATATACATATATATATATATATATATATCAGATCAGATATTGATTTTCAAGAATGAAAAGGAAAGAAACATACATGAGACTCCATAACCAGTGTTAACTCTCAGTTAGCTTGAATCATAAATGGAAATCAACTTGTGTGCTTTTTCCTAGATATATCTATTTCTTCCATTCTCAGCATTCTTTAGTTGTCAGTAGTTTTGTGTAGCGTTGAGGCCTTGTAGGCCTTCTCTCATCCACTTTGTTATGACTTTTGGTGTCCTTTTTTATTTAAAGTGTAGGCAGCCACAATTGATGGGTATAGCTAAAGACAATTCTAGGAAACAAAATCTCTTAGGAACCTCACAGGAAATCTCCCAGTTCTTCAGACTCTTAATCTTAATACCCATCTGCAGTGATCCCTGAGTCATATGTATAGAAGTTGTATTATAGATGTATGCAATGACACTGGGCATCATAACTCTGCATTTTTATCATTTGTTTTCTGTAATAGACTTTGTTGGTTGAAGTTACAATTTTCTTTAAGAAGGGTTGAAGACTACATATAATTGTAGGTATAAGGGCAGATATTTAGGGATTATATTGGTTTAGTCAACTGAATATTGTAGGTACTTATATATTTATGAGTGTATACACACACACATATATATATACTCATTGTAAGAATCATTTTATACTTTGGATAGATAAAATCATACATCAAAGAAACTTATTCTATGTCATGTGCATAAACGTATTTCAAAGAAGCAAGTGTATGTTTTATGCTTATATGTGTATTAATATATGTATGTACTTGTATGTGAGTGTGTGTATAGACTATGTATGTGAGAGTATGAATGATTTTTTGTATATGAGTATCTATAATTATTCTATTGATGTGATAAAAATACCATGACCAAAGTAACTTACATAAAAAAGATTGTGTGTGTCTGTGTGTCTCTGTGTGTGTGTGTGTGTGTGTGTGTGTGTGTAACAAAATTTAAAGAAGAGAAGAAGAGGCCATAGGGAAATCATAGATTAGAAAGATAGCAAGGTGGGGACCATGGAAGGGCTCAAAGGGAAGAAAAAGAATGGGAAAATGATGTAATAGTCCTATAATGTCAAAAAATATTTGATGAAAAACAAGTCATACTGAAAGTTTAGGGAAATATTCTTCTACAGCAACATTTTTTAAAACTGCTTCAAAATGTGGGAAAAACAAATGCACAACAGTTTCAAAATGTATCTGTGTATGTCTTAACAGAGCACAAAGAGTTCTCTAATATGAGATGAGGCTGAGCCACTTAAATATCGTGCAAACTAGAATTGGATATGGGGTCATGTGCAATGTTTACAGCAGAGACCAAAATGGCTGATGTGATTGGATACTTGTGCTTTGACTTTATAATCTATCCATTTTTCATAACTCGGGATGATTTTTTTCTGGTTATACAACTATCATTTTCTATTAGCTATGTTGTTATAGATTGCTAAAAATGTTATAAGTGGAATTTAGCAGGGGCTCTCATTGTAGATAGCAGGGAATGGTCTATTGGTCTATGAGTGTATATATGAGAATGCCCATGTCTATACTGAGGGTGTTTGTGAGAATGTGTATGTGAGAGTGTGTGTGGGTATGAGTGTTTATATGTGCACAATATATCTTCATCTATATCTCTATCATCTATCTATGTATCTATCTATGTATCTATCTATCTATCTAATATCTGTCTGTCTGTCTGTCTGTCTGTCTGTCTGTCTGTCTTTACTGTTAATGTGATAAAGTACCATGACTAAAACAACTTATAAAAAAGAGCTTATTTGGGCTAATAGTTCTTGGGGATGCAAGTTCATGATGGTTATAAAACATAACACCAAATGGTTGGCATGTCAGCTAGGCCAGGAAGCTGAAAGCTTGCCTCTCTCAAGACAAGAAGCAGAAAGAAGAAACTGAAAGTTATATAAAGTTTTTATTTCAGAGCCTGCTCCCAAGAACACACATTTTGTAACATAAATTTAATCTAATTTATTTACTTTAAAATTTTATTTTGATTATTTACTTTTTATTGAAATAGATTCTTTTACCATACAATATTTCTTGATTGTAGTTTCCCTCTCCTTCCATTCATCCTAGTGCCCCCCACTTTTCTCACCTAGATTCATTTTCTTTTTGTTTCTCATTAGAAAAGAACAGGCTTTGTCTAACTGAAAACAATCAAATTTAACAATATAAAATACAATGTGATGAAGCAAACAATTCCATATTAAAGATAGACACAGCAACCCAGCAGGAATCCAGAAAGCAGGCAAAAGAGTCAGAGACCCACTCATTGT
This sequence comes from Arvicanthis niloticus, assembly GCF_011762505.2. Lineage (NCBI taxonomy): Eukaryota > Metazoa > Chordata > Mammalia > Rodentia > Muridae > Arvicanthis > Arvicanthis niloticus. The sequence continues at coordinate 116,564,115 of NC_047661.1, forward strand.
CTCAGTCAGGAGTCTCATAAAATTAGAAAGCTGAGAGCTAAAATATATACGCAGAAGATGAGGTACAGACGCATGTAGGTCCTGTGTTTGTTACTTTAGTCTCTGTTGCTTAGTTGAGGCACCATGTCCTCCTGGTGTTCTCTGTTCCCCCTGACTCTTACAATCCTTCTGCCATCTCTTTAAGGAGATTACCTCAGCTCTGAGGGTGAAGGATTTGATGCAAATCTCTAATTGAGACTTTCTCTCCACCTGGTTTCTGACTTTGGGTCTCTAAATATGTTCCCATCTGCTGCCAGAAGAAGCCTTCTAATATTGACTGGATAAGGCATTGATATATAAGTATAGCAATATCATTATAAATCTACCTGTCTATCTATCTATCTATCTATCTATCTATCTATCTATCTATCTATCTATCTATCCATCTATTTATTTATTTTTTTAACCAGCTTTGTTTGATTTTACCCTAGGTCTCTGGAATATCTACTCTCTGGATCTCGGTTATCAAAGCAGTATTGGATATAGATTCCTTCCCATGGAATGGGCTTTAATTCATCATACATTGCATGGCAACTCAGTTCTGCCCTACCATTGTCCTAGCACATTCTGTAGGCAGGACAGACTATAGATCAACGGTTTTATGTCTGGGTTTCTGTCTACTTTCTCTTTTGGTAGCCTCTTGAATACCTTCCCACATGAAAGAGACTAAAATATAGTGGTGAAGCACCAGTGCAACACAACTTTTTCATGTTTAATGAGTTGTGTAGATGCTGTCCTCAGCAGTGGAACCCCACGGTCAGTTTACAGAGAACATGTTTTTTTCTTAGCACCGGCCTGTGCTGTTTGCTATTTTTAAATTTTAGGAAAAATTTGGGAGTGAGACTATAGATTAAAGGTTACAGATCACAGGTATTGGTTGACAGGATTAGAAATCAATTGCTTATATTCTTGTGCCAAACTTATGTAATGTTTAGAGTGCCTAAGATTGTAAACCTGGGCAATATGTCATAAGAGTGTTGATATGAGAACTACAGGGACATTTTGAAATAGGAAGTTTTCTTAAGACACAATTGAAGCTTAGAAAACATAACTGGCAATACACCTAAATTCACCATTATAGGGTCATTCTAGATCATTCTAATAACTTTAGAGTGGAGGTTAGAAATTGAGTTGAGAATATATTGATATGTGAATATATATATTATTTAAAAACACATTATTTTTATTTTATGCTAATTAATTTTTAATAGACACTGCTCTAACATAAATAAAATCAGTTGGAAATTATGAATCATAACAAAATGTACAGTTCAGTCAAGATGAAAACAGAAAGCGGTTTATATGTATACAAGCACAGCGATCAGGCCTTATTTGTCTACAATTTCATTGCATGTACATTCATACATACACACAGTGCCATAAGATCCAACCAAAAAAAAATAAAGACTAAGTCAGGGTGCAGTAAAATATGGACACAATGAGAAATGGAAATGATGCAACATTTTCCTTTTAGATAGGACTTAATTTGAACTATCATTTCAAAGTAATTGAAATCTCTATTTGTTCCAATATATGATCAAGGAAGAGAGAATATGTCTGTTAGGGCATTTATAACCCCACAACCACCCTGCCTAGGTGGCAGGGGTTCCTTTATCTCTATGGAAACAACAAGTGTTTCTAATCACTGACTGATCCATCTCTTCATCCCCCATTACATATCTTAATTCTCATTGTCTCTGTCAATCTTTGAGACTCTTGGACTAAAGTGGACTAAAGAGTGAGGAGTGATGAGCATCTGCAGACGATCTTCTCCACCCAGTAATCTGGTGCAATGGAATGACAAAAGCTTTACAAAACACTTACACTTAGGTAAGTTTATCTCAGAGGATGCATTGTAGTTACATTAGATTTTTTTTTTTTTTTTTTTTTTTTTTTTTTTTTTTGTAGATGATATCTCCAGAACTGCTGGAGTCTTCATGCAAAGCTCCAGGAGGTACATGGTTTTATATTATTCCTACTAATAACCAGTTTCCATTAACCATTCAATATGGACTAGATGGAGCATTGAGAATATGTCATGGATTGTTTAATCATCAAGTTATTAGATGTAGCCTCACGAAACCCACTTTTAATTCTTAATTCTAAGGAAAGTGATGGTAGGGAACTAGAAAGTCTGAGTCGCTTCTCCATACTGAATCTATTAGTCTTCCCTAAGAAGTAGAAGAGTGTAGATGTGGGTCAAAAATGAAACAGCACAGAAGTCTGTGCCATTGTCCTGTGTCTGAAATGTTACCTCGTGAGTGTGTATTACAATGGCTGCAGACAATGTCAGTTCTGAAACCAGAATGGTTTGATGATTGCACAGTAATAAGAATTGTACTCAGATAGTTGCTGCGAAGAATTTCCTCCTTTCCTTACTTTGTTGCTTTTATATACAGCATGCATTTTTCAAGTTTTCTTGAAATATTCTTCTTGAATTGATTGTTATGAATTCCCCCTTGATTACCTGAACTTCCAGGAAGTCTAAGTAGATCTTTCATCTTTCATTTTAGAAGCTGAAGAGGGTCCGGTATGAAATTCAGTACCCCAGCTTTTCTAGATGCTGCAACAGTGCTTTCACGGGCTTATCCAAGCAGTTACTTTGCTCATTTTTACTCACCAAGCTCTTGGTTGTTCTTAAGACAGAGGCAGCTTAGGTGTTCATATCCTGATCAAAACTGTGACGTTCCTTCATCTTCCTCACACACTAAACAACTGTTAGTTCTTCTTTACAGTGTCTTATTCTTGCAAAGCAGTTCTTGCTCACTGATTCTTTGTCACATGATATATGAATGTGACCTGGTTCAGGGTCCACTTACTCCATACTGGATTAAATATCTTTTCTTTTTTTTCTTATCATTTTCTTTATTTATTCTAAAAAGCTGTGGCATCTTCATCTTAGTACAAAGGAGGCAGAGGCAATCAGGTCTTGTGAGTACAAAGGCAGACTGGTCTAATGATCGAGTTCTAGGACAGATTGGACTACATCAAAAAATCCTGTCTCAAAACCAGAAAGCAAACCAAAATGAACAAAGCTTTGGGATTGCCCCAGTTGAGGACTGAGGAATGAAGAACAGACATACACTGAAAGAAAGCCAGACAGCCCTACAGGAAAGTTAGCATTTGGTTGGTTGTGCCTCTTCCAGGATGACTGATAACTGAAACTACTAATTTCTTTAGACTTTCCACCAAGACTAATATCTTTTCTATGGCAGCTCTCATGGCAACCTCACCAGCTTGGTTGGCACATACTGAATATGCTAATGGAATAGATATGACAAATAATGACTTTAACTATAGATTACCTATAATACTTGTATGTACCCAGGTAATAAGTAGAAAAGCAATCTAGTGATCTATGTATGCTGTAGAAGCCATTGCCATTCCACTCAAGCCAGCTAGTCTTCTTAACATTGAGAATCAGTTAAAAGATAAACTGTTAGAATTGATGATCTAACTAAGGTGGAAAGAAATGAACCATTTCCCTTTATATTTTACTTACCTTTTACTTGAATATTTGTCACCATTTAAAAGACATCACTGTTCAGTTTTCTGATTATGTCTTTTTAGGTTTTTTTTTTTTTAAGTCAGATTATACACTTCCAGTTATCACATGCAAAGACAAGGTTGTGTAACCTTGCTTAGATACCTCACAGCCAAGGAGCTGCTGATCTAAGTTATTAAGAAAGTAATATTCAGATATGCCACATCCCGAAAAGTATGAAAGTCATTTTTGTTTAAGTAAAATAAGGGATAGCTATTTCTACTGTGGGGTTTCTTATAAGGAAAATAATCTCTATTTTCTCTGAGTACAGATAAATCATGTGTGAATAAATTGTGGATCACATTTATCTCTTGAAACTTACTACTTAGGAGTGTAGGGAAAATCAATGTGACATTTTAATACCCTTTGAAGTTCCCACACAATCCGCACTTCACAACTTTTATCTTCTCTCGCATCAGCTGCTTTTTAAAATTGTATTTCTCTGTAAATAACATTTGCATTTAAAGTCACCGTCCCCTCTTCTTGCCTCATTTCACTCCCCATTGTGTTTTCTTCTGTCACTTTGACATTTCAGGAAGACTGATACTTTCTGTCAAAGGTAACTAAACACCATTACATTAAATCCCTGGCCTCTGGAAGAGTGTTAATAACTTTGATCACTGTATTTGTATAATTAAGGTGCAAGGCCTGGATTTAAAGGAGTTCATCTCTGGCTTTGAGTCAGGGAGAGATGATGTGTTTCCAAAGATGAGTACTCTGTTGGAAAGGCTCTGGTCTCCTTTGGTGTCACATCTATCTATGTCCCCAGACTGCTCATCCAATGTTCCAATGACAATGATTAGCGGGACCCCCTAGGAGCCACAGATGGAATGAGGCAGAGCGATAAGGCATGCTGCCTTTCAGCTCACCAGAGAGAGAAGCTCTCCTCATAGGATGCCCAAGAGGAAGCCGTTTAAACAAGCGTGCAGAAAATATTGGGGTAATTACCAAGCACCAGGAGGGGGTCTCAGCATTGAGACGAGATTCAAAAAATTCATTCAGCAGATTAATTGATGCTTTCCCTGCAGCTTGTCTTTGGAAATAATTCCCATGAAAATTTGCAGCTGAGAGAGGGGAAATGTATTGTAAAAAAGATATTTTTATTATAGTGAACATATTTCCTGATGTTTGAATGGCATTTATTTCTGCCAGAGATGCTCTGATTCTTTTGAAGGCTTAAAATAAGACTTTTCCACATACAAAAGCCAGAAAGCCTTGATGTGTTCAGCTACATCATAAGAAGCTTTTAAAGTATTCTGATTGTGGGACGTAACTAGAAAAAGCTCTTTTGTGACTTCAATTCTTTCCTGGCATAATAGCCTTGTTTGCCATTCTGTCATCAGATCCACTTCATCTAGAACAAAATCTTCTGTGGGTGTGTTTGCAGAAGAAGTGCCCTAAGGAAGAGAACAGGCATCCGTCAGTCCCACAAGGCTACTGGAGTGGAACATCACTGATATGACAGATTTGTTTTTGGGGAAAAGGAAATCGACCTTTGCCTCCTCTTTTCTAACCAGCTGACAATAAAGGACCTTGACAGCAACAATATAAAGATTGCTACTTTTCAAACACACCAGTTTGGAAAATATGCCAAAAAGCAAAGATGTGTGTGTGTGTGTGTGTGTGTGTGTGTGTGTGTGTGTGTGTGTGTTGTAGGCACACATATATGCCTCAGTGTTTATGGGCCAGGGAATTAGTCGTATAGGAGACATATCTATATTTTGGAAACTCTTGTGTGTCATTTTGAAAAGTAAGAAGGCATCATGTTGCTGAATTATTTTCTACCTATGGGTCTACCATTGATATGACCAATTTAATTAGAAATAGGCTTAAGATAAATATATTTGATTATTCTCAATGTAGAAGGCAGATTGTGAACATGGTGATTGTAGGATGACTAACGAATTTGAGAGGTAGGACGTCCATCACTCTGAAATAGACAGGCTAAATGGGTCTTCTCTTCTATGAGATGCTCATGAATCTCTCTTTATCTTCAATTTTTATCCCTCTTGAGATTCTGGCACACTAGATTCATTTAGATAACATTGTAGAAGCTCTATCAAGCCCACTTTCATAGAAATATTATAGAATTATGGCTCATAATTTTACCATTATAAGTATAATATGCATTTCTTATATTAAAATGTTTTTCATGACATAAATTTAGTTTTATCCTGATCTTAATGAAAACAAGTATTGGTTTAACATGTGTTTTAGATGATAGATATTGAACATATTATAAATAATGGACTAGTCATCCTTGAATTATACAAATGTGTTTATACTATACTATATAAGCATTTTTGAGAGATAATTGTGAGGGCCTCAAAACTTTTCTTTCTGGCCCACAGGTACTGAATTTTATTCAGGAGTCAGGAAGCAAAATTCTCTGGTGCACCAATCTAATTGACAGAGATAGGGCAAGAAAATTCTTTTTCCAACACACATTTTAGGTATAGGTTATCTTTTGATCACATTGAAGAACCACCATTAGCAGACCATTAGAAACCAAAACCAAAACCAAAACCAAAACCAAAACAAAATTCAAATAGTAGCTAACACTGTTGAACCCCTGAGTTAATCTGGGATTGTTTAAGATGTGTGATAAGGTCTTCATGTTAAGGGCTTGCTAATTCAATGAGTTGTTACAGGCACCTTGACTGATAAAGCTCTTCTCTGTTGTTATGCAATATAGCAACTTTTTCTTTAGCCACATGTGTGTGTTACATATTACATGTGTGTGCTGATTCAAAGTAGTGTCCTAAAATTTAACCTTTCATCTTACTCATTCAGCATGATACCAGCCTGCTAGCTGCCATGTTTTCATGACTATTATAGTGTCTTATCAAAACAATAGAAAAATAGCCAGACAATTATCAGAGTTATGTTTTCCAATAAGGATGTAGAGAGATTCTAAAATCCAAAGGGTGTACATGTGACATGTAGTGCACGTGCATGAAAATATACCCCCACACACAAACATTATAAAAACTCGGAAGAAAAACCAACCTAGTATTTTTCTAGTGTAGAACCAGTGAATAAAATCTTAAAATTATTCCATGCTTCAGTTGTTCTCTTGGTCAGCATTGCATATAATAATACTTTTTAATATAACAGGCTACGTAGTATACTTGGTGTTGTTCTTAGGACATTATTAACATATTATCGATGAGAAGCACTCATTATGAATAATCTAAATCTGTTTTCCAAATTCAAGTTCAGCCGGTTAGCTAAATGTTATACAGGTTCAATTTTAGAAGTAGGAGAGCTACCAAAAGATTAATTATAATCAGGAAAATAAAATAATCAGAACGTAGATTTCTATGAACATTTCAGAGAAGATTTGAATAGTATGAATACTATCAAATGGCTGTGTATAATCAAAACTGTTCATGTCTAGTGGTAGATCAAAACATGTATGTGGTAGTTAAAGTTTTATGTCTTGAAATGGAATACTGTATAAAGAGCCCACAAAAACTACAGGAATCACTATTGGATTTGCTGTTCATTATAGGCTTTACATCTATCAGGTTATAGACTACAGTCTGTGTTAATTCTCAATATTCAAGAGACTATACTGACCACCAGGTTTAAGATTAGAGACATTTTCTAGAGATACTAATTCAAAACAAGAATTTTTAAATTAATATTCTTTAATTTTCTGAGCATTCATAAGTCATTTTTCATGAGGGATTTTTTTTTAAATTAATGGGTTCTTTTCTGTAGACAGCCTACCAAAGATGCTTTTTCTTGTACATTTAAGAAAACAGTCAGAATATAGATTAATACTACAATTTCACTGTATGAGGATTTCTGTTCCATGAGGTTCATCTCATCTGCAGATCATATAAGTAAATAGAGAAGTAGTTCATATAAGTAGCTTATATGATGGAATATATAAAGTAAAAATAATAAGTAATAATAAAAAATAAATAATAAAAATAAAAGTAAGTCTATAAAGTAGTTTTTATAAGTAAATGTGGTTATTAGTAAATAAAAGGCACTGACCTCTATTAACGTGAAGGTGACTTTCATTAAATTTTGACAACCTGGCAGTTTTTGCTCTGTTCTTTATTTTTCTAACTGAAGCAATGTGTATGATCTTAAGGTCACATTGAAAGGAATCCCATTTTCATGGGAATGGGGAATGAATAAATACAAATAGAAGGCTCTCCAAAGACCATATTCGTCTGTAATCGAGACTATTGATTAGGAAACAAAATAGCAGCATTGAAGGGCCCAGATTACTTAACATTACAAACACCATTTTGCATTTTGACTCCACCTTGTGTTAACCTTGTCCATAGTTTGAGGCCAGTTACTAGAAAAGCCGCAAACTTGTTCCAGGAACCAAGACAACCCTAGCTACAACCACTCCACCCTTAATAACAGCCAATCACCCCTTAAGAGGAACATATGAGATGTTTTGAAATAGATTGCTTAAGCTAACCACAGTTTCTCATGACAATAATGCTCAAACTTTTGCTAGCCAATAGAAATGCAATGAGGTGGACCTGCCCAATGTAGACCAATCATGTAACTTCCAAGTTGGAAAGCCCTTATCTTGCTGTAACTGTGATAAAACAGCAAGACTTCATCTATCCACTGTGTTGGAGAAAGTGGAGGGTCTGAGTTTGAGCTTGAATAAAGATGCTTTGCTCTTGCATAAATATTGGATTCCTGGTGGTCTCTGGTCATTCATGGGAACTTTGTGATCTGGGCATAGCGATAGTATCTTATTGATATGATCAGTTGATCTATATCTTAGAATCCAGAAAAGTCTTTCATAGAATAAAGATGCCCCTCAGTAAAGCATGCTTTTATCAAGTATCTTTAGGCTGTAGAAACAAACACATATGTATTTGTCAATTTAAACTCTAGAATAGGTGTAGGTAGGGACAGTGAAATTGTGACTTCTTATTCATATAGTTTAAAATACAATAACTATAAAATATCTACCTATGCTTTAATATCAACTATTATAATTATTTATATGTAGGATACACTGTAGACGATGTATCCTGGAAAATGGCTGCCGTAACATATGTCTGAGATATAATTTTCTAAATGTGTACTACTGTAGCCTTTTTCTGAAGTTTCTTTTTATAGGTGATTTGAGTGAAACGTTTAGCTCTTATTCTCTGGTATAGCTAATCAAATCCTAAGATACACTACATTGAACACTCTCAAAAAGTGTCAAATCAGGATCTCAAATGGTACTAGAGAGATTTGATAAAAAGTTTTAAATTCACTTTGTAGAGCATTTTAAAAATAACAAAACTCCAGCCACAGTAGCTCTCATGCTGATTTCTTACATTTTTTGCCACAAATGATGCACATACACTCTTTACTGCCTGCAATACAAAACTATATCCTAAACATCAAGTAACACATTTTGTTGAAACATTAAATCTTAACACTATAAAATGTTTTAGGTTGTCTGTGGAATTTAAAGTTCCAATTCACCATTAACATTTTCTCAATGCAAGAAAGATACAAAAGAGGGATAAATAGTTCAGTAGATATTTGCCTTTCTATTTATAACTTCTAAATGTGCCAGCCAGTACTGACAAAGTGTGCAGAAAAATAACAAATGTTTATATCTTCAGCCGAAACCCCAATCTGAAGCAGGTGTCAGGTCTCCATATCTCGTTAGTTCATTTTCTCTGATTTCTTTTGAGGATCCATCATAGAATCCTAAGTGTTGTGTCCACTGGGATTCACACCACTTGTTCAATCTATTTATACCAAGTTAATTAAGTGATAATCCCAAAGTATCAGAGGACATATGAAGTAATAAATGCCTGCCTCATTCTCAGACATACTGAGACCACATGGTGAGGAGTCACAGACGGGAAGACTGTTTTATTACCTAATGCCATATTCTTCTGCATGGGGAATATTGCTATTAAACAATCTGTTCCCATATTTTCAGAAGCATTATAGCTTCCATCTGATAAATATTTTTTGACAGCTGATGTGAAGTTTCTGAAGGAAATTCAAGCCAAATGTATACAGATATAAAATCTAAAATTTAGCTAAGGGATTGGCCCCTGTTTAGCAACCTCAGTTAAATCCACTGCCAAGATAGAAAAAATAATAATACAGCCTCCTTTCCCAGATGATTCCAGGAGTGAATACAGAAAAACCTTCACAATGAACCTACGTATTTTAGCCAATGTATACATAGATAAACACAAATTATCCAATGACCAGTTTAATGGTCAGCATACAAATATTTATTAATTTTGTCTTCATTTCTAAGTATAAAAAAGCAAAATCCATGGGTATTTTACTAAGACTATTGAGAATTTTAAAAATAGGTACATATATGCATTTATGTCTTGTCTTAGGAATATTATGAGTTATTTGTACCCAAACAAATTTGAACCCATTTTTGACAAATGTGATGTCAAAAATGCAGCTACTTTTAATAATTTAAAAATAAAAGATTACTCAACCTAGAATATTCACTGCTAAGTGTTCTGTTCTTTGTTGATAAACAATGAACTATAATAAAGAACACATAAAGATAGCCATACAGTAATCCTCCTCAGAGATCATGGCCCTCATTTATACCAATTTAAACCTTTGAAAATACTTACCTACTTTTAAACATTGCATGTGCATGTTTGCCTGTGTGTATGTTTGTATATCATATGTAATTGTGGTTTCCATAGAGGCCAGAGAAAATCATCAGATTCCCTGCAACAACATTTATAAAAGGATTAGAGTCACAAGGTGAGTGCTGGGAACTCAACTAGGTCTTCTGCAAGAGCAGTGAGTAGTCTCAGACCCTGAACCATCTTGCTAGCCTTCCAATTTATAATGCTTGTTTAATTGTAATAAAACCCAAAATCTAAATTGATATGTACAGTTTTCTAATTTGTAATTGGGAAGTCATTAAAATCCTAGTTCTACAGTTAGTAATGTGTTTAAAATATTTTATGTGTATTACATGTTGTTTAATGAAATTGTTTTAGAGAAAAAATAATTATAGTACTTTTCCACTTTCTGTCTTTCCTCCAACCCTTCCTGTGCTCACTTCCTCCCACCAACCACCTCCATATTACCTCTACCTCTGTAAAATGGGTACATTTCTTTTTATTATTTTTTTTGCAAATAAAGCTTATAGAACATCTTGAAAGAAGGGTGGAAAAACTAAAAGAGCCAGAGGACCAAGAAGTCCTGCTGTAAGAGTGCATATCTTGGAAATGATAGAGAATCTCTACCCCAAGAAAATTCAACAATATAGCTGCCTAAACAAGACCTGAATTATGGAAATATAAATACATTAGTTAGCATGGATGGAGGAAACCTTATGGTGTCCCATCTCTAGACCAAGAACTGGAGGTAACTATTACCTGCTGTGTGTGTGTGTGTGTGTGTGTGTGTGTGTGTGTGAGAGAGAGAGAGAGAGAGAGAGAGAGAGAGAGAGAGAGAGAGAGAGTGTGTGTGTGTGTGTGTGTGAAAGAGAGAGAGAGGGGAGGAGAGGGGAGGGAAAAAGAATTCGTTTCTTCCTGAATGAGCATCAGAACTGGTTTTCTAACATATAATGATGAAATATATTAGTTATTTGATGCATAATTTCAATAAAATGGTTATAATGAAGCAAAATTTTAGATTTTGAACACTTTTCTTTTAAAGAAGTAATCATTGCTTTAAAAGGAGAAATAGATATCAAAATGAATTCTTCTGCCTATATAATAGTAATAATAATAATAATAATAATAATAATAATAAGAAGAAGAAGAAGAAGAAGAAGAAGAAGAAGAAGAATCATTATCATTCATGAAATATTCCCTGTTCAACTATATGAATTTTGATTCATAGAAAATGGAAAGAAACCTGAGTAGAAACATTTGATAAGCATTGTTTTTTCCAGTCAAGGGAAAATTTTATTTTCTTCTCTGATGTGTCTTTGAAAGGGGCTGTCAAAGAAAATGAATATAGAAGTACATACGTAAAAATGTATTAAGTTTTAAAAGTTAGTGATTGAGTATCACTATTTATAAGCCCAATTTGGTTTAGAAACAGTCTCTTTTCCTACAGGAAAAATAGGAAAAGAAGACATTGACCACATAACAGGACTGTGATTTTATTTAGATGATTTCAGTAGGCTTGGAGAGCATGACCTGGTACAAAATATGTTTGGCCAAATGTTGCTACCTGAATGTCATTGGGATTGATCGGACTGGCAATGGGGGAATGGAAAAAAGAGACATAGTTCCAGCAAAGTTAATATCAGATGTTTCATATGTGCTGATAGAGATATACTAGCTGTTTTCAGAAACTTGGTGAGTTTATCACATAGACCATGAATAAGAACAAGGATTGAGTCATCTCAATGATGTTATCTGTAGGAGAGAAGTAATTGCTATCATCTGATAGAGGAATTTATCTTGATGGTTTCTGCATTCACTGATTTTAAGTAAAATTAACCATTTGCAAACATCTGTACTCAGAGCATGGAAAGGCTTCGCTTTCTCATTGTTCATAGGCATTGGCATCTTTAACTTGACCATACTCTCATATCAATAATGTATGTTTACTTCAAACTTACCTCTTCCTCACCATGAGAGGCACAAACAGTGACTTGGAAACAGTTCTCTTTTTAACATTAAGGTAGATCAACATGGAGGACAGTGATGAGTGACAGAATTGTTTGCAGATATGTCGATATTATTTAATGTTTCTTCTTGAGAGGTGGGCCTTATTCACTCATCTCCATTTTCTTCCATGTCTCCACTTCATCTTTTCTTCTCAGTGAATTTTCAGTAAAGAGACTGATGGCAGTTGTGTTCTTCCTTGTGGATGGCAGATCCACTGATGTAGACTAACGGACTGTACACATATGACTTCATCTTGTGATGGGAAGAAGAGATACTCGTGGCTGCCTCAGGGAAACTGGTCCTAAGTTCTTTTGCCGTGCAAAAGTACTGGGCCAGAGGACCAGTTTTGAAATCCAAAACTGTTGGATTTCAGGATGATTTCCTAAAATCCAACAGTTAGTGTCATGTGTTAATGTTATAGTTATGCCATTGTTGTTGAAAAGCAAACATTGTCTATTATAAACATATAACTGATGCCAAATATCACAAAACAAGGACCAGTCCTGTTAGAAAATACAAGCTCAGTACACTTTTCTGCATTAGTTACTACTGCAGACATCTCTTCAGTATAGAGTCAAAATTATTTCACCAAATAGTCTCTACTTCTTATATAATAAGTAAAAATCTGAGGCAAAAAGTGGAATTTAGAAAGTAAATAATTTCTATAGAAATCACTGATTATAGAAGCAATGTATGTTTAGCCTTAGTATGATTTTGGGCCACTCTTCAGTAGAATGCAAACTTAGTTTAAACTCAGTTTTGATTTTGTTCTTTCTTTTCTGCTTTAGATGTATTCTGAGTATGTAAAAGATATCATAGTGTTTGCTACTTAGTAGAGAATGAACTATTATTTAATTCATTAAAATTATTTAATGAATAATTTAATCCCCCTAAAGAGGTATGTTGTGGTTTTTCCATGTTTACACATTATAGGTAATATGGTTAAAGGAATTGTAGTATCTGAAAGAAATTTTCTAAGAAAAAGAAATACTGTAAGTCAACTCAGAGTATTTCAGAAACTATTCAAGAGCAGCTTTGATAGTGTATAAAATACATGGATTCAAAAATGATGAAACAATCTTATTGCAACTTTAATATAAAAGTATAGCTTATTAGCTGTATGATTTATAAGAAGAGACAACAAATATATTATTTTAGCATTCTTTTGTGTACCATAATAAATTATTTTGATTTTTACTATGTCTCTAAGATTAAAGCTGAAAGAGCCAACACTGCACCTCAGTGAAAGAAAGTAGCATACTCACGGCTAAATGTTGCATCAGTTTTGCTCAGAAACTAGTAAACAATCAGGTAGGATCAGAGTCATCTGAATTACATCTTAGCATAATTTCAATATTAAAGAAACAGCATACCTTAGAAATTTTTATTTAAAAGTAAAACACTTGTGTCAAAATTCCTTTCTTTACCCTGAGTGTAGGTATGATGTTGTTCTTGTGCCTCAGTACACATGTAAAGGACAGAGGAAATGAATGAGTTCTGTCATAATGTAAGTGGCAGAGACTGAAGTTGGGCTATCAATTTTGGCAGCAGGTACCTTTGTCTACTGTACCATTTCACTGGCTGGTGAACTATCAATTCGATTTTTTTCCTGACATATTCTTATTACCACAAACTTAAACTAGTAGCTACAGTGTTGAGGGTTTTGAGATTTTCTGAGTGATGACAAAATGGAAGTATTGAAGAAAAAAAAGTTGGGTTTTTTTTTTTTTTGTTTTGTTTTTTTGTTTTTTTGTTTTTTTGTTTTTTTTTTTTTTTTTTGTTACTGAGTATCAAAATTCTGAAATTAGGGTCAAAATTCTACCATGAGAAGAAATGGTTTGTGTTCCAAGAACTCTATCCAAAATGATTAAGTGACCTAGAAAAAAGGAGGTCAGAAAAACAATATGATCGGGAGCGCATGTCTAAATTTAGTGATGCCACATGTAATTATAAAGTCTTCCTATATAAATAAAAATAGAAGATTGGAACTCTTCAGAGACAGCTCACCTCATCTTGCAACCTAGAGAGAAAAGAGCTTCCTGTACAAACTGGGATGATTTTCAGGTAAAGAAATGAAAGTACAGAAAATCCCAAATACTGAAAAAAATGAATAAAAATTATTTAATAAATTATTTCTCTTAAGATCTACTTTTTTTGACTCAAATGATAGCAATGAGATCCACAAGGAGAAATTATTCACTTCCTACCTCCTATTGTGCTCAGTGTCAAGAATGTCACTCAAAATTTACTTTGTAACAAATAAATTAAAAACCTTTCAGATAATTCATATTTAAATATTAATTAAATCTATTAAGGTGAAACTATAATCAGAATTCATTACTTCCAAACAAAATGGAAAAAATCAGTGATTTAAATTTATATCCACAAAAGATTTATATATACATGTGTGTGTGTGTGTATTCACTCACCTAAATTATATCTGTTCATTAACACATCTTCCCTTGACCAGTGTCATTTTCCATTTCTGCATCAAAACAAGAAAGAAACCATGTTTATATGGGTACATCCATTTGACAAACTGCTCATTTAAACTTATGTTTTTTTGTTGGTGTTCCATTTTATCATTTGACCTCTTCTGGCTTGTGGGAAAACTTTTATTTTATCCCATTTAGCATTCTACTTTCTCAACTTTATTCCTGACAGTGACCAATATTGTGGAATAATCTGATTATCTGTTAGGAACATTAAAGCCTATCTGTGGCCACTGAAAATCAAGTTCCTAAGGTAGCTAGGCAATCTCTAAATTCTTACACCCCTTAAATCACAACATCTATTAAGCAATTTCAAAAACTTTTTGATCATACTGGACCATATGAAACAGACCGCTGAAGTGGAAATAGAAGGATTCTTTGGAAAATTAGTTGTGTTGGATGATGTTTTGCTGGGGCAAATACTTGAAGGAGTGTTTTGCCGAAGCAGACACAGGTGAAAGGATTTTCCACTAAAGCAAGACCGTAAAAGGACACATGATGAAAGATTATTCATTAATAACCCACATGTATTGATTTTCTTTGAATTGTGTAATTGAGCTCCATTTGTGCTCTGTGTACATGCACTGTGTGCCTGACTTGCTATGATTTAAAAATCTCAGAGAGGTGGTTTGAAAGTCTAGAACTCTAGAAAGTGGGTAACTGGAATAATGGAAAAAGAAACTATAGTAAAATAGAAAAATATTACACAAATATCATAAGAAAATGATATCAGAATCCATACTACTATTTTGTGTATGAATTTGAAAACTCTAGAATTAAGAGTCAATTGAAGAAAATGTAAAAAAATTAAACCTAGTAAAAAGGGTTTGAAAGAGTGATTAAAAATGATTCTAAAATTTGCACTGTATATATTACAATACACTCATTAAAATCTAGAGAAAATTTCAAACTGGATGTCCATAGAAAAAGTAACTTTGTACACGCTATGTGTTCATTGTGTGTTGTGTATAAATAGTTTTACTAAGTTGTTGAGAATGAAAGGATTGCCAGTCCTGTGTATGTAGAAATTAGTTGAATGATGGATATAAAGCTGCAGTTTTCACGTGCTCTGGTGAATTCTACTTCTAATAAATGCAAAGAGTTTTTTTTAAGTCAATATTTTACCTCACATCGGTGGCTAAATATTGCTTTACTGGCAGCAGGCCCAGGAATATATTCTTAAAAAAACAAACAAATGAAACCTGGAGAAAAGAGTAAGATGTTAATTTAAATGGTTAGAAATTTTCTTTACTATCGCTAAATGAAAAAGTAGTTTTGATGAAGAAAAGAGTGATTTGATACAATGGGTTATAGTGAAATTATATGAAAAAAAATAAGCATTAATGTGGCATGGCCCTAATTCTAGACAAAGGATTGCCTGGATTATGGCCATGTGATTGTAACATTTAGGAAAATAAGGTCTGCATATTAAAAAAGCTGGAGTATAACCAGTTAATAAGTTAAAATTTATTCTTATATTCTGGTCATTTATTCTTCTGTGAGCCCTCATAGGTACTTTCACACTACACAGATTCTTGCCCTAGATAACTGTAATCACCTCCCAGCTTCCCAGAATAGAACAACTAACAATTTAGCAGGATCAGTAATAGATTATCTGTATCCTGACTCTCAGTTACCATACCTGTCCTTATTAATAGATGCTCATGGAAAACAAAATATCAGGCCCGTTTTTTTACTCTGTACTTAACACAAGGATACCTGTGTGGCGAGAAGACAGCAGATCTAGTAGGATTGAGACCACAGATGTAACAGAAAAGTACTAAATTAAACGACCACCTCTGGACCATTCCATCATTTAAGGCTATAAAATATTAAATGCACGAGATTCAATCAGCATTAGAGCATGCCTTAAACACATATTAGTGCATATGGGTATTATAAGTATACAGCTATACTAAGGATTGTAATTTTACAAATTAGAGACTAATGCATGTGGACGCAAATGAGTTCAATTTAATTTAAAAATTTGTTAAATTTAAACATTAAATGCAGCTTCCATATTAACCTTGAAACTAGAAACAAACCTACCTATAAGTGTATTTTTATAAGTGTTTATATTTTACTCATTAACATTAAAGACACCTTCAGTTTGAACCTTGCAACTAGAAAACAACTCCAACTTATATTTTTCTTATAAGTATATTGTAGTTTACTTATAAGTATATATAATAATCATTTTAAATAGTATCTCTGAGAAAAAGGTTGAACTTCTTTATAAATGTTCTCCAATGCATGAGTTACATGCATACTAATAGTAGAAAAGAGGAGGGTTTTCTAATTATTTTTCAGAATGTCATAAACATGTTCTGTATTTAACCCTTTCTACCTCTTCCATTTCCACTTCAATATCTCCTTTGTCTCTCACACCCAGTGTACTGTCTATATCTATGAAAACATATTTAGTTAATTTAGTGTTACTCTTATGTCTGTGTGTTTAGGGCTGGTCTCTTGGGGCAGAATAATTTATTTATGTGGAGCTAATCTCCGAAGACTGAATATCTTTCACTTAACAAACATCATCTGTAATTCTTTTTTAAAATAATATTTTGTTGGTTCTTTGGAAATTTCACACCGTGCAACCTAATCACACTCATTTCCCAGTCCTTCCGAGTCTACCCCACTTTTTGCCCTCTTCCCCCCAAAGACAATAATTTTTAAAAAATTCCAATTTATGTTATCTATATAGTCACTGTTCCATGGTCAAATTCTCAATGGCTTGCATTTTAAATATTATGAGTCTTTTTCCTCTCACATCTTCACTAAAAGACATCAATTATGGAGAGCTAAGTTCAAGATATTTTTCACACTTTTAGAGATTTCTTCCATGACTTCTTTAGACTGCTACCTTTTTTGTGGGTATGGGAGTTGGGGAGAGGGTAGGAGTTGTTACAGAAGCCTTCTATATCTCAGTTTTATAACTATGTGTTAGTAATCAATATTCACTGCGAAATAGATTCTTTGCTCTTTACAGTCAGGAGGAACACCGATCATGAACTTCTACATAGTTTCTGGCAACAGCACACACCATGAGCACAACCCCTGGCTGCAATAAGCCCACACAGCCAGACTAGGCCCTCAGAGGCAACATCAACTATGAATATCACCATGGACTATCAGCAGGTGGTAGTGCAGGATACTTATATCAAGATGGCCCATGGTGGTAATAAATCACATGGACATCAACATGACTTCAGACTGCAGTGTAGTCCAGGGATATTTGCATGGTGTTTGGTGGTAATATGGGCCACAGATATCAGCACAGAGCCTGGCCACAGTTGTGTCCAGACATGACTCTCAGTCTCAGCAAGGATCTAGATATCCCCAACTAAGAGCAGGTCACTCACATCAGCTTAAGTCCTCAGAGCCCTTGCATTTCTTGGCTTTTCCAGTTCAGCCTCTTTCCACAGTGTGTATGTACTGTCTTTCTATATTTTTTTCATTTCTCCATCACAGATTTGTGTGTTGTACTGGCTTTAGTTGCCTCTGTTGAGAAGGCAGGGTAACCTGGTGGCCTCTCTAAAATTCATTATCCAAATCTGGGGCCTTAATAAGATCCTTCTTTCAATGTTGGCATATCAGCTGATATTGTCATTTTGCTTGTCTTCTTTAGGAAACCATATAGGAAACCATATTGTTTAATGTTAATGACTGTGATCTCTCTGCCATGTCTAAGAGAAGCTCTCACAGAAGATGGCCCAGTGTTCTGACTCTTACAATCTTCTTCCCTTTCTTTTAAATGTTCTCTAAGCTTTGGTGGCAGGGGTTGTATTATAGATGTGATATATGAAGTTATTCATCTCACAGTAAGCTGTATGACAACTTGTGGATGTCTTTGAACTCAATCTGTCACTTAAATAATCTTTGATGAGGGGTAAAAGCTATATCTATTTGTGCATATTAACATAAATATTTAGAATGCAATTAGAAATTATATTGGTTTGAGAAGGTGGCAATAGTAGTCATCTATAACTCAGCATAAAAAACATTTCCAAAAACTGAACATGCCTGAAAGATCTCCATCTAAAATGTAAAATGTCGAAGCTATTCAATGAAAATATAAATAGTACACTACAAAATATAGGTATAGGGAAGAACTTTCTAACTAAGATTCCAGTACCTCTGGAATTCCAACAATTAATATGTGATGTCATAAAATTTTTAAAAATCTGTATAGCAAAAGAAGTACTCAATTAGGTGGTAACGATTCCAGATAGTGTGAGAAATTTTGCCATATTTTCTATATATTATGAATATTTTGACAATTCTTATAGAGAATTATTATATATAATGCATGAAGAACTGAAAAAAATAGGAAACAGGTGACCAAATTTATAAATAGGCTTTAGATATGAATAGAGAATTCTTAAAAGGAGAAACAAAAGATGGTTAAGGAATCTCTTTAAAAGCATTTGATATCCATAACAATTAGAGAAATGCAAATTAAAACCCTTTTAGCATTTTATCTCACCACAGTCAGGATGTAATATTTGCAGTTATGCATCTCCAGAATTTAAAAAAACAAATGACAAAAAAGTTACTGGTGAGGATGTAGAGCAAGGGACAATCCTAATTGTTGAGACTGCAAGCCAGTTCAGCCACTGGAGACTTCTCAAAAAGCTAAGCCTAGATCTTCCATATGATCCAGATAAATTACTCCTTGTCATCCTGATCCACAGCTACTTGCTTATTTCATGCTCATTGCCTCTCTAGTTCCTGTAGCTTGGAAATAGATACAACCTAAGCATCCTTCAACTGATGAAAGGATGCCACATGTACACTATGGGATTGTGGTTCATGTATACTAATGGATACTCTACAGAGAAGAATGATATGAAATTAATAGATGCATAGGTGGAAATTAAAAAAGCACTAACTTAGTGAAGTACCCTGGACCTGGACAGACAAATGTCATAAATTCTTTCTTATTTTTAAGTATATTACTAATACTAATAGAGGACCGAAGTGTTAGTAAATGTAAGAGTCATGGTAGGGTCTATAAATCGGACAAACACTGAGGCATAGTTCAGTACCATAAAATAATCAGTGATGGTTGGCATAAAGGAGACAGGTTTTACAAACTTGTAGTTTGTAATCCCTGAAGAAGAAACAGTGATGCTGTCTGAAGTAATTTAAAGGTATGCAGTTGTCTCACTAGAATAGTAAGGGCATTAATCCACTGAGATGGATAAAAACAGTACTAAACTAAATGGTGGGTAAATATAACAACTCTGCACCATCCACTCTCAGTTAAAATGAAATTTTAATGAAGAAAACAGCATATTGCCTTCTTTTACACCTTAAATAGGCAAATTCTTTGAGGAGTAGTATATGCTACTAATCAGCATATTTTAGTTTAGGAAATCATAAGCTAAGACTAAGCTTATAAATAAACTGCAATGTCCTATTTCCCCTACAAAAGCTTTGCTAAATGCCTACATAGCTAACATTGTTTATGACCTTTATACTCTCATAGCAAACAATTCTTTTTAAAACCAATGGCACCATATACAGTAAACCACATATCCATTTCACAGGCAAAAAAGCACCTCTAAAATTACATCATAAGGTTTCATATGTTCATTTAAAGAAAGAAAATGTTGTAGGCTGGATTAAGTAGGATATGAATGAGCAAGCAGAATAAACCAGTAAAATTTAATTAAGCAATTTAGTACCCCGTAAAAGGAAGAACACATAAAATGGAGATGTAAGCGACAGGGGGGATGTGTGCTACAGTTCCAGTCTTTTAGGGACACAGAAAGGGCATTGAGTATAATAAACAGACATGCTTTTTCTACACTTACTGATTTAGGCACTAGTAGTCGTAGGAGCAGCGTTTACATAAGGAAAGTGTGTTTCCTCTATTCTTCCTTTTGCCAGGAGCCGATGAGGAGATTAGAAGGTGCAGAAAAATAACTTCACAGGAACAAAGAAATGGTTGTAAGATTGAACTTACCTCCATTGATGCAATAAGGCATGAAATATGTGGAAAATACCTTTGTTACTAAACGAGGTTTTAAAACTGTATGCCTATTGCATGTCCTCATTAACTCTTTGCAGTGAGATATGGGAGGGAAAACATCCAAACGTGATCTAAGAAGCAAAATATAAAAGATTACTCTAAAAGGACCAAAAGCAGAGAGTGCAGGATCCTTGCTTCCATAGCAACCATTTCAGGACTCTAACCCGTATTTGTATATGTCAGAGTTATTGTGATATCTATGTCTTTTAACTCAAATCTCATTATTGGTATGGCTGAAGCCTGGAAATTTCTAACAAAACATTCTATTTTCTTCCAAAAATTTTTCAGTAATTTACTTGGAAATAATTTAAGTATTAAGATATTTTAAAAGAAAAATAAAATTTCAGTCCATTTATACTTAACTGTGGATTGTACCTCAGGTTTTTCTTAAGTTACATAGCTATATAATTATAGGATGAACAAAACCACAGTTCATTTGTATGAACTTTATTTACTTAGTTTTCACTCAGAATTATATTTAAGTTTTTCATTTATATAGTATATAATTATACAAACATTTTGTCATTCGATATTTGTTTCACAATTTTATTTATATTATTCTAATCACACATGTTGTTAAAAATTACTTTATTCATTTCAAAGAAGAAAAGGACAAAAATAATTATAGTATTTGCAGTCTATCAATTAAGATTAAAGTTATTATTTTTCATATGGTTGGTGGTATTGTACGAGTGTTAAATGTCTTGCAATTGTTTTTGTCTTTGAACACGTGGTCTCCAGCTGATGACATTGTTTTACAAAGTTATGAAACCTTTGGAAGTTTGAGTGTCACTGGAGAATGTGAATCATCAGAGGAGGGCCTTAGGTTTTATAGCTAGGTGTTACTTCTTATCTATGGTCTGGTTCCTGGCTGCAGATTTAATGTGACCAGTTGTCTCATGTTCTCATAGGACATCTTCCCTGTTGTAATGAACTATTTTCTTTCTTAAACTGAGAGTTGAAAAGACCTTTATCAAATATTTTGTCATAGCAACAAAAAACTACTCTATAGTTGCATGCATTTTTTTTTTTAATAATTAGAGTTGGTTTCTCACTACTCACCCTTTCTGCAACATAAACCTTGCCTTACCTGTAGTCCTCCTTGGCTGTAGTCTTCCTTGGCTGTCATTCTCCTTGTCTGTAGTCCTCATTATCTGTAGTCCTCTTTACCTGTAGTCCTCCTTGGCTGTCATCCAATGTAGTTTTTAACCTCCTTAACTCTTGTCCTCCCAAGATCTAGTTCTCGTTAGCTGTAGGCCTCCCTAGCTCTAGTCCTCCTTTGCTGTAACAATTCCTAGCTGTAGTCATACTTAACTGTAGTCCTCCCTAACTGTAGTCCTCCCTAGCTGTAGTCCTCCTTAGCTGTAATCCTCTTTAGCTGTAGCCCTCCTTGGCTGTAGTCTTCCTTGGCTGTAGTCCTCCTTGGCTGTAGTCCTCCTTGGCTGTAGTCCTCCTTGGCTGTAGTCCTCCTTGCCTGTAGTTCTCCTTGGCTGTAGTCCTCCTTAGCTCAGGTCCTCCTTATTTTTAGCTTCCTTAGCTATAGTCCAACAACTGCCCTACCTGCTGACCAGGTTCTGCTCCCTCTCTTTGAGCACTGTGACCTGAAACTTTATACACTTTTCACGATGCCTTCACTAACATTGCGGATTGTAACTTTTCTTAAATCACAAGCCATAATAAACTCTTCTTTACATTTCTTTTGAGAAGTATTTCATTTTGAAAATAAATAAAGTATCTAAAATAAATGTAGGATTTTTATTAGATCATGTATTTTTCCTTTGTATTATAGACACCAACATAATAATATGATCACAGTATCCATTTATCTTATTAGAGGGTCATTTATGTTACTTTTATTGTGTTCACACAGTTTATTTCCCCTAACTTCTCTTTTTACTCGTTCTTCTATATTTTAAATATCTATCATTTGTCATTTTAAAGCAACATTAGACACAGAAAAGTTTCTGAAACAGTGCAAAGAGCTCATAGATTTCATATTGTTTCTCAGCCAGACACCATGCTGTTAGCATTTTATTAAATTTTCTCTATCAACTTTGTATCTCATACTTAGGAACAATTCTCCATCACTCCTGTCAGTGAGAGGTAGACATTCCCCTTCTTAACTACAAAGTTACAGTTTCAGCAGAGCATGATATGTCACCAGCCATTCTGTTACCAGTTTTCTCTAAAATTTGTATTTTATCCTACTTTTCAGGATCTTGGATGAGGTGACAAGTCTTGTCTTTATTCTTTAATTTGCTTTACTTTTTATTCTTTAGAACATCTGTTGTAGCTTTGATAACTAGTCAAAACTACAGGGTATTTAATTTTTATTGACTTGAAAATCTTGGAGTGGAGAAATGCTCTGAATTAAACACTATCACTGTTTTCAAGTGTAATGCCTGTTTCTTCTCATCGCATCTTGAGCCACCAGATTCCGTAGCCATTAACGAAATTTCCCTGAATCACACAGCATAGTAGAAGTGATGAGATAATAATTTTCTATCTCCACAGTTTCATCTGAACATTTTAGTTGATGAAGGAAGAGCCCTTTCTTACCCCTTATTTATTCATATACCAACTTAGTTGAATTAGTCTGGAATACTAAATAAAATATATTTTATTCATTGACAGTTAACGGATTGTTAATTTTCATTTTAAAGCCACATTTGCCTCAATTTACATAAGGAGAAACTCTTTATGAAAGGTTCAAGTGTCTTGTTACATGCTCATAGCTTTATTCCTCTCTGGCCTAATAAGATATGGCATGTTATTTTTGCTTTTCTACAACTGAATGTCGATTCTTTTTTCCAATGACTTCTGATTTATTTGTTTAATATTTTGATAACAACATCAAGGATTACGAAAGAAAACTGAAAATGGCATTTATAAATCAAGTTCTGACACTTAAAATCTCATCTTCTTGGGTAGTCATTACTTTGATGTACATGGAGAGGGAGAGAGAGAGAGAGAGTGAGAGAGAGAGAGAGAAAGAGAGAGTGAGAGAGAGAGAAAGAGAGAGAGAGAGAGAGAGAGAGAGAGAGAGAGAGAGAGAGAGAGAGAGAGAGAGAGAGAGACTTGGAAGAATAATTGTATATCTTTACATTAATTTCTTAAGGGGAATGTATGGTGATAACTTGACAACTATGAATAAATTCATTTTCAGTGTAAAAGCTGAGCCTCTCTTGTTTTCTTCCAACACCAGTGCATCTTTTGCTAACAAGGAGAATGCTGACTCACTGTCACCAATGTAGCCAGTATGCTGCTCATGTTGCTGGGTGTGGCTTGCTTCCACACAGGTGCATCTGCTTTTCAGCTCAAGTCTTGATTGAATCCTCAAGAGGTTGAAAAGACAGAAGATAAAATCAGCTAACATATGAAGGAGAAAGGATACTCTTTTACGTATTTTTGTTTCTTATTCTTTTTCCATGCTTATGATTTATTTAAACTTTCCATTGAAAGACGTCCCATGTTATAAGTACTCTTCTGACTTGAGGGATTAAGTAAGCAGAGTGAGAATTACTCGATCATAGAAAATCCATGTGTAGGAAACAAAAATACATTTTTTTGTTAAGGCTTCGTTATGCCAGTCCCCTCAAATCCTGCTTTATACTCTGTATATCAGCCAGATGTATAAGTCTTGAAATTGTAAAATGTAACACACACACATATAACCATGCACACACACACACTAACACACACAAACACACACACACTATTTTAAAACATTATATTCTATGTTTAATTTTCATATTCTGTAGAGATACTATATTTTGAGTATAATAATGGAAATTTTGTGTGTATATATATATATATGTATATACATATACATATATATATATATTGAGATTCCTTCCATTTAAAACTGATGAATAGAATTCTTTAGCATATGCAATATCAATGTTTTAGATCTATGGAAGCTTTGTGATGCTGCAAATGAAACATTTGCTGATGTTCTCAAAAATGAAATCAATGTTGGATATCCCCATGAAAAATTTTGTAGGATATTTGCTTACTTGTAAAATATTCATAAATATTGTATTGACTAATTTAAAACATTTTCTATGAAACATTCGATTTTGTTCATTTTCCTAATGTGCTATATTATTTATCTTTTATTGAGTGATATTAACTACTTATATATTTTGTAAAGAAACTATTTGCCTTTTTCTTTGAGTATTTCATAGTAACACTTTGTTTACTGATGAAAAATTTCAGGTTATCTTTAATTTCTTCCTGTTAGAAAATATTTTTTTCCAAAATGCTTTATTTATCAGTATTTGTATAAACATATATATGTATACATGTATACATATATAAACAATAATTAAGCAATAAGATGTATTTAAAAAGTATGGGGGGTTGGGAAAAGTGGGAGGAAGGAGAGAAAGGGGAAAATTATATAAATACAGTGTTCATATATGAAATTCTCAAAAAGGAATCCAGTTTTTTAAAATGTTCAACAGATTAACTAACATTTCACAATATGAAAATAAATATGACCTATAATTATGTTAAAGGACATTTTAACTCACTACAAACTTTAATGTTTAAAATGAGATCAATGAAGATTATTTTCCCCAGCATACTATCAAAAACCACAATAACATTCTACAATTCAAAGTATTTCTGAGAACAAGAAAATAGATTGTCAGGAGCTAAGTCAGCAGAACCAGGGAACACTGTGTGTGTGTGTGTGTGTGTGTGTGTGTGTGTGTGTGTGTTTTATCAAATCATAATTTTTACTTTTTAACATGGGGGTTATAAACACAAAAATACAAGATGTGGGAAAGTGGATGACACAGGAGCATAGGTGTTCAGGGGGAGTACAGATATCTTTCAGAACAGGGTATCAGCTGGGTGAAGGTTCAGGGGTCAGGTCACTATGACTCTGCCTATGATTCACTTGTCCTAATCTAATTTGGTACTATCTGTCAAAGGCTACCTATTTACCAGGTCTATGACTACTCAGGCTGGTAGATTTCAACAAAATCTGCCTGTTTACAATAGCTTATAGCCCTCTGTTTCAGTGTTTTTTCCATAGAGACCCAAGACTTTGTGTTAGCAGGCATGTTAGTCAGGCCTATTGCTGATATTAGGCTTATGGCTGATTTTAGGCTTTTAGTATATAAGCAGGGCTGCCCCTGACATCTCCTCCCTTCTCCAAGTATAGAAGGGCTATGGCGATTCTAATCTTGCCAAGGCGGGGATAGAGGCCTGACCTCCAGTAATTAAAGGGGAACTTGTAATGGTTCCAGTCCTCCTGTTGTTGTTCAGTGAGGCATGAGGGCCATACCCGTCCCGATGTCTTTTTCCTGGAGAGGGGATACTTTTGATACCAACCCCTATGCAGTCAGGCTTTTCCCTCAGGGAACCCAGAAACATATTTTTAACTTTTTTTTTTTTTTTTTTTTATTCCCTTGTAGTGCTTAGCCTCGCAGCCTTAGCAAGAATTCAGATCGCCAGACAGAGGGGGTTCTGGGTGGCCCCTCTCTGCTTGGTCTAGGGGTGGAAGTCCCCTCTTTTAGGTTGGGTGGAGATGGGATTTGGGAACACCCTGGATAGAGTAACAACCTCATCTTGAGTCTCATGGTCCCCCATAGCTAACTTATGACAATGTATCTTTATAGATTTTGCTATCAGATTATCTATCTTTTGTTTCACAAAGTTAGTCAGCCTATTTAAGGCCCAGGGACCAAAAGAAATAAGCAAAAATAACCCAATTAATGGTCCCAAGATGGAAGGAAGTAGGGTTGACAATCATGGAGAGGTTGAAAACCAATTCTTGTACCAGCTCTCATCTTTATCTTTCTCTTTCTCTCTCTGTATTCTCTCAAGACCTTCTTTGGCCTTTTTCATGCTCTCTTGAACCATCCCCCTGTCTTGTCTATGTAAAAGCAACATTCTTCTTTAAGGGCTGTACACAGTCTAAAATATTTTATACTATAGATAATACTTATATTTCCTTTTGTTTCTAGGCTTTAAAATATCTGAATCCACTGAAATTCTTAGTTTTAGAGTTGTGATGTTTAATCTTGTTCTGTATTTTCAATGTATTTCAGTACTTTCAAAAATTATGACAACCTAAGATATTGCTTTTAGGACACACTACATTTTTTTCTTTGTATTTTTTGTACCTTTGTGACATTGTGGATATTTTAATATGTTCTACTTGCTGAAACTAATGGTTACCTAAATTAAATTCTGCTATTCATAGTTTGTTTTGCTTTGTATTAATTATAAAGCTAATTGGATTGTTTTCTCCCTTTGGTTTCCTCTATCCTTCAGCAGAGAAAGGGTTTTACTGGTCAATGTTGTAGGATAACACCATCTTCCCATCACTGGAACAATCACCTCTTTGTCTGATTTTTAAAAATGCAACAGAATGTGTTCATACAACATTAATTTGGTTTTAATTAAACAACTATAGAAATATGTGTTAGTTCTTTATGTAATATATTTTCCATAGTTTTTTTTTAGTATTTTTGCTATGTTAAGGTAAAAAATAATATATAACTCCTTTATTTTTTCTTTTAAAAATAACTCTATTACTCTATGAGGTATATAACTGTCTTAAGGTGTCCGATGCTGTCAAGAGACACAACAAGCAAGGCAACTCTTAAAAAAAGACAATATTTAATTGGGGCTGGCTCATAGATTCAGAGGTTCAGTCCATTTTCATCAAGGCAGAAAGCATGGCAGCATCCAAGAGGGCATGGTACTAGAGAAGCTCAGAGTTATTTCTTCATTCAAATAAACCACGAAGCAGACTATCATCAAGCAGCTAAGCGAAGGGTCTCAAAGCCCATCCTCACAATGACACACTCCAACAAAGCCACACTGCACAATAGTGACAGTCCCTGAGGCAAGCATATTCAAACCACCAAATTAAGCTTGTCATTATGCTATTTTTTCTTGCCTTTAAGTACATTAAGAATAAGAAGGGTTTTTTTAGGGGGGTTATTTATTTACATTTCAAATGTTCTCCCTCTTCCAGGTTTCCCCTCCACCAACCCCCTATCCCATTCTCACCTCTATAAGGGTGCTCCCTCACCTACCCACCCACTCCTGCCTCACCATCATAGCTTCCCACTACATTGGGGCATCAAGCCTCCACAGGACCAAGGACCTCTCCTCCCATTGATGCCAGATAAGACAATCCTCTCCTACATATGCAGCATGGGGACCCCAATTGAAGAGTTAGAGGAAAGTCTAAAGAAGCTGAAGGAGATTGCAACCCCATAAAATAAGAAATTTTTAAGCCAGCTCATTCATTATATCTTGCCTGTTGAATACATATTGTAATCATTTAATCATAAAACTTTGATTTTACATTTCTCTTTGTACAGAACCACTTCATTTCTTCTCAATATTACATACAGCTAGTAGTATCCAACCACAAGTGATCAGAATATGGGATGTTCATGACTCTTTCTACTGGATGTAAGTGAATCTTCAACAATAATACCAGAAACAATAAATAAAATGCATTGACCCAGTAACTTGGACTCTTATTTAAAATATATATATATATATATATATATATATATATATATATATATATATGTTACAGTATATAATATACTCTAAAATGTGTCCAGTACTTTGTTCCTCTGGTCAGTTGTTCTTGTTCTTGCATATATCAGGAAAGGAAACATATTATTGGTATACAAAATTGGCTTCCTTTTGATTTATGAATTCTAGTATTATTTTTATAATAATCAGAGTTAAAATATGACATTGTAGATTTGCTTTATTTTAATTATTTTATTTTTGCTAACATTCATATCTAAGAGAAAACAGGCATTTGTAGTTTGGATTAAGATTACCACACTAAGCATGATTTCCCCATCCCAAGACTCATTCATTTACCAGGAAATTTCAAAATTGCATTGTTCTTGGCAGCTAAGTAATATTTCATTGTGTAAATGTACCAATTTTTATTATGTATTTTTGGATTATATCAATTTAGTGATATCAGCCAGTTTTTAATTAGTAGGTATCATAACTAAAACAACAATGACCATAGATAAGCAAATATCTATGTTATAGGATGTAGAGGTCTGTGGTACCTGTCAAGGAATGGCAGATCTGAATTAGTAGTTTCTGGGTGAACCACCACACTGATTTCCAAGGTGGTTCTCCCAGTTTTTATTCCCATCAACAATGAACAAAACTTCTCTTTTCCTCACATCTTTACCAGGATGAGCTGTTACTTAATATTTTACTATCTGTCTGTCCATCCATTCATCCATCCATCCATCTCCACCTCCTTTTTCCTCAGATCTACTTCCTCCATTTCCTTTCAGAAAAGAGCATGCTTCCCTGTGATACCAATCAAACTTGGCATAAAAAGATGCAATGAGACTAGGCAAATACACTCATATCAAGGCTGAATTAGGCAAACCAGCAGGAGGAAAATTGTCCAACAAGCAAGTAAAGAGTCAGAGATACTTCATTCCCATTGATAGGAGCTCAACAAAACCCTAAGCTAAAGAACCATAATATATATGGAGAGTACCTAGGGCAGACCGATACAGGGTTCATTTCACTGGCTTCTTAAATCTCTGCATCGTCCAGCTTCAAGATCCTGGTCACCTAGGACTCAGATTAGACAAGTCATTTGTTGACCACATTCACAAGTTTTGAGTCACCATTTCCCTAGCTTATTTTGCAGGCTGGGCAGGTTGTAGGTTATAAATCTGTATCCAATTTGTGAGTGAGTTTGTATCCAATTCCCTCCATTGGGAGCCTATTCTGGTTACACAAGATGGCTGATTTAGGCTCCATATTCTTCATTATCAGGAGTCCTCTTTTGGGTCAATCCCATAGGTTATAGGAAGTTTCCACTGCACTATGTTTCTACATTGCCCTCTAAATGTATGACTGTTTTATTTATCTGTCTCCATACGTTGACTCCATCCTTCTTTCTCCTACCTGATTCCCTTCTGTTTACATCTCCACGAACCCCTAGTTGACATACAAAATATATTGTATTTTCCCTTTCTCTTGTAGATTGATATATCTCCTCTAGACCTTTTCTCCTTTTCTAACTTCTTTGGATTTGTGGATTGTTGTGTGATTCTCTTTTACTTAATAGCTGATATCCACTCATAAATAACTACATATCATTTTTTTTCTAGGTCTCACAAAATGCATTTTTTTCTAGTTCTAACCATGTGCCTACAAATCTTGTGATGTTTTCTAAAAGCTGAGTAATAATCTATTGCATAAATTTACCGCCTTTTCTTCATTTATTCTGGTTGCAGAACTGAAGTAGAAATTTCTGGTTTCTTTGAAGATTAACTTGTGTCATGTGATTTTTTCTTTTTGGAAACTGTCTTATGAAAGGATGTTTTTTGTTGAAGCAGACAAGTGGGAGGATGTTTTGCTGAGAACAGATATGTGGTGGTTTTCTAGAAGCAGCCTGGCAAAAAAGCATGTGATGTTTAGCTAGAGCAGATGCTTGAGAGAAAACATGATGTTTTGAGAGGGTATAAATATTAACAAATAGGCAGTGAATGACCCAGTGTGGTATTGGTTTGCTTTGCCACTCTTCATTGGGCTTTGTCGACATTGGTCTAAACTGATGACTATTGTAACATTGGTTTACTTTGTCTTTTTTTGCTGACCATCATTTGTTGTGACTTTGTAGAAAGAAACATACCAAAAAAACTGATGGTATTCCCATGGCTTCTTGCCATTTCTGTAGACTTGCATTTTTTTTCTTAATCAAAATGCCATGACTGAATGGTGTTTGAAAGTGGATTGAGCTACTGCTGTTGATTCATGTGAACTGAACTGCTGCTATCCTGACAAAGAAGATTAGATTCTCCCCTAAGAACTATTTCTAAGCAAGTCCACATCCCCCTTTGCCCTATTAAACTTTTCTTTCCACTGCCTTTGATGCATAGTGGACTCAAAGAGAGGTTAAAGCAATTAAGTACACATATTAAAGTAGGTTTGTAAAAATATAAGCCAACAAGGAACATCTAGATTGTTCTCAGTTTCTGAGTGTTATGAATAAAGCCACTATAAACATAGTTGAACAAGCATGCTTGAGGAAGGATGGGAGAATCCTTTGGAGAATGTAATCCATCATATAAACAAAAGAAAAAATACATAATTATATCATCAGATGATGAAAAAGCATTTGACAAAATCCAACATGCCTTCATGATAAAAGTCTCGGAGAAATTAGAGATGGAAGGAACATACAACATAATAACAGCAATTAATAATAAACTTCTAGCTGACCTCAAGGTAAATTAAAAGTAATTCTGTTAAAATTAGGAACAAGAAAAAGCTCTTCACTTTCTCCATATCTATGCAGTATAATACTTGAAGTTTTAGGTAGAACAATAAGTCAACTGAAGAATATCAAGGGGAAAAATCAAGGGGAAAGGAAGAAATCAAAGTA
Source organism: Arvicanthis niloticus (assembly GCF_011762505.2). Lineage (NCBI taxonomy): Eukaryota > Metazoa > Chordata > Mammalia > Rodentia > Muridae > Arvicanthis > Arvicanthis niloticus. The sequence goes on from NC_047661.1 coordinate 116,595,262, forward strand.
TTAATGTTTGCAGAAAATATTATAGTATCCATGAGCAACCCCAGAGATTCTACCAGGAAAATCTTACAGGCAATAAATACCTCTAGTGATGTGACTGGATATAAGATTAATTTAAAAAAAAAAATGAGTAGCCCTCTCCTATATGCCAAAGACTCAGAAAAAAAATTCAAGGAAACAACAGCTTTTACCGAGCCTTGAATAACATAAAATATCTTGAGGTAACCCTAACCAAGCAAATGAAAGAGTTTCATGATAAAAAGTCAAGTATTTGAAGAAAGAAATTGAAGAAGACATCAGAAAATGGAAAGCTCTCCAATTCTTATGGATCAGTAGGTTTACTATAGTATAAATGGCCATTCGACCAAAAGCTATCTGCAGATTCAACAAAATCCTATTCAAAATTCTAAGAAATTTTTACAGAACTTGAAAGGACAATATTAAATTTCGTATGGACAATCAAAACACAGCATAGCTAAAGCAGTCCTGAATAATAAAAGAACTTCATGAGGTATCACTATTCCTGATTTCAAGCTATTTTACAGTGTAATAATAATAATAATAATAATAATAATAATAATAATAATAACAGCTTGGTATTGGCATAAAAAAAAAGACAGGTTGATCAATGGAATCAAAGTGAAGACTCAGACATAAACATACACATCTATGGACACCTGATATTTGATAAAGAATCCCAATAGAAATATGTAATGAAAAGTAGAAAGCATCTTCAACAAATGGAGCTGGTCTAACTGGATGGTTGCATGTAGAAAAAATAAATGATTTATATTTATTACCTTGTATAATACTCAAGTTCAAATGGATCAAATAACTCAACATCATACCAGACACATTGAACCTACTAGAAGAGAAATTAAGGAATAGCCATAAATATGTCAGAACTGGAGACACGTTTCCTAAACAGAACACTAATAGTGCAGACAGTAGGATTGGTAATTAATAAATGAATCTAGAGAGTTTCGCTAAGGCAATGGATACTCTCAGTTGGACAAAACTGGAGCCCACAGAATGGGAAAGCATATTCAACAACATCACATCCAATAGAAAATTTATATCCAAAATAAATAAAGCACCTAAGAAACCAGGCAAGAAGGAATCAAAAAACCAAAATTAAAGTTAGATCAAATCAGAAAATTCTCATTAGAGGAATCTGAAGTGTCTGAGAAACACTTAAAGAAATATTCAACATTCTTAGCCATCAGGAAAGTATAAATCAAAACTGTTTTGAGATTCTATATGATACCTGTCATAATGGCTAAAATCATCAGCACAAATGATAAATCCTTCTAAAGAGGATATGAAACAATGGGAAAACTCTTCCATTGTTGTTGAGAGTACAGACTTGTACAGCCACCATGGAAATCCATGTGGTGTTTCCCCTAGAAAATTCATTGGAAATTGATGTACCTCAAGAGCCACCTATACTACCTTTGGCCACATACAGAAAAGACGCCCCATGCTACCATAAGAAAAATATGAATTTATTTATTTTCTTAAATATTGAATTAGTTTGTATACTATCAAATAGTACTTTTTAAACCTTTTATGTTTGATGAAATAGTATAAGGTGTATTGGATCTTCAATTCTATTCCATTGATCTACCTGCCTATCTTTGTACCAATACCATATGGTTTTTATCACTATTGCTCTGTAGTTTAGCTTGAGATCAGAAATGGTGATTCCCTTAGAAGTTCTTTTATTGTTAAAAATGGTTTTTGATACCCAAAATGGGGTACAGAGCTAAACAGAGAATTCTCAGTTGAGGAATCTCAAATGACTGAGAAGCACTTTAAAAATGTTCAGCATCCTTAGTCATCAGAGAAATGCAAACCAAAACAACCCTGAGATTCTACCTTATACCAGTCAGAAAGGTTAAGATCAAAGACTCAGGTGAGAGCACATGTTGGTGAGGATATGGAGAAAAAGGAACATTCCTTCATTCCTGGTGGGATTGCAAGCTGGTAAAACTACTCTGAAAATCAGTCTGGTAGTTCCTCAGAAAATTGAAAATAGGGCTACCTGAGGACCCAGCTATATCACTCCTGGGCATATACCTAAAAATTTCTCCAACATATAACAAGGATACATGCTACACTATGTTCATAGCAGCCTTATTTATAACAGCCAGAAGCTGGAAACAACCCAAATGTTCTTCAACAGAAGAATGGATACAGAAAATGTTGTACACTTACATGATGGAGTACTACTCAGCTATTAAAAACAATGACTTCATGAAATTCAAAGGCAAATGGATGGAACTAGAAAACATCATCCCAAATGAGGTAACCAAGTTACAAAAGGACACACATGGTATGTACTCACTGATAAGTGGATATTAGCAAAAAAAAAAAAAAAAAAAAAAAAAAAAAAGCTCAAAATACCAAAGATACAACTCATAGATCATATGAAACCCAAAAAGAAAGTAAACTACACCAAAGTTTTTATGCTACAGTCCTACTAAGAAGGAGGAAAAAATAATCTTAGAAAGTTGAAAAAAAGAGGGTTATGGGAAGGAGAGAAGAAGGGGAGAGAAAAAAGGGGGCAGTTCAGATACGGTAGATGGGGGAGAAGTACAGAGGGTCAGGAATTTGAAAGGAGGTATGTAGCAGTGGGGAAGGGGGAACTGGTGGTCATCACTAGAAAGTCCAAGATGTCATGGAACCAAGAGTTTCCCAGGACCCAACAGGGAGAACATTAGCCAAAATACTCAACAAAGGGGAGATAGAACCTGTAGAGATATTAGATAGATATGGTTCTAGGTTGAGGAATGGGGCTACCCACCTACCTCAAAAAATTTAACCCAAAATTCCATTTGTCAAAAAGAAATGCAGGAAAAAGAGTGGAGCAGAGACTGAAGGAAAGGACATCCAGAGATTGCCCCACCTAGGGATCCATCTCATCTTTAGACATCAAACCCAGACACTATTGCTGATGCCAAGAAGTGCTTATTGATAGGAGCCTGGTATAGCTGAGAAGCCCTGCCAGAGCCTGACAATACAGATGTGGATGTACATCACCAAACATCAGACTGAGAATAGGAAACCCAATGGAGATGTTAGGGAAAGGACTGAAGGAGCTGAAGGGGTTTGCTGGGACCCCTAGGGTTTCCATAGGAAGAATAACAATATCAAACAACAAGAACCCCCAAAGTTCCCAAGGACTAAACTACCAATCAAAGAGTACACATGGGGCCCTAGCTGGATATATAGCATAGTATTGCCTTATCTAACATCACTGGAAGGGGAGCCCCTTGGTCATGTGGAAGTTTGATGACACAGGGTAAGGGTATGCTATGGCAATGAGGCAGGAGTGGGTGGGCAGGTGGGTGAGAACCCTCATAGAGGCCAGGTTAGGGAGAGGATAGGAAGTTTGCACAGGGGAAACTGGGAAGGAGGATAATATTTGAAATGTAAATAAAATAAACAATTAAAAAAATGATTTATTGGAGTAGTTTGTTTTCATGTAACTGATATAGAGCACAAAATAGAAAAATACAATATTAAGTAAATAACCTATTGTCAAAGATCTTTAAGACCATTTTCTTTCTTTTTTAAAAATAATTTCTTTATTTTTGTTTTATGAACATTGGAATTGACAGCATGTGTGCCCATGTAAGGGTGTTGAATCCCCTGGAACAGGAGTTACAGACAGTTGAAAACTGCCATATGAGTGCTGGAATTGAACCTGGATTCTCTGGAAGGGAAGCCATAGGGTTTTGTTGTTGTTGTTTTTCTTTTTTATTGCATATTATATTTACATTTCAAATTTTATCCCCTTACCCCATTCTCCCCACCACCCAGGAACCCCTTATCCCATCCCCCCTCCTCCTGCTTCTATGAGGGTATGCCCCCACCTACCCCCTACTCCCACCTTCCCACCCTCGAATTTCCCCCACTCAGTGTTCAGCCTTCATGGGACCAAAGATCTCCTCTCCCACCTATGCCCAACAAGGCCATCCTCACCTATATATACAGCTGGAGTCATGGTCCCTCCATATGTGCTCCTAGGCTGGTGGTTTAGACCCTGCCAATAAAATGTGTTATTTACCTCATAATGCATAGAAGAACAAATGGTTATAGGAAGTAGATGGGTAAGTCTGTTCACTTTAGTGCCACATCATTCAAAACCTGTAGGCTTAAATTTTTCAAAGCCTACTTTTAATAAGAGTTCTCAAATGCCTCAACCCCTCTTCTAGGCTGTCATCCAAATGTAGGGGAGAAAAGAAAAGATAGTAAATAGGACAAGGGGATGAGGACCTGTTTAGAAGTAGTTCTTTGGGGTGATTCCAATTTCAGTTTGTCTAGATACCAGCAATCCAATTCAGTAGTATTAGGGTACCAAACACAAATGCTCAGCAGGGGCACTATCCAACAGAAACTACCAGGCCATGAGTCAGCTGGAGTGACCAGGACCAGCTAGGATTCCAGGAGAAGTTCTTTACCGTGCCTCTCTCAACAAAGCAAAGATCAGTGAAGATATGAGACCAACAAAGTATTGCAAGGCTAGCTATGCAAGCACCTGTCATTGTCGTATCCTACTTATACTCTCTCCAAACATCATGTGCCCTCCCATGGTGTCTTGCTTCAGCAAGACACCATGTGGGGCGGAATGCCATGACACAACCAGAATCTTCTACGAGAAAGACCAGTTTGAATGACAGATATAGAAAATGAACATCTGAATTAGTCTAATGAGATGAAATTAGCCATGAGATGGAACAAAATGTAGCAATTCTGGGATCCCTAATAATTTATTTCTTGTATTTGTCCACTTATTTCCCTCCTTTTATTTTCCGTTACACAGTGAGTATTGCTAAAGTCACATATTTAGCTTAATATTTTAATGTGAGACTTTCCATCTAAATTTATGCAACTAATCTTAATTGCATATTAACCTAAAATTTGGAAAATAAATTCATTTTAAAAATTTAAAATCTAGCTTGTCAGGTCATATGACTTTTCTGTGAAGATACTTGAAGATACTTATATGTTTTTATAACTTGTAACAACTTTCCAACTTTCAATATTTTTATCCTTCAAGCTTTTGTGTTCAGCTTTTTAACATTAAGCTACTCATAAAGCAGCTAATAAACCAAACATTAATATGCAAATATTCTGAGCATCACTATAATTAATTGACTGCCACCTTTTAATTAGAATCATGAATCACATCTTTAGATATGTGAGAGTCAGGAAAAGAAAGCGTCTACCATGTTTCAAAGTTACTTTTCCTTTCATTTGATATATATTAGCTTTAAAAATCTATTAGGATTTATTAAAATTAAATGTAAAACTTAAGTAAGCTGATTGGCCAAATAGCTTCCTAGCCATTCTGTAATATTTCAATGAACAGCTACACAGAGATAGCCTTTGCTCTGCTCATACTCTGGGACTCCCATTCTTAGTCACATATAAACCTTTCTTCCACCAAAGGAAAGATAGTAAATAATGAATGATCTCTTCTTTGTCCTCTAACATTTTGCTTAAGCTCTATCTGAACCAGATACTTTAAGAACAGAGAAGGCAATAACAAGCGAAACAGAAAAAAAAAAAAAAAAAAAGAAAGAAAGAAAGAAAGAATTTAAGAAAAAAAGAGAGCAAAGCTAACACTTAATGAATAGATAGTAAAGCTAATAGGTAAAATGTTACTGAGCTAACAGATAATGAGTTTAGTTTGTCTTCTGATGATTGATCGTAGGGCAACATGAGTACATGTAGCAGTTAGATTAAACACAAAGGCTCTCATGGTTAATAGAGATTAGTTGTGGGAAGGAAATCAAAAGGAGTTTATTGTCCCAGGGGAGGAAAATATTTGAAATATAGTACACAAGAGATTGTCTGGTTAGCCAGGATACTGTAACTTGTTTATTTCAGTCATTAGTTGACTAATTGATTGGTTTCAGAAATTTGAAACTTCTGAAATACTTCTGAAACATAACTTCTAAAAGTTCTTCTTTCTAATCATCAGGGCTTATGAGGTTGTCATTTCTTATAATTGGTGTTTATTTTAGATATTGGAATTACTGAGAAAACTGCTTTTACACTCTATGTATTTAATAAAAGTATATTTAAAGATAAATTAGTGGAGAAAATGCAAAAAATGCATATAATCAAGAAAACTCATTTACTTCTCAAATATAAGCAATAATCACCACTATGATAGCAATCAAGCTTATATAGTTATTTTTATATACCTGTAACAGATAGAATTTGCTTTTACTAATATTCAGAATATCCTACTATATTTTTTTCTTAGAAATGGTGTGTGGAAATCAGTGGATAACACAGATTCACATCACTAAGAGAAAGTGTGTGGTGGGCATAGTAACCCATTTGTACTTCAGGTACTTAGAAGGCAGAGGTGGGATTTCTGGAGCAGGCTTTCTGACTAGATAAATCATATCTGTGAGCTCTGCATTCAATCAGAAACTTTATGTCAGTAGATAAGGACAAAAGGGAGTAAAGAAGATTCTGGACAGCAACCCTTAGTCTTTATGTGTGTGCACATACCTGGCCATGTGCATGCTCATCTGTAAACACATACATACCCATACACATGTGGACATGCATACAAATGTGGGTAAGGTGGCTGAAAATGCAGAAAGTTCCTCCAGGTGGAAAGTTAGTCATGGCAGCTACATCTACAGCAGCTCATTAAAGGCCTTCTTGAAGGTTCCTCACATTGCGGGCCCCAAAAGACATGGAGTCCATGGGTTTAAGAGATTTATTTTCATTTTCATGGTGGATGGTAGCTGGATCTGAATGCACTCCCGTGAAACTCAGGGCAGACCTGAGCTAAATAGGGAGAGAGAAAGTGAAGAGGGTCTGGGGAAGAATGATTAATTGGCTATGCCTTCTGGCCTTCAGGTTATCTCATTAGTATGTAAATCTCTTGAGGCTGAGGCCTGTAGTCATGCCCTCTACCTGTGTTCTTTGGGAAGGGCTGCATCCTACATGATTGAACAACACATGTTAAGGGAGTTCCATGCCACATGTTAGGAGCCTGGATTCTGGGAGTGCAGAGGACTAGATGCCTGTCCCTTATAGGGTCTCCAAGGCTACCTCCAGCCAGTGATTCTACCAAAAACCAAGACCCCTTTCACAGCCCTACATCTTTCCCTGTTTTCCTATTTTTAAAGGGGGGGGGGGGAGGTCACTCTCATCTGTAGTAAAAATTTTGAATGAGGAAGTCAAAAGAAAACACTATGTAGGCTGTAGGGGTAGCACAATCAAGTCACAGGGTAAGGGGAGCTGGGAGTGGGGGATGGGAAGGCAAAGGATCATTGAACCAAATAAACACAGATAGTACAGTTTGATGGTAATAGCATCTGATTAATCTAAATAGACATTATGTTTTCCTTACTAACATGTAACTTTTAGCTATTTGACTTTGGTAAAAGACTTCATTTGTAGCTGGAAGGTCTGGATTTGTCTTTTGTAGGACACAGCATGTGTCTCTGGGGTCTTTATCATGTGTCTCTGCATCTCAATGTGTGTGTCTGGGTCTCAGTGTGCATCTCTGGGGTCTTCAGTCAGAAGAGGTGGTTGGAAAAAGGCAGCTTGGCATCCCAGACAGGTTCCAGGAGATGGCGTTGTCTCCACCAGACTTGTGGGAGCACCTATAGGATAATCACAACAGGGAAACAGCACCCCAGCAGGGAGGTGTATGTAAAGGATAGGTAGCCAGTATTAGGCTACTCTGGAGCAAGCCCGCCAGTCTTTCTCTTTTGTTAAAATCCTAAAAGGCAAAGATGTTTGAGAAACTCTTAGTCCTAGAAGATACCTTTGAGTATGTTTTTGGATGGCTGAGGGAGAAAATGACATGTCAATTATGTATCTGGAGTAGGCAGCAACAGTTTGTAAAAGGAAACTAGTTGTTAATTAAGGACTGAAAAATAGTAATCAGCATGTTGATTTGACCTGTGGAAGTACCTTAGATGACTTTTGAACCTTAAAGAAATCTCAAAAAGTTGAAAAAATGTTGGACATATATCAGAGTGTTAGAGAGAAAAGAAACATTTAAACAAAAAGCAAAAAATTAGTTTTGGTTGAGAAGCACAAACATTGTTGCTTTAGGTGTTCCTGTTAGGGAGAAAGGAAATGTTTAAATAAAAAAGCAAGAAAATTTTTGGTTAAAAAGCATGAACATTGTTGCAGGTCTTCCTGTTGGGGAGGAGAGACATCAATGGAAAGGTTTAGAAGCAGTGTGGGGGAGGGCCTTGCTCTGCCTTGTGGTGTCTGTGCTCTAGCAAAGTAGTCAGGGTATTCCCCGTTTGTTTTTCTTAGGAATCCTAAATGTAGAGAAGAAAGGCCAATCTTGAAGAAAAGCTCAAAGCAAGAAACATAGGGCTTGATAGGAGAGTCAGAAAGAGTGAGATTCTGTGTCAAAGACTGAGTCATAAAAGGGGAAGACACGTGGAGGCTGGCTTGGAGCCAGTATCTCTTAGGAGAAGCTTGCAGGCAGTGCACAGTTTTTCCAGGCTCAGCTCAGAGTTTTTAGCTGCAAGAAAGAAACTGTGAGGAACACAGGGAGAAGGGAGCAGACAGGGTCCCAGGCAAGCTGGCTGGGCTAAGTAGCTCTAGCTGGTTGCAAATGACTGAGGAGGAGGGGAAAAGCTTATGTTAGCAGGTTGTGCAAGTGCTTGGAGCAGGATCTTGAAAAGCTAGCAACTGTGGAGCTGGGGGGATGGGCAGGGGAGAGGATAGGGAGTCACCACCATATTGCACTTGAGCTGGAGAGCACATGGAGGAGGGACAGAAAGAAAAAGAGAGAAGAGTTAAAGCAGAGAAGCTGACCAGGAACACATGGAGAGAGAAAGAGAGGGACCTAGTCTTTTTGAACTAGGCAGGATGTTGGGAACTGCACTACCCCACGTTTGGGGGCCAAAATGTCACAGATCACTCTGTCAGTGTTGGAACCTGTACTGCCAAAAGTCTTCGGGGTCTAAATTGTTAGAGCTCAGTACTGCCCCAAGCTGCTCCAGTCCACGGGTCGGTGTTCAGCAAGAGAGAGAGTAAGGACTGACGCGAAGAATGGAAACCAGACAGAGTGTGATCAATCCCGTTTATTCTTCAGTCTCTCTTATTCTCTCTAAGTCCCAAGTCTTGAGTTCCTAGTCCCTAGTTCCTAGTCCCTAGTGCCTCCAAGTTCCAAGTTTCTTCTTCCAAGTGCTAAGTGCCTAATGTCTAATAAGTCTTCTTCCTCAATGCCTAATTCCTACTCCAAGTTGTACTCTAAGTTGTACTCTCTAACCTAATTTCTAGTTCCAAGTTGTACTGTAAGTGGTACTGAACTGTTCTGTCTGCCTCTTGCCTTTTATATGTCTCACTTCTAAACCATGCCTCTAGGTCATGCCTTTAAGTCATGCCCTTAGGTCTTGTCTCTAAATCTGATCTCTAAGTCATGCCCTTAAGTCTTGGCTCTAAATCACAGCTTTAAGTCTCACACACCCAAAAGAAGATCCTGGGTATCTAAAGCAAGATGTTATCAGAGTGTGCTCAGCTGTTGCAGGCTGATGTAATCAAGTCTCTTTTCAGGGTATATGGCTCAAGATGGCTGCAAAGATGATAGCCGCCTTCTGTTGGCTCCCCACAGCAGGAGATAGTGGTAGCTAAGAATCAGAGAGAAGATGCTAGCAAGGAACAAGTGAAGAGAAAGAAGGGATGGGAGAGAGACAGAGAGAGAGAGAGAGAGAGAGAGAGAGAGAGAGAGAGAGAGAGAGAGAGAGAGAGAGAGAGAGAACTGTCTGATCTTGTGAACCAGGCTGGATTTACTCACTGCCCCATGGAGAGGCTTTTTCCATGGACTCCAGTGGGGGGTGCTCTTGGAGCTGGCTGTGCATGGGTCCTCTACCATCTGTATGGAACAATGTAGTACCGCACAGGCACGCATGGGCATGAGTCTCTGTTGTGTTGTGGGATTGCAGCTCAGCATGGCAGGAGTGCGTGGGATCTTATCTGAGTTTATTCTGCGAAGCACCAGGAGAGTATTGCAGGGCCCTGCCCAGTGTGGGGAATGTTCATTCAGTCTGATTCTGTGGCAGTGCAGAGCTCTTGGATTGGGGATCCCCAGGCCTGGAGGCAGCCAGGGCTGACTATTCTCAAGCTCTCGGGCTCTCAGATGCTGCTGAGAGGCTGTGGAAGGACCGAGACTGGGGGCATGTGGGCATGCAACTGGCTGACCCACAGCTGAGAGAAATGAGTTGGGGGAGAGAGAAGAAAGAGGCCCCAGCAGCACCCCATGGGAGAGACTAGATTACTGTACTCACTTAGCAGACTTGATGGCCCAGCTAGCTTGCTTGAATAGGTGGTCCCTGTGGCTGGAATACAGAGAGGACCTCCTTGATGGCAGCACCATAGTTGAGACCTTTTCCACACTTACCCACGGTATCGGTTTTTATAGTTGTGTCACTGTGCCCCATATTGGTTGTGCCAGCTGTGGGTACCTGTGGCTAGAATGCAGGGACATCCTCCACTATGGCTGCAAGATGGCAGGCCACAATAGACATGAGGGAGTCCGTGGGTTTCCAAGTGTTTTATTGGCATGGTTTGTGATAGTTGGTTTGGATGCACCCCCTGTGAAACTCAGGGAAGACCTGAGTTAAATAGGGAGGGAGAAAGGAGGAGGGTCTGGGGAAGAATGCTTAATTGGCTATACCCTCTGGCCTTCAGGTATCTCATTAGTATGTAAATCTCTTGAGGTTGAGGCCTGTAGTTAAGTCCTCTACCTATGCCCTTTGGGAGGGGCTGCATCATATGCGACTGAACAATGTAGGTTAAATGGAGATTAGACCGCATGTCAGAACCCTGGGTTCTGGGGGCGTGGCCAAACACCTGCCATTTCTCTCTTGGAGTCTCGGGGTTCCAGGCCCATGCCCACCGAAGAACCAAGATACCCTTCCATGGCCTAACAACTCCCCCTATTTGATTATTTTTTAAATGAGGGGGTGTCTCTGTGTCATCTGTAGTCTGTAAGGTGCAGGGTAATGGAGATGTAGACTGTGTCAGGAGTCTGAAATCGGGGGTGTGGTGAGATATGTGCCCTCTCTACCCAGGCAATATGCACCTGTTGGGTCTCCAGCTGTCTCAAAGCCAGTGCTCTACCAGAGAGAACAAACCATTCCTTTACAGTCCTACATTCCACTCTTTTTTCATTCTGGGAGTGCAGCAGAGTAGATGCCTGTTCATTGTAGGGTCTTCGGGGGCTACCTCCAGTCAGTGCTTCTACTAAAAACCAAGACCCCTTTCATGGCTATACACACAAACATGTATGCTAGAACTACAGAAGTTAGCATCAGTCAAAATTAGAGCAAGACTGAGAATTGGCTCTTAGATAAGAAGAGTTTTCAAATTGTTCAACTAATAATTTTTGTTTGATAAGCCTTTTACCATTCTACTATAGTTGAAAGACAGAAACTATTGTCATTGAGTGAATCAATGGAGAATGAACATGATATTAAATCTGTATTAAATTCTGTATAAAAATTTATGCTAAATTTTTAACTCATTCAACTCATGTCTTGAATGTTGTTAGGGGATCCAGCATAAATAAATGATGCCACAGTGTGTTCATTTTCAATTCTTGTCTCAAGATAAAACAAATGGAATGCCTTGCTGTCAGGATCCATTCTATGCAGATCAAATCACAAAATATCACACGAATTAATTTTTTTCATACATATGTTGCAAGAAACATTTGTTTTGTGGAATTATCTCTGTAGAACTAACAATGGGCAGTATTAATCAGATGTGTATATCTAAAGATGACTGTAAATATTTATTTTGTCTTCCTGAGAATTTATGTCTGTAAATGCTTTTAAATTTCAACCAGAAGAACATTGTTACTAAATTATCATTAAATTACTAAGTGTATGATAAAGTAATTATTCATCTAAATTCATCCTATAAAACAAACTTCCACCAGGATTAAAAATAATTCACTATTTTATAAAATTAATATGGATGCTACAGTTTGTAGCATACAAATAATTCTTTTAAAAAGAAACCAAAGATTTCCATATAGAAGCCTAAGTAAACTTCAATATACACACCTTATATTTTTATTAATTACAGATATATTTGTAGTACTGATGTATATTAGTTTTATTATTTGAAACAGAAATTATGAAAACATAATTGTTCTACATAGAACAAAATTACCAGCTTATATTTTGCTAAAGTTAACTCACAAATATAGTTATTTTAAGAAAAGTATCATCTTGATGAAATACTATTAATTCTAAATAAAAATTAATCATAAATGCATTTTTCTTGCCTTCTAAGTTGATTACCTTTCAGTAAGGAACTCTGCTGATCCTTCAAGTTAATGCCATCATTTTACAGAGGAAATAACACCATAAAAATAAACTGATTATTTCAGTTACAAGTAAGTTTTAAAAGATTCCATTCTAAAACTAAACTTTCATAGAAAAGTCCTCTGTGCATATATCATTAGGTAAGTTTACATCAGCAAAATCCTAAGTGACCAGCAGACTATATATTGTTATGTTTAAATATTCTATGCTTTAATTGATGAGATGTTTGAAATTTTCAGAAGGTAGATTAATTGCATTTAAACAATTAAATCTCTATGTAGACTTTGATTTATTCAGTTAATGAAGACAATGATATTTTCTTTTGAGTTCGTGACAGTCTTCTTAGGTCTAATGCTGCATGTTGGAAATGGTAATGATGGAACCAAAAAGACCTCTAACATGGAGCCAGATCCTACTCAGCAGTATAGTGTTGGCCAGCCCATTAAAGAAAAACAAAAAATTCCAGGCAACTAATTCAATGTATACAGATAAGATGTAAGTTGCTTCAGAAGTTTTATGGTAAGTTTTGATAAACCAAATTCTCCTTAAATGATAATCCTCAACTTTTTGATATTCAGCAGCTGCAAGGCTGTTTGACAGTCTCGGAATACCTCCTGCTGCTTAAAATGTCCAAGGGAAAGAAACATGACATTTTATTTTACTGTTCCATTTCAGTAAGTTTACTTCAGGATCCTAAAAATATGAGGCAGTATGACAGGAATTGCATATAACTTTAAATGTTATTTATTTCTTACATATTTGTAAATTTTTTTGTCCTATTTCCAACTGATTATAGATTATATAATAAATCTTTGATAAAATTCATATTGAAAGCACACAACGATGGCATAAGCATAACAGCCTACCATTTAATCTGCTTATGATAAATTTTGCAAATTATAGATGGTCAATATACTGTTACCCACAGGTATTAATTTTTCTTCAAGCAATAATTTTTAATGATGCAATGTAACTTCTGATTAGTTTTCACATGAAAAGAAAATAATTGAATTAAATTGAACTGGTGTGGACCAGACACACATAAGGTGTTGTAGAAACATCAGTTTTCTGAGATTTTAAAATAAAAATATATTTTAATTGATTTTTTTTACTGTTTGTCTTGATGTGTGTGTGTGTGTGTGTGTGTGTGTGTGTCACTGTATGTGTGTGTCTTTTAGGGGTATTTTCACATGACTGCAAGTAAACATAAAGGGTAGGGGTGCCAACTGTCTCTAGACCTGGATCCTCAGGTGGTTGTGAACCTCCTAATATTGGTACTGATAATTTTTTACATGGGTCATCTGGAAGAGCAGTATGCACACTTACCATCTAAGCCATACCTCCAGTCTCACAATAACTTTAAAAATAGTCTATCTGTATAGATGTAGATTTGGTCATGTGTAATGACCTGGACCAAATCTTCACTATGGAATCAAAACTAAAACACTAAAATGGAAAAAGGAAAACTTTAAAGCTACATGATTTGGATTTAAAATCACAGTATATATAATTTACATTTTTTTCATATAACACAGTCACCATCTGTGTATATTCACGTGTATGTGAGCATACCTATGGGTATGTATACCATATTTAGTACACATAAATGAAACATTAGTGTTCATATAAAAACATAGTTTTGTGTACTGAAATTAATTCTTTCTGGCTTGTGTTAACAAATGAAAAATAATAGACTCATGTCCATAATAACATCACTAAAAAATTAAAACAAACCTTCTAGCTGTCTACTTTAATGACTTGTTTTAAGATCAGTGCCTGAAGATGCAAAAGAAAAAAAAAACCCTAAACTTCCAGACAATGTACACAAACTATAAATTCCCTAAGAGAAATTGACTTAAAATATAGTTTTTTATGTAAAACACAGATAAGAAAATAAGTATTTGATTGCTCATATAACACAAATACCAGTTTATTCTTTTTATTATAAATTATAATAGATTATAAATAAAATAATTTATCTATTATAAATTAAATAATTTTATTAGCAGAGTATGTTTTTCATAATTTTCAAGTCTTTTAGCATGTACAGTTTCTTTGTAGCACTGTGAGTATGTATTTTCTGACTCTCCTTTTTCCTACTCACCTACTACTCTTAGACTTTAACCCTTCCTGTTTCATTATTTGTCTTTAACTCTTAATATTATTGTGTTACAGCTCCTTTCCTTGAAATGCCCCTCCATGACTCCTTACTAATTTTCTGACCTCTAGAGAATAGAGATTGTTCTCTTATCTGTACATGTGTGCACTATATCATACATTCACTTGTGTGCATGCATACATGCTTAAATAAATTGTAAATAAAACATATAAAAAGTATTATGATACTGTTGTATACTAGCAGCAACTGATCATATAGTAAGAAAGAATTTGGCAATCTAAATTTCAAGAAAATAGTTACTTCTCATATTCTATAAAGATTTATTTAATAGTTTATATTATGTGTGTGTGTGTCTATATAGAACACTATGTCTATATAGAGCACAAAATGAAGTTTTTGCTTAATGTTATTTACTATGAAATATAACTCTTTTTATCAAGGAAAATAATTTTATTTAATGTAGAACAACAAAGAACACTTAAAATACCTATTTTTTTTTAAAAAAATACTTGATTTGGAAGGATCTAAAGCATTTTTCAAACTAATTTTAGCAATCTCCTCTATCAAGTGACAGGATTAGGACAATTTCTCAAAACAAGTCTATCTTGAAAAGCTTGCTGCTTTAGCAAGAACTCTTCATGAGCCCTCCACTGTACTCAAATGGACTTCAATTTCATAACATTGGCATAGCTAGCCTTAAAACTGCATTCATTCAATGAATTCCTTTTTCCTGTAAAATGCCAAATCACCTACACGTCTTACAGTTTTAGAATAAGAATCTCAAGAAGATGATGGGTGCATTATTCTCACATAAAATATACAAAAATACATAGCCTTTCAAATGACAAATAAACAACCTATTTACTGTCTCATGGTTCTTTGGGCACTTCATCACTCGTGAATTTGATTGAATATTTTATTCAGTCTCAAAATTTTATAAACAATCAAAATACAATCAACATCCTTTCCTAAACCAACTAGAAAGAAAATTGGGGAAACAATAGTGTTAACAATAGCCAATAACAATAAAAATATCTTAATGTAACTCTAAGCAAGCATGTGAAAGATCTGTGTGACAAGAACTTCAAGTACATGAAGAAAAACATTGGATAAGATATCACAAGAGGGAAAGATCTCCCATGCTCATGGCTCAGCAGGATTAAGAATAGTAAAAATGGCCATCTTACCAAAAGTAATCTAAAGATTCAACCAACCAAAACTGGCCCAGTTTGAAACCTATCCCATGGACACACACCAATCTTTAACATTCTTAATGCCAATCTCTGTTATGCTTGCATACAGGAGCATAGCACAACTGTCCTATGAGAGGCTTTACCCAGTAGCTGACTGAAAGGGTCAGTCACCACAACCAAACATTGGAGGGAGTTTCGGTACTCTTATGGAAGAGTTGGGGGAGAGATTAAAGACCCTGAGAGGTATGGTAACCCCACAGATGGACTCACAGAGCCAATTACTGTGGACCTTTGGGAGCTGTCATAGACTAAGCCACCAACCAAAGTACATACTGGGCTGGAAAGAGGACCATGGTACATAATAACAGACATGCAGCTCAGACTCAATGTGAATCCCCCAGGAACTGGAATGGAAGCTCTGCCTAAAGTTCTAACCTGTCTGTGGTATCTGCTCCCCAAAAGGGTTTTTTTATCTGGCCCTTAGTGGGAGAAGATAGGCCTAATCTGACAGAGACTTAATACACTAGAGTGAGTAGATACCCAGGGGTCCCCACCCTCTCAGAGAAGAAAGAAAGTGTGGATGGTGAGAGAGTAATTTGTGAGGGGGTATTGGGAGGAGGGCAGCAATTGGGATGTAAATAAATAAATATTATAAATATTTAATAACTATATGAGTATAAATCACTAACCTGATTCATCTCTAATTACAAGTTTGTATAAACTGTTTCCTGGATTTACAAAAAACAAAAGACAAAAAAATATTTTTTAGAATACTAGAGAAGGAATGAAAGTAAATATTGAGTGACCTTACACTGAAGGAAAGGTGAAAATCTTTTCAGAAGCTTCAGATAGAGGGTGTAATTTTAATGTATGTGATAATTTATTACCTGTCTGGTAATTGTACAGCATCCCATGGTGAGCAGCTATGACTGTAATTCTGTTCAATGAAGAAAATACATGAGAGAGACCAGGCTTGTAATGGTTAATCTTGGATATCAGTTTGATTGGATTGAAGAAGTCAACTGAAACACAAGATGGGACCACTCCTGTGATGGATCTCCTTGATCATGGTATTTTAAGTTGGAAGACCTACCCTAAATATGGGCAGCACCTTTTGGTGACAGTGTGGGTGAAAAGATGAAACAAGCTTCTTTTTGCCTGCTAGCCCTCTTCTTGCTGTCAAATTCACCAAACTTGTTATTGCTGTACCCCTTACTAAGATGGGGCATCTCCTTCTTCTGGCTTCTAATGTATACTGAAGGCCAGTATACTTAAGACTCCAAGGAGTTCTGCAGCATCTCACTGCCAACTTGGGAATTCTGTGGCATTTAGCCTCCTATACTGAACAACTGCACATTCACATTCTTGGCCTCTTCAGTGTGAAACAGACTGGTCTTCTTTGACCATGTGTATAGGACATTGCACTAAATTTCAACACAGAAAAATTTTATATATATACAAATATATATCATAGATACATAGATTATATATTCATATATAAACCTATCTTTGTAGGAAGATAGATTATAAATAAAGATAGAAATAGATGACAGATAGATCATAAATGATAGATTCATTTTATTAGTTATGTTACTTTAGAGAACCCTGACCAATATGGAGCCAAATTAATGTCTCATTTATTGACTTCACAAAGCAATATTACAAAGACCCACATCTTACTATATTTGAGTGCCTATCATATTGTTTAGAAAAGTATTGCCAGTGGACATGAGGTAACAAAAAGCAGAAATTTTTTTATTAAAGATAATGAATCATTTAAACAGCATGACTTCCCTTTTCATATCTAAACAAAACTTATACTTGTCTAAGTCCATAGGAGTCTTTTTCAGTTTGTGTTAGAGGAAGCTATTCACTTTAAGGCTTTTCCTTCAAAATCTTTATTGTTAAGAATTTTTTAATATGCAAACTGTTCTTTCAGCAGGCCTTATATCATAGCAGCCATGAATCAATGCCTTGAAACTTAGTGTGGAAAAATACAGGCTAACCCTAGTCTGACAAGTCAGGATTTGCTTCTAAGCAGCCTTTAAATTGCCTTGAAGGTTAAAATATATATTTCAAAATCACCATAATGCTACCTTGTTTGATTTCTTCTCCTTCACACTATACTGACTTAACAAAGGTGCTGTTATTAAAAGATAAAAATAAAAAAAATTAATCTACCTTCCACATGTCTGGATATTACATGTCAAGTTGTAGAAGTCTGACAAGTCTTTTTTTCTCCTCGGAGAGCACAGGTGATCTCATGGAAATGAAGTGTAGATTTACTGACTCGGTGCTCAGTCTACCCTAAGCTTCAGTACCAACAGAAGGTCCTAAAAGCTGTGATGCCATTGGTTACTGAGTGTCAGAGAACCATAGCAACAGCCAGCTCACTGTCCTGAGAAATCCTTAAGCATGACACCTACTATGTAGACAATAGAAAATCCATTTCCTCTTTATTATCAACAGTTTTACAGACATCCCCAAGATAGAATTACAAAATATCACATCTGTAGTCAATGTATAGGTGTTAGCATGCATGCAAATGATATTAAAACAAAGATTGAAGCTGGTGGTGTAGGAATGAAACGTGCAATGAGGTCTTGCCATTGGTTAAGGAGATAGTGAGTAGTGTTATGTAAGATTAGGTTTCACTTGGATAATGTTGGAGTATGTAAGGGAAGTACATCTCAACAAAGTTGGTTTCTATCTTGTTTTCATTTGTTTGGTTCTATGGAAATTCAATTTATATCACACAGTCTTGAAATATTCATTCATTCAAATCAAATGGCATAAATTTAATCTTTAAATCTCAATGCTTTTAAAAAGGTGGACATTTTCTCTGAAATATTTGAGACATAAAACAATTATTTTCTTTAGTAAAGAGAATACTACAATGTTAAACTACCACAGTTCTTTAAAGTAAATGAGTATTATTAAAATTCAAATTGTATATCTGAAATATATGAGCATGCAGACAGTATCAACATGATGAGAAATGAATTTGAAAGGGAGAAACCACATCTACTGCTAATGGAAGATGGATGGAAAAGGATGAAGAAATGGGACACACTTTCATGGAGACAGGAAAACTGAGCTTCTTTGACTCGGGTATTTATGAAATTGAATTCAGTTACTCTGGCTTCTGACCTCCAAAAACCCAGTAAGATTTGTTTTTATGTTCTGCACAGATATAGTTCTTTTTGCTGGAGGCATGCTTTTTCTTTTGTTTTGAGGACTTCTCTCTTTCAACAATTTGATTTTGATGTCTTTAGTTTAGAAAATTTGTTTTAAATAGTTATGTTACACAGTTTTAACTTCTTTATACTGCAAGTTAATATTAACATACAGTGTGTCAACTTTTACCTTTTTTAATAGGATACTTTTTTTAAATTAAAAAAAGCCCTGAAATTTCTGTGTAATACCTTAAAATACAATATAAACTATAGAGTGTTAAGTGTACACTGTGCTGGCATACAATAATTTCTTCAGTGAGTGAAAGGTAAGGGCTCAGGAGTTTTCATATAAGTTTATACTACATTCTTTGCTTTTACAAGTCTTTACTGAAAGGGAGACAGACAAAGAGGAGAGGGACTGCCACAAGATCAAATGGCAGGGAGTCACAGAGCAAGGGTCTATAAAACCATCATTCCTCCCTGTATTTCTGTAAATACTCTCTCTCTGCCTGTATATGTTTTTCTATAATATAATACAATTTTATAGATTTTGTTTGAAACAAGAGTTACTTGTCTCATTCTTCTTCTCATTCTTAAATTTTACTAGATTAAAAAAAAGAGGGTTTTATTTTAAGGAATATTGAACAATCCCCAGGGATTCAATACTGATGGGTGAATAATACCATGCATTAGCCACACTTGTGAAATTTACATGGAAACACTGAAACTTTTCCCTGGGCATGGGGACTAAGGTGGTAAATGTTGGGCTGTCTCCCTAGGGAAAAGTAGTGGTTTTGTCGGAATAGAGAGGATTAGCTAGGGTTTATTGCATAGCCATAACCTATTAGTAGAAATCTGTATAATTAATATCAAGATGAAGATATAAATTCTTAAATGGCACCAATTTACTTTGTTTACAAATTTTAAGGTTTTCATTGGCATGAGCTTCTTAGTGATATAAGAGTGAGATGAATATTGTTACTCTCATAGGCATTGTACCAGTATAACACACTTAGGAATACAAAGCTTAGATCCAGTCCTTCTTTAACTTTTTTAACTGATTTGAGATGGTCAGCCTGTGAGTTAAGGGACTATAGCAAATTCATGACTTGGAGTTTAATATAAGGGTGTTCTCTATGTTTTATTTAGAAATAGCTGAGTGGAGTTAACAGGCAACAGTCCAGATTACCTTACATGGATAGCTGGTTTTCAAAACATCAGAAATCCTTAGAATTGACATGACAAACATTTCAGTATTAATGTTCATTTTCATTAGAGACCTGTCTGCTCTGGATAGCTTCCTATGTTAAATTCTAAGAAGAAATTGAGCATCCTTGGAGTTACTCCAGTTGTGGTGAGACAGCCACTAGGCAAGAATTGCCAGTTTCCTTCTACAGACAAATTACTGTCCAGAAAAGGACACACTTGCAGAATAGTTGACTGATTATATCTGCCTAGACAGAGTAATCAGCCCTTAATAATTCTGCAGCACTAAGGTCTGTCAGATGATCCTGGGCCAGAAGGCAGAAGAACAGATGCTCCAACGTTTTGAAGTAGAGCGAGTGTCCAGGTGTTCAGAGGTCTCTATAAATTGGCTAAGTTTTAGAAGCTATGCTTTGTGCTTCCCACAATTATAGTCAACTCAGTCATTCTGGATTTCTGATGGGGTTGAAAACTTATAACTATTTACTTTGAGAGAAAAGATCTGAGTGTATGGTCATCAGCTGACATTCATCCTAAAGCCAAGGAAAAAGCCAGGTTCAGAACTAAGTGTTTTAGTTAGGATAGATGACAGAGGTGCTGGTTAGTCAACAAAAGGATGGACTGGGTATTAGGACTATCTTGTACCTCACTGGTACAAATAGGCATAATTATGCTCTAATTGTATTTTGAGAGAAAAGTTTCCTTTTAACAGGAAGGGTGATGTGTAGGAGGAGCTAAGGTGGGAGGTGTACTGAGAGGAAGAAAAGGAGTAAGAAGAGGAGAAGAAGAAGGAGAGGAGAAGCTAGGTGATGAAAGAGAGATAGAGGGGGGAGACAGGGAAGCAGATGTTCATGTATCTCCACCAGTCAAAGATAGTTGATATATCTAGGTTGGGTAGTGGGTTACACCTCTGATTGAACAATACCAAACTTATAAAGCCTATGATTAACATTTCTTAAAAAAATGTATAAATGCAAAAAGGAAAAGGGGGCATGGGATAGGGGTTTTCTAAGGGGGGGGGAATGGGGAAACGGGATGGTATCTGAAGTGTAAATGAAAGACCTAATAATAAAAAAAAAAAATAAACTTTACATGCAATGAAAAAAAAAAAAGAAAATTTAGATTAAAAAAATCAAAGATTACCTGTATGGGAAACAAATTGTAACAAAGTATTTTAATAGCATTAAAAAGACATAATTAAAAGAAAAGGAGGTGTGGGGAACTGTGATTCAAAAGATTAGTAAATAGAAAGATAATGTATCCATTTATTTGTACATAAATGGGTCATGTAGAGCTCTACCCTAGGTTGTGAAGGTATTTCCCAAAGCATGTAAGTCAGTAATTATAAAACAGCTTCACATGCAGAATAAAACTGAGCAGAAATGTAAAAGTTTTACATGTCAAGAGCTAGATTTATTTTCTGGTTAACTCTAGGTAAAACAATGATCTGAACGCTCATCAATTTTTAGTCTTATATATAAAACATTTATCAAATAATTTTCTGATATTGTTATAATGCATTCAGCATGGAAAAAGCTATGTATAAATACTTTAAAATTTTAAAGTTTGTTTCAAAATAGAAGAGATTGTTTCTTTTGGCAAAATATAAATGGAGAATATATTTTAAGAATATATCAGCTGATTGATAAAGAAGATTAGACAGTAACATTGTTTAAGACTATTTAGAGGCATCAAACAGATTTGGGGTGAAACGTTTTTGAAATTGTCTTGCTAATTCCAGTATCATTAATTAAGTTTTATTAATGTTCCATACCAGCAAAGTTCAATCAACAACTTCTGAATATGTCTTACTTTCTAATCAGTAGTGTTACCTTGCAGGTAGATCTTCTCTAAATTGATAGTTTGCTGTAATTGTTATAAAGCTCATTTGTATTTCCCAAATGCTGCACATAGTGCTCTGGAAGGTATTGACAGCAGTGCTCCAAACATCAAACACTTCACTAGTATTCCTGTGTGTGCATTCAGTTCTCTTTTCTCCAACTCTGATCATGCCCCAAGAATCTAGTCAAAAGATTTCTAGCAAATCTTCGTGTACATCTTAACTAGGTGGTGTGGCTTAAACTTTACTGGTCTACTGTGGCTGGTTCTAACAGGCAGTGGGAAAAAAGAAAAATGAATTTTTCCTGTAATATATTGGATTAAAAATAACACAGAGACTTTGAAACTCATGTTTAATTAACCTTCTTTGCATCCCAGTATTTTTGTGGCAAAACTACTCACTTTCACAAAAGTAAATGTCAGTTCAAGAAATATAGAACTTTTAGAGCAGGGTTGAAGGAAGAAACAACACTTTGCTAAGGCTAAAGAAATAGGAGCAAAGAGAAGAACAAGGCTGGATGTGGGGAGCAGAGTCTAAAGGACTAAACTTCTGAGTAAAATGTTTCTGAAAATGTATTACTATTGACCTCAGTGTTCAGTAGAGACATTAGAAAATTTGATTCAATATTTACTTTTCTTATTTGAACCAAGTTAAAGATACATATATAAAACTGAAGTTAAGAGTGTACAATTACTTTTGTATCCCAGATAAATCAACAACAATCAAACTTTTAAGTATTAATTTTCAAAGTTTAAAAAAAGGATAATATCTTGATTATTGCCTACTTCCTTGTGATTTAAAATGAAAATTTATTCAATCTAGTTTTGAAAATAAAAATAGAGTTTACAACGTTGGAAAAAGTTTAAGAGAACACAAGTCATATTAGTTGAGTTTAACAAGGACCAAGAGTCCAAGTTGACTTTTAGGTTTGAACCTCCACACATAGAGTATTTATATTCAATTAGTACACGGGACAGTATAAAACAATACCGTATTAAGTAGCAAGTAACAAGAGAAACACACAAATCCCCAAAAGCATTTGTGAATTTGCATGGGCGGATATGTAAGGAATAACTGAGAAACATTGACAGAGGGAAAATTGTAACCAGGATATATAGCATAAAACTTTTCTATTTTCAATAAAAGAAATTATATATATATAATATAATTATTACATATATATATATATATATATGTAATTGAAAAATTTATATACAATCAGTACCCAAGGGTTGTGCTATTAAATAGAGCATTTAGATAAAGGATACTAAGTCTTGCTATAGTATTTATATTCTGAAGAGATCAACTCAGGGTTCTTCATCACTTGGAAAGCCTTCATTTTCCACAAAGAATTAACTTCTCTAGAATGTTACCATATGAATAAAACTGAGACTATAAGTTGCCGATATTTTATATAAAAAGATTACTAATTTTGAGGTAAATAACATACATATACAGTATCCTATACATATACAACTTGGTGATGACATTTCTTATGATGAAAACTTTCTAGGAATGGTTAATGTTCTAAATGGAAAAGTGCAATGACTTAATACAATGCAGTCGAATGGTGTTAGAAGTTTGGGATATGAGTAAATTTCTACTGTGGAACATTTTATAAGAATACATCAGTGTATAAATTATCATCCACTCACAAGTTACAGATGATTCTCAAGTTTATCCTGAATCAACAAAAAAGCACATTTGCTTTCCACCCTGTGACTTGGGTACTAGAGACTTTGTAATTGCTCCTCATTCCTGAGTAATCATTTTCTGATGGGTTTATTGCCACCTCGGCCTTATCAGGGCATGACACTCTTATGGACCCTGGTGATAAATTACCCTTTCGAGAGGGATAAGACAGTACCACTTTTAACAAGTGCAATAAACCACTTTTTATACTGGGAGAGTTCAGAGCATTCTCCATCCATCATGCACCCTCCATGATTTTACACAGATTTTACACTGTTGATTAGCTCATTAGTGGGGTTAATTGGATACATTAACTGGCAGAATTACAGCTTGACTATGAACCAGAGGCTCCAATGTTATAAATGACAGACAAACCACGGACATGCATGGGCAGCCTGAAGGAAGTGCCTCCCTTTGATTAACTTTCATTAAGGTTTAATTCTTGCCTCCTCCCCACTCCTCCTATTGACTCCATATGCATATTTACTGTGGACTTGATAACCAAATAGATGTTTTCAATCATTTGCTCCTTTTCTGAGTAATAAGAAAGGGGTAGTTTAAGCACATGATTAATAAATGACAAAAGACAAGAATTGATTATTGTCATAAAGTTCAATAAAACAACTTCTTACAAAAAATCACATTTTAATGAATCTAAGGCAGGTTAGAAATAATAAATACCCTCACAACAACCTTGATATTATGTCGACATCATTTAGAAGTAATGATTTCTAGATTCTATTAAAAAAGTGCTAAATTTAAAAACTTCTAGAGGTTAGACTAGGAATTATCCAGTTAATCTTTATCTGTTGAATTTGACACTATAGTGCATCAGTTTAGTATTAACTTTGGAAAAATATGGTACATTGCTTAATTAAATCACTTTAAGGTGTTATAATAGCACTTAGAAAAAATGAATTATTTTTATAAAAAAGATAAAATTTCTTTATACAATTCTCTATCACAGGTTTAAAGCATGTCTTGAATGCTTTATGAGATTCCTCTTCAATATTACCTTAATTTTCAAATTAGTACTAGTTGTCATTGTCATTATGTAATGAATGTTTTATTCTCTTACCTGAGAAATTCTTCTGAGTTGCCTTAGTGAAAGTTCTGAAGTCATTTATACCTGTAAATTGGCTGAATGGTAGTTGTGGCATTGGTTCTCAGTAAGAATTGGGCTGAGCTACTATC